>NW_023458561.1:39575801-39582044 GCF_013731165.1 Rhagoletis pomonella | reverse complement strand
TTTCGTCAGTGGCAACCCCATAAAAAGAGAATGTAAGGGGATATAATATTGCACCAAAAAATTGGTGCTTAAATTTTTCTGTAGGCATATGAAGACAAGATTAATTCTTCACACAATTTCCTGAGTGATCAGAATTTACGAATCATTCTTTCGTCATATATATGTATGATTCTGAGACCAGTCAATCAGACAGACTCCTTTCGGACTATTTCAATACAAAAGTATCAAAGTTCACGTACGAGCATCATATTTCAGACTCTAATATGACTCCGAATCTGGACTCGTATTGGCGTGCTCTTCTAAGAAGGGAAATATGCTCTTTTCTGACTTCTTTCCGATATTTTTGAGCGTGATATTTAAAACAATATTTTTTAGTATTCGTCATTTTTATTTTTTTATTTTGTGCTTCCATATATTTAGAAACGGCAATCCTTTACTTTTCGAGGGCGATCTACAAAACGAGCAATCAGTTTTGGAATGGCTTATTGATGATGACAATCGTGAATTGGCAGATGAAATTGAAGAAGTAAACGAACGCATGCTGGAACGTTTGATGGCCGAATCCACATTATTGGTGGTGTTCTTTTGTGAGTATCGATAGCACGTGGCCAACAAAAATGACAATAACCTGTAATTTATATTTACAGATGATGAAGATTGCGCCGAGTGTGAAGAAATTCTTGAAGAACTTGAAGAAATCGATGGCGAAGCTGATATGTTTGGCATTGATTTTGTGAAAATTGCTAGCGTAGAAGCGGCTAAAAAATACGATGTTGTGAATATACCATCACTGGTCTACTTTAGGTGAGTACAATTAAATAGTTATGAGTCATCTCTAAGGAATCTAGCAAATGCTGTAGTTCAGTTCGTCTCCACAAAATACCTTGAGGCTTCTAATATCTATGATTTTAGACATTTTTTAAACCTTAGCTTCGAGGTACTAGCGAATATCAAAGATCTTCAAAGTCTATCAATTAATTACATACATGGTGGAGTCAATAAGCCTCAAAGTAGCTTAGATAGAGACTGACAAGAAGGTCCAAAGCTAACCATGTGCATAGCGCTCGTAATTTGAAACAAACTTGTAGCTATGTTTTTTCATTGCACTGTATACGGATAACACGTTAAGCACTGCATTAATCGCTGGGAAGGAAGTAGTCTTGAGTGTCCCATTGATGTCACTATCCACTGATGGACTATCCTTTCCACTTTATCCAGCTGCTTAACCTAAACATATCGTCAATTGTTTTATGACGGCCTCCACATTTTTGGGGTTGTCACCTATAGCCATACGGTTTAAGATTTTTGAATAAGCGCCTATAGGGTACTTAAAAAATTACCTATTTTTAGATAGTTAGTCTTAGCTAAGAGCATTTTTTAATTCTCTATTATATCCAATGTACTTCTAAAATTATTCCGAAAAAATTCCAATTCACTTAGTAACATTAATTTTCGTCTATTACACTTTCAGAAAGCAAGTTCCTGTATTGTACGATGGTGACTTACACCAACATGACAAGGTTATTACATGGCTGACTTCGCAGGATGTTTTCGAAATTAAAAATGAAATTGAGGAAGTCAATCGTAAGATGTTGGATAAACTACTCGAAGAAAATGAATTCATAACGGTATTCTTTTGTAAGTGACTAAACATTGCTGAACATTCAAAATAGAAACACAACATTTTTATAACCTCACTTTTTTGTTTAGATGAACACAATCAGCAAGATAGCATAGCCGCATTGGAAAAACTTGAAAACATTGACAGTGAAACGGATAATCTGGATATAACATTTGTGAAGATGGCCGATTCGCGCTATGCCAAGAAGTGGGGCGTTACAAAACTGCCAGCTATGGTCTATTTCCGACGAAGGTTCCCCAGCATTTATAGAGGTACATACATTTACGCATCTAATCTATTAGTAACACCTTATCAAATTTAATTGACTTTGATCTACATATGTATGTATGTACCTTGCAGGTGACCTTCTCTCTGAAGATGAGGTTTTGGAATGGTTGCGCAAGAATCGTTTCCGCCAACCAGAACTGAATATATTTATGTATGCGCTAATCGCATTGGCTGTTGGTTTCTTACTATACACTGCCTTCCTACTGCAATGCTTTAAACCAGCGCCACCACCACCACCGCAACATCCCAAACAGTCGTGATAAAATTCTATAATCTGGTTTAAAAGAAAATCTAGCTGAATTAATGCTGCGAATAAATCATTGCACTGGAACAAAATCATGAAACAACTACAACAACAAGGAAACTAACTATGTATAAAAGGAATGCAAATTATCACGAATTATCATCCAATGACGACAATCGTCTAAATTAGACGTGAAACGAATTTGAGAAAAACAACAACAAAATAAAATAAAAATATGGATTACAAAGAGCCGAAAGCGAACCCATATTACCGTTTAAAAGAGAGAGAGAGACATAAAAAGCATCGATGAATGTAATTTGGGAAAAGCTATTGGTTATATGAAATTTTATAACTGTAACTGAACTATATACATATATATAATATTGTAACAAAGAACTCAAAACCACGAAACCGTCAAAAGCTAAACCGCCGCAACTTGAACCCAAACGGAAATGAGATTTTATTTATTTGTAAAATTAGACAAAAAAAAAAAACAAAAACTTTTTTCGTTAATTAACGACTCTCGATAAAGAAAAAAACAATATAATTTATAAAACAAACTGTAACAAATCATTTAATAATATATGTACGTATCTGCTACACTTATTTACATACATACATACATATGAGCATACATACATACCTTCGACTTAAGTCAAGTGTAATTGCGCTTGTTAACTTAATGAAATATTTTTTTGCTATAAAATACAAATAAAATAAAAACTTTTGGATGATAAGAGCGGAGCGGTTTTTTTCGTTCATGCAGAGAGATTGGCAATTGAACGTTTGAAAGTAAAACCTGGACATAATTTTTTTTTTTTTATTTAAAAACAAGACACAAATGGACATGAACATAAGGATTGAATATACATTTTGGGCACTAAAACATAAATTTATGATAACGTACATATGTATATGTTTTATAATTTACAAGCTGGACAAAAATTTCGAATTTTGGACGTCTAATAGCTGAATACCAGTTTGGAAAAATTTAAGAACTGTGAATTATATTTCGCAAATTAGAAACTAGATACAAATCGTCGTTTAAAGTACAAAACCGCGTATCAACAAAATGCCAAATTGCGTATGAGGGGTTACATAAATTATTTTCCAGAGAGTAGAAACACTCATATTTCAAAATGGTTCCCTTTTTTATAAGGCAATCGCATTTCTGGCTAGTTCTGGTAGAACGAATTGCTAAGGATTGAGCCAAGACCTTGTGTTTGCAAATCCAAATTTTGACAGCAAATGTCAGTTACGCGGTTATGCAGTTAATCCTACTAAATAATAGTGAAAATAATTGCATAAACATATGTGCATTATACATATGCCTTCCGTTTTATATTTCATTATAGAAATAAATCACTAATATCACTAACAAAATATATTTTTAAATAATTTTTGAAATTTTAATTATTTTTTTTAAGTAAAAAACCTTTTTTTAATTTCTTCTAAGAATATGGTAAGTAGCTTTAATTGAAAAGAAAATGTCAAAAGCACAGTTTACGTCAAATGGGAGCAATGGCGAATAAGAAGATCATGATCTGTCATATACTACGTTTATACGCACAGAATAATCGACTTAATTGAAAGCGCATTGACACCGTACACATTTCGCTCAAGTGTTTATACTTACGGCTTTATATCGGCATCAAAGTAACCGTCTTCAAAAGCAAACAAAATAAGCTGTTTTCATTTGACATTTTATAAGTTAACATAATGGAAAGTGATAAAAATCTAGTTTTATTCGGCATTATATACTACGTTTATACGCATGCATAAGTCGCTTTAATTCATTTCGCCGCGATTCAAAACATATGTATAAACTGAATTTCAATTCGCTGTGAAAGAGCGAAGTGCTTTGGCTCACACTCCATTTCAAATCGGTAGTTTATTTCTCCAGACAGTTAGAAAGAGTGTATAAACACCGCTCTCACTCAAAGCGAATTGGAGATCAGCTGTTCCGCTCAAATTCCAAATAATCGCATCAGTATTTAGAAGCTGATTAATAATAATCGTTCTTTTTCTTTGCCACGATTTTATAATGCCGAATAAAACTAGATTTTTATCACTTCCCATTATGTTAACTTATAAAATGTCAAATGAAAACAGCTAATTTTGTTTGCTTTTGAAGACGGTTACTTTGATGCCGATATAAAGCCGTAAGTATAAACACTAGAGCGAAATGTGTACGGTGTCAATGCGCTTTCAATTAAGTCGATTATTCTGTGCGTATAAACGTAGTAATAAAATCGTGGCAAAGAAAAAGAACGATTATTATTAATCAGCTTTTAAATACTGATGCGATGATTTGGAATTTGAGCGGAACAGCTGATGTCCAATTCGCTTTGAGTGAGAGCGGTGTTTATACACTCTTTCTAACTGTCTGGAGAAATAAACTACCGATTTGAAATGGAGTGTGAGCCAAAACACTTCGCTCTTTCAAAGCGAATTGAAATTCAGTTTATACATATGTTTTGAATCGCGGCGAAATGCATTAAAGCGACTTATGCATGCGTATAAACGTAGTAATAGCTTTGGGAAGTGAGTTTTTGTTTGCTGAAAATTGCTTGTCTGGACGTATAAACGCAAAGTAAGCAAACAAATTTTAATGCTCAATTTGGTTTTATTTTCAAAAAACTTTTGCCTATCAAAAGCTGCATAAAACCAACCAAACTACCAAAGGAAAATGAAGCTATCAATGTTGGTCCAATTATACCAAAATGGCAACGCTGGGGGCAAATCATAAATGTACATATCTATGCAATTACTCTATAGCAAAAGGTTAGTTCTAGTAAATGATTAATGGGCATACCTAAATACCTGTAATCGTGATCTGATAATTTTGATAAAATTTTGTGCGAGAAAGAAGGGCTTTGTACCATAGCAGAGGTTGGGTGGAGATGAACTGCCCATTAACCAAATTATGATACGTCTTTCATATCCAAACTCACGCGAATAGTCGGGAAAATATCGCACGTTCTCCTAAAAGTTTTAAAACACCGTTACACTTATTCCGATACCTGTTCTAATTCTAAAGATATTAGATTTCGTCACAAAATAAGCTCATATTCCACATTGTGGTCCGCGCTCCTATCTAGCGGAAGAAAACAGAAATGAAATCCACGCATGCCAAACCTGGCAACTTTATTAACTTGCTTGCGTACGCTCTCAAAGTACTTCCAGAACTGGTTGCCTCTTCCCACATCATAATTGAGAAAGAGGGTCCACTGATTAATGCAAGACTCATCTTAGGAGACAATGAAGAGGATACGAAGTTAGTACACCCATCCACTCGCAGGGGTACAGAAAAAGGTAAAGGCCTTCACTCTACTTTCGTGGAGTATATCTTCCTCATCTGGTTACTAATTGCTCTAAGACTAACCATGGATGTGAGCACGGTTGCCGTTTTGGTCCAAATGAACTAAATTTGGCCCATTTCTTTCCGTTTGGTCCATTGGTCCAATTATTTTTAAAATGGTACATTTGACAAGCCTTTGGTTAAGTTGTTATCTATCACCCTTTCACTTCATGCAATAGTTTCGCGTTTTCAATTTTTTGTATTTAATTGATGAATATTCCGCCCTACCTTGAATACGTCATCGTCAGTAAAAGTGACGACACGGCCATCGTCAGTCATGTCGTCGACGATGTCGATGCTAAAAGTGTGAACTTGCTTTGCCACTGATCTTAAAATATGGCATGAAATTTTAAGAAATAGCATTTGCTTAGGTTTTACGCATACGGTTCAATATTTTCGTTTACTTTAGTATTAACTCTTTAACGGCCTTAATGATAAACTCCTGTAAATTAAGTGCCGTTGACAAAAAGAATGGAAAGGAAACCTCGAAAAGGAAATGAGGAAATACACGCCCACATGAGGCACGACACTCAAATAATGACAAATGGAACGCCTTATGAGAATGGATGGGAACTTAATAAAATTCTTAAACACCCTGATGAAGGCTTCATTACTCAATACATGGTGGCATCATTAGCGTAGTTAGAGGACAGGGAAATTAAAGGGTTTTTTTATTCAACCCGGCGTGGAGCTATCTATGCCACTGCAATCCACCAATTGACGCTTTTA
>NW_023458561.1:39570413-39575701 GCF_013731165.1 Rhagoletis pomonella | reverse complement strand
CATATTACTGATTCGGAGAACCGCACTTTACGGAAATACTTGTTAGACTATTTAGAAAGGCTTCAGTAGGCATCACTTATACAACCATCGTAGGCACATGTAGCGCGTTAAAAGATTTTATCATCTTCAAAATTAATACATACTTAAGTTAACAAATGAGGTATTTTCAATCAATTTAGAAATTTATTAGCATAAAAGCGTCAATTGGTGGATTGCAGTGGCATAGATAGCTCCACGCCATTGCGGGATGAAGTGGATATTAACGACCTTCGTCGGGTTGAATAAAAATCCCCTTTAATTTCCCTCTCCACTAACTACGCTAATGATGCCACCATATATTGAGTAGTGAAGCCTTCATCAGGGTGTTTAAGAATTTTATTAAGTTCTCATCCATTCTCATAAGGCGTTCCATTTGTCATTATTTGAGTGTCTTGCCTCATGTTGGTGTGTATTTCCTCATTTCCTTTTCGAGGTTTCCTTTCCATTCTTTTTGCCAACGGCACTTAACTTATTGCCGTTTTCTCTTACTGGAGTTTTACCAGTTTTTGTATGTGATGCTTACCGTAATAAGTGTAAGTGGACATCCTACTCTTACTGATAGGATAGGTAAAGTTTGGTTAGGCTAGGGAGGCTATCATACTTCCTTTTTTCTCGGATTATTATTTACAGGAAGGATTAGG
This sequence comes from Rhagoletis pomonella, assembly GCF_013731165.1. Taxonomy (NCBI): domain Eukaryota; kingdom Metazoa; phylum Arthropoda; class Insecta; order Diptera; family Tephritidae; genus Rhagoletis; species Rhagoletis pomonella. The sequence continues at coordinate 39,575,021 of NW_023458561.1, read as the reverse complement.
TCACTTAGTTACCGCGACAAAAAGCGATATGTTGTAACAAATCCGTATCTTCAACTTTACAAGTGCTTCGTTGCCCTGCAGTGGTCAGTAAGAACACCTTTACAACCTGTCTTGTAAACTGAAGCAGTGTTTTAGGTATCCTTGCCACTGTTTCCGGTACGGAGGATTTAGCCTGTCTGTTACCTTCTATATTCGTCCAGTAATGCTGTGATTCCTTCATTTAGATCGAATTATTTCGCTCAACAGAGTTCAATGGCAGACCGGTGAAGCGATTCTTTCCTGGTGAGAATATTTGCCACTTTATGAAGGAAGGATAAAACATGGCAAATTCTTAAAAGATGGTGTTACCAGAGCAGCTTAATGTCAAAATTATGTATTTTTTATAATTCTTACTGGTATTTTGCGTTTAGTGTAATTTTTGTTTTTGTACTCCTGCTATCACCTAATATGTATTCGCCTTAGGATAAATTCTATTTTTATATAAAATAACAAAAATGTATTTCACGTGAATAAAATAATAAACAAAACACTTATACCTACATAAAATTGGGCCCGCTGAGCGCAATTGCTAGCGTATGCCGACGACATCGACATTATTGTTTCAAATAAGGGCTACGTCTGCCTTATCGAAATTATATAGAGAAACAAAGCATGGGTAGTGATAGAACGATACGAGTACCGAGTACAGAATATCGATACTTTTCATGAGTACTGAGAAGTATCGAGGACTCGATACTTTTTGACAAGTACTGAGTAAATATCGCGAATACCAAAAAGTATCGACGTTTTAAAAACTTGTTAAGGTATAACATTTTTTTTCAATAACATTGAAAAATGTTTAAAAATTAACCCCATATGCATAACTGAAAAAAAAACAAAAATTAATATATATTTTGTTCTGGTGAACTACGGGTATCGAAATTTTTATACAACATAGAAGAAGAGGTAGCAGTCATGCGGACATTTGGCTCGGTTAAAACTTCTTAAATACATAAGTGGAAAACGAATCTCTTGCCATACTTGCGATAACACTGACCCACACAAAATAAGTGGTATTTGCTTTTAACCAGACCCACATATCGACATGTATTGGGGTCCATTTGACTCGTACACCTGCTAAATTTGGAGTTAATTGCGAAAATTTTGAAAAAGTGGCAAAAACGAGTCAAACGGACCTCAGATTTGGGTTCAGTGGGTCGAAATATGTGGCGGCAAATGGGTCTGACACCAATTTTTTTTTTTGTGCCGGTGTAAGGAATGGTGGAGGTTGTCTTCGGCTCGATAACTTGGCAATTCTCCATAATAACGGAGCCTTCGTTCTGTATTCTACCTTGGTTTTAAATTCAAAATCCAACCCGCTTTCGAAGAAAATTTTTGTGAAAGGGAGCTTATCTTTTCTTTAGACAATGGCTTTAGTTGCTTTTAAAAGCTTCAAATAAGCCTTTTGCTATAAGAATTTATTTTACGCTTTTAAACTTATTGCAAGTTCTTTTCAAAAACTCCGTTAGAAATGCTTGTTAGATCAGACTTCAGCTATTAAAAGCAATGTCTATTCAATTTACAAAAAGAAAGAGGTCATAATGTATATGTAAACAAAGCAATTTGATTTTTGTTCACTTTTCGCGTTTGCTCTAAAAATATTTGGAAGTACAAGTATTATCGATACTTTTTTACAAATATCTTCTTTTTTAGAGTATTATAAATGAGTACTAGTATCGATACTTTTCTAAAAAGTTCTATCACTAAGCATGGGGGTCTCGTGGTAAACGAGGACAAGACGAAGTCATCAAACAAACAGTCAGCACATTCGCGCCTTGGTACCCACGTCACTGTTGATAGTTACAATTTCGAGAAAGTAGAGAATTTTGCTTACTTGGGAACCAGCATTAACACCGATAATAATGTCAGCATTAAAATCCAACGCAGAATCGCTTTAAAAAAAAGTGCTACTTTGGTTGTGGTGGGAATGCCTGGTCTGAGCCAGTTCTGGCCAAATGGTCAGATGGCTCATTAGCGTAGTACTCCCAAGGGACCTGGCACCCAGAGTAAAGCAAGCTCGTTATGTTTGCCAACATTATTTAGCCGAGACTTGCATTGCCGAACTAGTTTGGAAGTAGTTAGAGGGCTGGCCAATTTCTTAAGTGCAGCTTGGTTATCACTGCAGTCACGTAAACTCTTTCCTCTCCACCTATGTTCCACTACGTAGTCCATGGCTGAGGATTGCAATTACCTCAGCTTGGAAGACCGAAGCATACTCCCCAACAGAAAAAGACCCCAGATCATGAGCCAGAGTCAGTTTGTCAGACAAAGTGTGAGTCCGTAATTTCCGCTACACCTCACTCAGTGTTATACTACATCCGGTTCATTTTAGTCTGCAGGTGGCCGTTCCCGCGCATGAAAACATAAAGTGACGGTAAGTGCAGCAGTTCGTCAAGAGCACTATACACCAATCAAAAAAATGTAAGTTAAATAAAGAGGCTATCAAGCAAACATTTTGGTTCTTTACTGTCGAAACCAGATAAATTTTCGTGGACACCCACTTACAACTCATGAACGCCCATATTTTTTTCACGCCAACGTATACCCCCGTCGAGTCTCCCGTGGACCGCTGGGGATCCACCAGGACCACTTTGGGAATCACTGGTTTACACGATCGAACATCGATAGCTATCACACCATGTTGTCACACTTGTGGGATCGTGTAAACCCCGCTAAACACATCATTTAGACATTGATAAGTACCGCGGAGAAAATGTTATTGTTCTGCCAACACCACCTTGTATAAATTTGAATTCTTTTACATTTCGTTTGCCATAAATCTAAAAATTTTCACAAACTGGAAAAATTTACGTTCAAACATGTAAACGGAACATTGAGTAGTTGCCACTTGCAGCGAACGCATAAGCGAAGAGAGAGACCCTTTGAATGAAGTTGTATGAAAGATAAAAAATTTTGATTTTCTGGCAAGTTGTACAACTCGTCGCAACGTTAATGGCCATGTTGTATAACCGCATTTACAGTAGTAACTCGATTCTTGCACATACTTGGTACTTGCACACCTCGATTCTTGCGACATATCGCGCGCCGTCTTCAAAAGAGTCACAACTCAAAAAGTCAGAAAATGCGCATATGGGCAAAGACACCTTTACCATAGGTTTTTTTTTTTTTAACAAATTATAATCAAAATTTGCTCCAGCTTTTGCTGAAATGCATAATCTCAAGAATGCCAAATTTTGAAGACGGTGTGCTCAAATTCATGAAATGATTTCGTGAATTGGTCTACGAGGTTAGGTAATTGTATGTTTTTAAATTCTTGCTAACACATGAATACATATGTATATATACTATACAACGTTGCGCAAAGAGAAGGCAAGTAAGAGGAGAGGTTGAGCAAAGGAATTTGTCTTCTTTCAACTTAAATAAATGAATTTTGCAAACAAAAATTTGTACGTTGCTCAATGCCTTGGTCAAGGCGAATTTAATTAGGTGGTGTTACCGGCGAATCTGAATTTTTCGCCGTGGAGAACATTACTGCAAAATGGAGTGTTTGTTGTAATTCATAACAATATAATTTTTAGTATAAGTTTTTACTTATATACCGCTAACACCACCTTATTAAATTCGCCCTGACCCTGGTTATACAGCACGAGGCGAATGTTAACAAATCGCGGCGAATTTGTAAGGATCTGAATTACACCAGGTAATTATGTGACAGTTCAATCTGTTCAGTTGCTTCCATTATTCCCCGGTGTGGCGTTCCCGGATTTTAAGTTGAAATTGGAAATGAATAAATAAATTATAAATCAGCAAAACGAATAAAAATGAAATAAAATTAATGTTTATTTTCTAACTTAAACTACATATGTATGTATGTATGTAACTCAATCGCCGATGCTTTGCCGTGCCGTAGACATTGTTTACACGTCAAATTTCGTGAGTACCTGGTACTCAAGAAGATTCACTTCTTTCACGTGTACGGTGCTGCATGCGCCTTTTTTGCTTTTCTTATTTTATTCTTAAATACTGCTTTACTAACCCATTTACAGTAATTTAGCACCACTAATTGCTGAAAAATATTTCGTTCCTATTTAAAAAAAATACCCCAAATTTGATAAAGAATTGTAAGGTACGCTGTTGCTGTAGCACTCTGTATTTTTATTAATATTAAAGCTTAAATATTTTTGTTTCAGCATTGAATATTTTCTCCGACAGCAGTGCATCAACCGAGTTTGGTAGATATTGGAAAACCGGTTACTGAGATAGATATTTTATCATAAGTGGGCGGGGTCACGCCCCATTATTTTATTCGTATGAATCACTTAGTTTAGGACTTTTTCAAAAATATCTCAACTCTTACAATGAAGTTTGAATATTTTGATTAAATACAACCTTGATAAATTTGTACAAATTTTGAAACGCACATTAATGTGCATTTTATTACATAATCAGCTAGATCTTATTGCATACAAACAAACATTAAACATTAAAACCAAAGAGAAAAACTGGTCAATATAAGACCCTCCTATTATTTCCGCCAACAGTGTATTTGCGCATTTTGAATTTTAAGCGAATTAATAACGCACATCTTTAAGAGCATTCCCAATTTTG
>NW_023458561.1:39565430-39570313 GCF_013731165.1 Rhagoletis pomonella | reverse complement strand
AATTCACTGTATCTGCACAATTGTTACTCAATGTCAATTTAATTGCACAATAAATACACTATGGGCTTTCTGCAAATGTCAATTTCATTGGGGGATGAAGTCTTAGGTACATAGTTGACAGCAATTTTTTATTTTTTTTAATTCCCAAGTTGTGCGGTCTTAAAAGCTAGAATGTGCTCTTAGTTAGAAGTCGACTAGTACAGAAGTCAAGATCAGTTTTAGCAGAGAGAGCCTTATTCTATGGCGATCAAAAGCTTTCGAAAGCTTTTTGCAGATTTAATATGGTATCTAATCGTTGGTGTATTATACTTTTTTGTCGGAGCCAGGCACAAAACAACACTCATGCCGTCTGTTGTACTGTTTTCATGTCCCCTTTACTTTGTTTTAAATCTGCACGATTTGCGAATAAACCTAAGCAGATTGGTCGGTGTCAGAGAGCTCAGGTGTTCGTCTCTCAACACATCGCGGCCAAATTTCTCATACCTAATTCTTGCAAAGGCGAGGCAGCAGCTCAGAAAGTATTCCACTGTCTTATCCTCTTCCAAGGCAGAATGGGCAAATGGAGTTGTCATGTACGCCTATCACAGTTAGGTGTTTGTGCCACGTGAAGTGACCAGTCAGCAGTTCCGTCTGATCAATGAGAGCAAACAACTAGATAGGCCTTCTGAGATTGGCGGCAACATGAGTTTAGCCTACTAGCAGCCCCTCGATTCCCCCCAGTCATTGCTGAATGCTATAACTGTTTGGGGACCGAGCAATGCCTGGTCTGAGCCAGTTCTGGGCAAATGGTCAGATGGCTCATTAGCAGGTACTATCGAAGGACCTGGTACCCAGAGTAAAGCAAGCTCGTTATGTTTGCCAACATTATTTAGTCGAGACTTCCATTGCCGAACTAGTTTAGAAGTAGTTAGAGGGCTGGCCAATGCCTTAAGTGCATCTTGGCTGTAACTGCAGACACGTAAACTCCTTCGCCTCCACCTATTTAGCACCACGTAGTCCATGGCCTTGAGGGTTGCAAGTACCTACCTCATCCTAGAAGACCGAAGTAGAAGCGAAGCTTAGCCCCATTAACTTCGATGAAGACCTCGTATACTGACCCAGGGTCAGTTTTGTAGACAACAGTGAAGATCCAGCAATGTGTGAGTCCGGGCTCAGTGCTGGTATAAAACCAACATTCAGTCTCAGGGAATTCAACATTATAGAATCTCTTCAATAAAGGCAATGGTGGCGTACTATCATGTGGCATTGAAAAGACGCAAATGCTGAGATCTCTGCCGCCAGCAATTTAAGCCTCACCCCAGTCAGTGTTATATAGTGATGTGCTGAGTCAATACTTTAGAGTATTGATCGATACTCGGTACCGATTTAAAAAGTATCCAATACTTTCCAAACTCGGTACCGAAATGTTAATAAGAGAGCACATAGGCCTAAAATATGGAAAAAAGCGATTCAGGGGAGACTCGCTTATCAAAAGCCCATTGTAGGGCACAAAGGAGCTTTCAATACTGTTTCAAATGAAAAATGTATAAATATGTGCATCGGTTCGTCGCCATAATACAGATAAACTCTTACTGGTTTGAAGCATTTTTGTTCTATATGAATCGGGCGATAGTAGGGATCTTCACACCGATCTTGGTTCTCGGTAATTTTTTCCCATGTACTTTGATTGTGTAAAATAATGGTAAACAAACAAAATATATGGGGAAAAATTACCAAACACTAAGTTACCGAATACCAAGATTCGGTCTGATGACCTCTATTATCTTCGTAGGCGTGAGAGGCTTTTTCATCCGTCAAAGTATTTTTCTTGAACCATAGATCTACTAAGGTGAAAACTGATAAAATAGTTGGGGTATTCACACTTGCCTTGATATCAGGTTACCTGGTAATGGTGCTATATTTTTTACTCAATTCACAACAACAAAGTACAATTGAGAATAATAATTTTAACCCAGATAACCTGATAACCAGGTAAGTGCATATACCCCAAATAGTTTACTGTTTCCCGAGTTCAAGTTTTTTGCCGATATTATATAAGATAGCAATGAAATAATTTTTTTCTAAACTTGAAATATGTATAATGGCGAAGGTTTAATGTAAAGAATCGGTATCGGGTACCGAAAAGGAAGTATTGGGTACCGAAATCTTTTTGAAGTATTGGGTACCGAGTATTTGGTTCCGACAATTCAGCACATCACTAGTATTATACCAATATCCATTCCTTTTTCGTCTACAGGCGGCCTTTAAGGCTTCCCCATGTAGGAAGACACAAAGTGACGGTAAGTACAGCAGTGCATCAAGAGCAGCGCCAGGTGTTGCAGAAAAAGCTCCCGTGCAGCACACGGCAATAGTTCTTTGAAGTTTAGCAAGCAGACCTCCCACGCTATTGATTAAGAGTATGCTCCACCATATGTATTATTTAATACTGTTATCTACTGTGGCACAACTACAGTGCATATATTGTGGCAGGTTAAAACCCCAACTTTCCAGACTCGACCCCGACGTACCCGCCGTATGCCCCGTATGTGAGAGCCGGCTCTACAAACTGTAATGAGTCAGGGTTTCCCCGACCATAACCTTTTCAACGTTGTTGGTCCTTGGAGCAACCGCTAGCATCAGGTTTGCTCCACACTCGTCTGGCATCCAGTCCAATTCCATACCAGAAACCGGCTTCTGCTATACCTATATGCCAAACAAAGCTCCGCTCCAACTCCACTTCGGTTAGAAATTAGAAATTTACAAGGATACTACGCTTTACCCACGATCTGCTACGATTTTCTTTCGAAAACAATAAACTGCACTTATTGAAGTGTCTGAACCCGAAAAACTTAAGAAGTTTAACTTTAATTATTATACATCCACGGGGAATTCCAGCCCAGCTTACTCATCTCCGATTTTATTCATACTTTTTTATGTTATAATACCAATTGAGAGAGGCCTACCTGATTCTTTTAATTTTCTTAGGCAGGCGTTTTCGAGATATCGTTTTCGAAAAAAAGTTCCCTTTTAAAATGCGCATAACTTTGCGAAAACTGGGCCGGTTAGGAGCATTTTTTGTTTGAAATCTTTCATTTTCAAAACACTTTTGGAGTGTAAAATGGAAAAAATGTAAACCGTTCTTTCTATAAAATTTTCAAATTTTTAATCTATAGTGTTAATATCCAAAAACACGCATGACCGATTGTTTGTATTTTTTTATTTTAAAAAACTTTTGGAATATAAGAAATTTCAAACCTGTATTTCCATAAAAATTCTATAAAATTTTCAAATTTTAATGTAAAATTTTGATTTCCAACATACGAATGATCGATTTTTTGGATTTTTTTTAACTATCAATCATTAAGCAACTTTTAAGCCTAGTCCGATTACATTGGAATCTTTTTCTTTCGAATTTTTAACCGACTTCATAAAAAGGAGGAGGTTATCAATTCGTCGGCATATTTTTTTTATGTTTTTATGGACCATGTTAACCGATTTTTATAATTCTTTTTTTCAAAGGTGGTCTCACATTTGGTTTGGATTCGATCATTGGACCACAAAGAATTGAAGTCGGTTTTATTTTTTGCTTGTGAACTTAGTGAAAACCTAATAAATATTGTCCAACTCAATGCCAACTGTTCCGACTGCATTAATCAAAAAGATTAAAATACTTTGTATTGTATAGGATGAAATTCTCATAAATAATTGCAGTGGGAAGTGCTACGCTGTGATTTATCACTTTCTCGTTATCGATTGGCGGCAAATAATTTTACTCATGCGCCATGTACGGGGATCCGAGCGTAAAGTGATAAGTCGCAGCGTGGTTTGGCATTTCCCACAAATGGTGTCTAATTTGAGTTGTTACGCGCCATATATGTATGTACATCGAAGTATGTATCAGGGGCGAACGCAGGTAGGGGTTTTGGGGGTTCAACAATTAAGACGCTCCGACGCTGAGGACCTTAGTGCACCTCATTTTAAAGTAAGTCACCGAGTCCGAGCAATGATGAAATGGAGAAAAATCCTATTGGAATTTTACTACCGTGTATGAATACTAACGATTAGGCGTAGTTTTGGTAAGTCCCAAAAATGCTCTCTTCCCTAAGTTCAAAAAATTCCCTGCCACCTAATTTACATATTCACGTTCTTGCAGGTTCCACTTAATGATGTGTAAAATTTTCCTCGCGGTAAACTAAGCCATAACGAGAATTGTGAACTCCCCTTGAAAATGCGTGGGCACCGGATGCTACTTTTAAATTTCCGCCTTCAACCAATTGTAATTTGGAATTTCAATTATCATGTGTTAAAATGTGTCAAAGGTAATCTTCTTCATTTCAATTTTAAATGCGTTGCTACCCAGCTAGTGGTGAAAAAGGACTCCCACACCAACATCTGGAAGGAGCGTGTTTCCGAAGCGCTCCGAATATGGAGTGAAAAAGACTCCCACAGTAACACCTCGAGCGAGTTTTTCCGTAGCGCTCCGAGTTTGGAGTGGAAAGGGAGTAAAAGTGTTTTTTGTTTGCTTGTTTTTTCTTTTCTTTGTATCTAGTCTGCAAGATGAAAATTCAAGAAGAAGGTGTCGTCGCTTCCGAATGTTCCTGGAAAGGGGCACTGCAAAAAAGGCTGTTGAGGTTATGTTATGGCAGATGCGAATGCATTTGGAGGTATAACGCATAAAAAACTTACTTTTGGCTAACCTTAAGACTTTTCAGGCGCATTTATTAGAAAATTATCTGGTTCTGGGAAAAAAATCAATAGAGCGAGTCGTTCCCCACCTCACAGGAACATCTTAAAAAATATATGTATGTATTCCTTTTATTTATTTCATAATTTTTTCCTTTTTTAGTGAATATCATATTAACCCTCCGATGAGTGACAGTGCCGATGACGTTAGATTCGTGAGA
>NW_023458561.1:39564317-39565330 GCF_013731165.1 Rhagoletis pomonella | reverse complement strand
AAGGACATAAAAGGTGCTGCCATCCGAACTGCACCCGACCAACTTGATCCATGGACCATTGTGTGGCGCGACGGTCAGGGAAATGTACAAATTGGTGGATTTTTGATCAAAATTGTGCGTGAATTCGCCTTGAGGATCAATGCTACACTCACCTTTCCAGTACCTGTGGAGCCCGACGTTTATGATGGTATGCCGGTGTGGTCGGCTCAATTACGAAATGACACAGTCGATGTAATAATAGGAACATCATCCTCAGCTGTAGCGGTAAATGATGTTGGAACAACGACGCCGGTGCTGCCGGTCGATTGGATAATTATGGTGCCAATGCCTCCGCTGGTCCCCGACAGTGCAGTGCTTTTGTTTATTCTAAATTCGGTGTTGGGTCTTTTTATGATACTACTACTCTTCGTCTTCTCCGTTGTACTAACATTTGAAACTGTACTTTGGCGTCGTCGTTGTTCTCCAGCAGCCACTGTTCAAATCTTCCTTTGGGTGTTTATCAATGTAGTGCTTCGTTGCGTAATTGGACAGCCATCGTGTGTAAGAGTTCGCGCTACTGCCAGATATCTAAAGCGCTGCTTGTATTTCACTCTCTTCTTCAGTGGAATCTTCATGAGCACATATATTTCTGCTGGACTACAGTCGTATTCTACGAGCAAGCCGCCTAAATACTCTCGCGTAAAAACCATGAATGATTTCATACAATCCAAAATACCAATGAGAGCGAGTGCGTTTCAAAGGGAAGTTCTCCCCTTCTACGTCGGCGCCAAAAATGCTGAAATCTTAAGAAAGAATTTCGTAGTTGAGCACTCTCACGACAAATTACAGCGACAGCGTTTATCTATGGATGGGACATATGCTTACACATTGCTGAGTCCACTTTGGCCCGTCTTAGCAAGATATCAGTCGAATTTACCACACCCACTTTATTATATAAGCGAACATATTTACTTTTCGAAATCAATTCTTATGTCAATACCAATACAGAAACACTCTATTTATAGGGAGGCGCT
>NW_023458561.1:39551455-39564217 GCF_013731165.1 Rhagoletis pomonella | reverse complement strand
ACCCCAAATAGTTTACTGTTTCCCGAGTTCAAGTTTTTTGCCGATATCATATAAGATAGCAATGAAATAATTTTTTTCTAAACTTGAAATATGTATAATGGCGAAGGTTTAATGTAAAGAATCGGTATCGGGCACCGAAAAGGAAGTATTGGGTACCGAAATCTTTTTGAAGTATTGGGTACCGAGTATTTGGTTCCGACAATTCAGCACATCACTAGTATTATACCAATATCCATTCCTTTTTCGTCTGCAGGCGGCCTTTAAGGCTTCCCCATGTAGGAAGACACAAAGTGACGGTAAGTACAGCAGTGCATCAAGAGCAGCGCCAGATGTTGCAGAAAAAGCTCCCGTGCAGCACACGGTAATAGTTCTATGAAGTTTAGCAAGCAGACCTCCCACGCCCCCATATGTATTATTTAATACTGTTATCTACTGTGGCACAACTAATTGTGGCAGGTTAAAACCCCAACTTTCCAGACTCGACCCCGACGTACCCGCCGTATGCCCCGTATGTGAGAGCCAGCTCTACACACTGTAATGAGTCAGGGTTTCCCCGACCATAACCTTTTCAACGTTGTACGTCCTTGGAGCAACCGCTAGCATCAGGTTTGCTCCACACTCGTCTGGCATCCAGTCCAATTCCGTACCAGAAACCGGCTTCTGCTATACCTATATGCCAAACAAAGCTCCGCTCCAACTCCACTTCGGTTAGAAATTAGAAATTTACAAGGATACTACGCTTCGCCCACGATCTGCTACGATTTTCTTTCGAAAACAATAAACTGCACTTATTGAAGTGTCTGAACCCAAAAAGCTTAAGAAGTTTAATTTTCATTATTATACATACACGGGGAATTCTAGCTCAGCTTACTATTCATACTTTTTTATGTTATAGTACCAATTGAGAGAGGCCTACCTGATACTTTTAATTTTCTTAGGCAGGCGTTTTCGAGATATCGTTTTCGAAAAAAACGTTCCCTTTTTAAATGCGCATAACTTTGCGAAAACTGGGCTGGTTAGGAGCATTTTTTGTTTGAAATTTTTCATTTTCAAAACACTTTTGGAGTATAAAATGGAAAAAATGTAAACCGTTCTTTCTATAAAATTTTCAAATTTTTAATCTATAGTGTTAATATCCAAAAACACGCATGACCGATTGTTTGTATTTTTTTATTTTAAAAACACTTTTGGAATATAAGAAATTTCAAACCCGTATTTCCATAAAAATTCTATAAAATTTTCAAATTTTATTGAAAAATTTTGATTTCCAACATACGCATGATCGATTTTTTGGATTTTTTTTAACTATCAATCATTAAGCAACTTTTAAGCCTAGTCCGATAACATTGGGATCTTTTTCTTTCGAATTTTTAACCGACTTCATAAAAAGAAGGAGGTTATCAATTCGTCGGCATATTTTTTTTATGTTTCTATGGACCATGTTAACTGATTTTTATAATTCTTTTTTTAGAGGAAGGTCGTACCTCAGAGGTGGTCCCACATTTGGTTTGGATTCGATCATTGAACCACAAAGAAATTGTTGGTATTCTTAAATTTTTATATGAAAATTGAAGTCGGTTTTATTTTTCCAACTCAATGCCAACTGTTCCGACTGCATTAATCAAAAAGATAAAAATACTTTATATTGTATAGGATGAAATTCTCATACATAATAGCAGTGGGAAGTGCTACGCTGTGATTTATCACTTTCTCGTCACTTTCTCGTTATCGATTGGCGGCAAATAATTTTACTCATGCGCCATGTACGGGGATCCAAGCGTAAAGTGATAAGTCGCAGCGTGGTTTGGCACTTCCCACAAATGGTGTCTAATTTGGGTTGTTACGCGCCATATATGTATGTACATCGAAATATATAGTATGTATCAGGGGCGAACGTAGGTAGGGGTTTTGGGGGTTCAAAACTTAAGACGCTCCGACGCTGAGGACCTTAGTGCACCTCATTTTAAAGTAAGTCACCGAGTCCCACAGTTCTCACTGTATAATGATGAAATGAAGAAAAATCCTATTGGAATTTTACTACCATGTATGAATACTAACGATTAGGCGTAGTTTTGGTAAGTCCCATAAATGTTCCCTTCTCTAAATTCAAAAAATTCCCTGCGACCCAATTTACATATTCACGTTCTTGCAGGTTCCACTTAATGATATGTAAAATTTTTCTCGCGGTAAACTAAGCCATAACGAGAATTGTGAACTCCCCTTGAAAATGCGTGGGCACCTGATGCTGCTTTTAAATTTCCGTCTTCAACCAATCGTAATTCGAAATTTCAATTATCATGTGTTGAAATGTGTCAAAGGTAATCTTTTTCATTTCAGTTTTAAATGCGTTGCTACCCAGCTAACCAAATACGGAGCGCTCCGAATATGGAGTGAAAAAGGACTCCCACAGTAACACCTCGAACGAGTTCTCCCGGAGCGCTCCGCGTATGGAGTGGAAAGGGAGTAAAAGTGTTTTTTGTTTGCTTGTTTTTTCTTTTATTTGTATCTAAAGGGACACTGCAAAAAAAGCTGTTGAGGTTATGTTATGGCACATGCGAACGCATTTGGAGGTATAACGCATAAAAAACTTACTTTTGGCTAACCTTAAAACTTTTCAGGCGCATTTATTAGAAAATTATCTGGTTCTGGGAAAGAAATCAATAGAGCGAGTCGTTCCCCACCTCACAGGAACGTCTTAAAAAATATATGTATGTATTACTTTTATTTATTTCATAATTTTTCCTTGTTTACTGAATATCATATTAAAAAATTTTCTTTAATTTCAATTTTTTTTTCGATAAAAAGAAATTATGAAAAAGTTTGAATCACTATCTGCCTTATCCTGAGTTTCACGTGAAAAAGATTCACCCGAATATTTGTCATCCGCCCATAGTAAAACCATGGAAACAAAGTGTGAAAAGTGAGCCGATTCGGGGGAAATGAAGCTCATGATAAGGCTGTATATAAATTTAATTAGGAGCATTTTGAAAAACCGTGAATCCTCCTTTTCGGTCTATTATCGGAGAACTCCCAAAACACTCCATCTAAGTTTTCTTCGGATGATTTAAGGCACACTGTTTTCATATATATTGAAAAGGCACCTTTCTCCGGCGGATGTCCTCGTTTGGGACTCTTTTCGGACTTCCCTAGGAGCGTAAGCGCATCGCAAAGGAAAAGCTAATCGCGCACCCTGCGGAGTCCCCTGGTTGGCTGGGTAATATTTAAATTACTAGTGGTATTCGCCAAATTGAGCAAGTGGCCTAGCACTCTGGCAAAAGAGGAGATGAGCTCAAGCAAGGGCAGTTTACAATATTATATTAGAAATAGTAAAGGTAATATCAAGCCGCCCCCCTCCCCTCCTACAAACCACTTTAATGTACATCCAAAATGAAAATAAAAAATACAATTTAAAAGAGCTCTACTGTTACTACCTACTCAATGTGCCTTGGCTATAATCAATGCGTTTAATAATGACATAATAATGACATAGTAATAATAGATTTGGGCTTAGACAATATATTAGTTTTTGGCCAAGTTTCTCCTCCAATTTGTGGCATGCGCCTTAATGTTGCCACACAAGGGGAAGGGATTTGCAGTTTTACGCTGACTGCGAACGAAGATTGGCGATCGCTATTAGAAAAAAACTTATGTTTTAGGTTTTGATGTTGGTCGAAAACTGGGCTCGAACCCAGGCCTGCGGATTGACAGCGCGCACTGCTAACGACTACAACTCAGCGGCCGCCAAAAATGTGTTTACTACATAATAAATACCTTTTGTAAAATGGTATTTATGTGCATACCCATAATACTCGTAAAATGGGCAAGTGGCATACAATTTTATCCAACAAACTGGGTTAAAAGGTTATCGTAAGGGAATAAATTTACAAACTTCTGTATTTGTAACGGTAAAAGTATGGCACTCTTCAAAGTAAAAGTTCACTTGAAATGGATAACCACTTAATGAAATTCTCAAACAGCCCTTCATAAGCTTCATTAATCAGCACGTGCCATTAAACCCGCCAATTGATGCTTTTACGCTAATAAAATTCTAAACTGATTGAAAACACCTTATTTATTGCCTAAGTAAGTACTAATTTTGAAGATGATAAAATCTTTAGCAAAGTTACTTTGGGCAACAAGCGTACGAGGCTTAGGTACGTTTCTTACACGCAACAATTTATAATGCTGACAACAAACGAGGCAAACGTAGATGCAACCAGGGCATTTTACCCAGAATTGATAGGTAAACAAAAATTCGGTCCAGTAAGGTCACTAACTTTTGAGCCGACTTTATTTTGACTGTGAATATGCCCCAATAATTTTTAAGGTGACACGATTGAACGTCACAATTCCCACTACTATTAAAAAAAAAAACGTTGAACGTTTATGACGGCAGCGCTTACAGGTGTAAAATGCAAAAATTGGACATTCATGTAAATTCTAACGGGGAGGGGCCGCATTCCTAAGAAATAAATAATAGTCGGTCCTTGTACCGATTCGAAGACTGTCGTGTGTAGCGTTATGCATTGAGATTATTGGCATAGTTCATTGAAAACACGTGAAATGAAAAGGTGTTCTGGTAGAAAAAATGTCTTACGTTTGTTCATTTAATTACCGAGGTTACCGCAATAGTTGCTTCTACAGTTGCCTCGTGTGTATTGAACAAGAAAACATGTTGCCTCAATACGTTGCTTCAACGGCTGTCTCGTGTGTAGTCAGCATAAAATTTTCCGTTCTTAATAAATTTGAAAAGCAAAGTTATAAAAGGGATGCATTTTGAATTGTTTCTAAACAGTCACAGTAGTATTTCCGTGAAGTGTGGTTCCAGCAATGAGTAATATGTGGACTAAAGCCATTTCACTGCTACTCTTAGCCATTTCACTATCGATTGCTTATCCTCAATTCAACTTGAAATCTGAAAATATCTTGAATATCAGCAAAATTATCAATAAAATTGACTTGGAACGAAATATTAATACACTTCGAATCGTAAATGCCCACTCCACAAAGCAGAGTTGTCTTTCCGATGATGATATTCGTCGGCTCAGCTCTAATAAAACCGTTAATTTACAGCAAGCGAACAGTGCCTGCGGCAATTTGTCTAACCTAACAAATGATGATATGCTTGTAATCCGCTGTTTGCCTCCGATCTTCAAGGCCGATTTATTGGAGATGATGATCGCTTGCTTGGGAAATAATCGCCATGTCCGCATACTTTTCATTTGGAACATCGAATACACCACCGCTGCTTCGCTACAACGGCGCCAGGAACTAAAACGCCAGCAGCAATTACTTTTCGAATATTGTGCCCGAATGCATTTACTGAACGTAGTCAGTCTCTATAGAGACTACGCAGTGGATGGACATTTCTATACTTTTAGTTATTTTCCACAATTCAACATCCAACGTAAAACATTGGCGGAGGATTGCTTTCCGGAACGAATAAAGGACATAAAAGGTGCTGTCATTCGAACTGCAATGGAACAAATTGATCCATGGACATTGGTGTGGCGCGATCGACAGGGAAATGTTCAAATTGGCGGATTTTTGATAAAAATTGTGCGTGAATTCACTGCGAGAATAAATGGTACACTCACCTTTCCGATAGCCGTGCAAACAGATGTGTATCAAGGTTTACCACTGTGGACGACCCTATTACAAAATAACACAGTCGACATAATAACTGGAATATTATCTTGGGCTTTAGAGAGAAATGGTATTGATGTATCGACACCATTGCTGCCGGTCGATTGGCTGGTTATGGTGCCAATGCCTCCGCTGGTCCCCGACAGTGAAGTGCTTTTATTTATTCTAAATTCGGTGTTGGGTCTTTTTATGATATTACTACTCTTCGTCTTCTCCGTCGTACTAACATTTGAAACTGTACTTTGGCGTCGTCGTTGTTCTCCAACAGCCACTGTTCAAATCTTCCTTTGGGTGTTTATCAATGTAGTGCTTCGTTGCGTAATTGGACAGCCATCGTGTGTAAGAGTCCGCGCTACTGCCAGATATCTAAAACGCTGCTTGTATTTTACTCTCTTCTTCAGTGGAATCTTTATGAGCACATATATTTCCGCTGGACTGCAGTCGTACTATACTAGCAAGCCACCGAAATACGCTCGCTTAGAAACCTTGAATGATTTGATACAATCCAAAATACCAATGAAATCGAGCGCGTTTCAAAAGGAAATCCTTCACACATACATCGGTGTTGAAAATGCCGAACGCTTAAAACAGCATTTCGTGGTTGAGCCTTCGCATATTAAATTACAACTCCAACGTTTATCTATGGATGGGATCTATGCTTACAGTTTACTGAGCTCACTTTGGCCCATCTTAGCAAGATATCAGTCGAATTTACCACGCCCCCTTTACTATATAAGCGAAGAAATTTCATTTTCGAAGTCAATTCCTATGTCAATACCAATACAGGAACACTCTATTTATAGGGAGGCGCTCAACAACTTTCTCGGTCAGTTACATAGCGCGGGCCTAGTCGATCTATGGACCCGTCAGGGATATGATGATATGGTAGCAGCAAAAAAGTTGAACACCACAAGAGTGACGCAAGTAAAACGTGAACACTTGGAGTTGGAAGATTTCTACTGGTTGTGGTATTTGTATGGCATTGGCATGAGCTTGGGCGTTTTGGTATTTTGCACTGAGCTTTGGTATTACAATAGAAAAATTAAAAATGCGGTTACAGCAGACCGGCATGTTCTTGAAGATGTGCGTTGATGATTCGCTTAAAATTGGAAATACGCACATGCTTACATACATACATATGTACGCTGACTTTAAACTTTAAACACACAGTATCTCCACAATTGTTAATCAATGTCAGTTTTATTGCACAATAAATTCACATGGAGCTTTCTGAAAATGTTGAGTTTAATTGATAGGTAAAGAGTTAGTTGATACTATAATATATATTTTAGCTTTCGTATTTGGCGGTATTGATGACAAGCCACTATTTAAAAGTGTCGATTAAAGGGATTGCACAGAAAGCTGTGAAAACTTGGGCAAAAATCGAATCTAGAAGTTCGTTAGAGGATTGATATATTCTAGAAAATTATTCTTCGGAAAATTTTACTAGGGGTCTTCTCAGGCAAAAACTGCATGCCACCAACGTAAAAGCTTCTAAAAAATTAAAATAAAATTTTTAAAATTTAGTTTGGCTGTTATTCCTTCTTGCATAGATTCTAGCAACAAAATTAATAAAACAAATCATTTAATTTCAAGTCCCATTGTTTTACTTAATATATGCCAATTTTGAGTTTTTCGACTTTTGTTGTCTTTTCGAAAATTATTATTTCTTTCAAATATGTCTGTGGTCAGACTTTTTATTTTTCATCATTTTAGGTTTCAATATTTTTTTCGAAATATCGTACGGATCCAGAGTGATGGTTTCAATAGGATAGCTAAGCTTCTACGGACCATAAAAATCAGTCATGGTGCGATCATAATTTCTCATGGAGTGGCAGACCTAAAAGAGCACCTAGAGCATGCGCAATTGCAAGGTCCTTAAGGCCCAGATTGGATCGGAGCCGATCAAAAGAGCACCTTATGCTTGCACTATCGCAGCTCGTTTTTTATTAGGTTTTGCGAGGTCACTACAGTGCGATCGGAGCTCAAGCGGATAAATCACATCAGATCCTAAGGTTATGTGAAGTTGAAGTGGGTGCCGATGGACACAACAGCATACTTAGGACCACTATAAAGCCCGTTTGGTACCACAAGATATCTCGTTAAATACCAGAATATGGAGTTTGAAAATTTGAGCAATCGCCTGATCTTTCTGACTGATATTTCGTTCAGGTTCCCAATGGTTTTAGCGCCCTAGTCTGAACCCTAGTCTGCTCTTTGCCAGTGCGGTATATTAAAAAAGTAGGTGCTTTACTGATTCAGGCTCCTCGTCGCCTCTTCAGCTCCTGCAGAATCGTTAAACGGCACCAATTTTTCGTCACCATAATATCTATGATCATCAGACCCGTAGTGTTCTGAAAGATGCTGTCCAACTTTCGCTTGACTAAGATTAAAATTCATTGGATCGTACTTAAATACAACCCTGAGAAAACCTTGTAGTGAAGTTGTTCTAAGGTTACGCATATGTATGTATGTATATACTCGGGATGTTTCGAATGTCATATTTTTTTACGAATTTTCGGAATGCGAATGTGCGAATGCTAATACGAATTCGAATGTTAGGAATAACATTAAAAAAGCTATAATCAACTTAAGTCATCGTTTTTATTACTTAAAAAGTTTATAAATTATTAAAACATTGAACGAGTGCTTAACCTATACAGTATTTTAGTCTAGTAGTCAAAGTTCAAAAGGGTATATCTATTATATTTCAAAAAAGTAATTTTGCTGCCTTTTCTCACATGGGACGATTTCTTAGAGGCTCGTATATATATAAGGCCGGCTGCACTGAACGATTGCTCACTTGGAACGCTGGCGGGTGGAGCGCTGAAATATTTGCGGGCCAGATCTGATATTTTAGTTCAGTTTTCCACCAATCCTTGAATTGAGCTTTAATTTCATATTTTTTTAATGCCTCCAGATTCTACATCCGAGCTTTCGCTTTCGCTGGAAGAATCTAAAATTATTTCTAGGTTGCTTATAAGTCTTTGAGGGCCCATCAATTTGCTTGATATACTATTTAACCGTTTAGCGCCTGAAGCTAAACGCCGGATATTGTCCCTGGTTAGACAGACTTAGAGCCATTTCAACAATATTAGAGTGGACTCTCGCCCATGTACACAATCGCATTCGCAAAACATTCGTATCGTTAGGTGCGAATGCGAATGTATAAAATGATGTGAATCATTCGCATAACGAATGCGAATGCAAATATTCGCAACATCCCTGGTATGTACATATGTTTATTGAACTATAGTAAGAAACAACAAGCTACTCTAAGAATGTGCATACCCTTAATACCATGGGTAAGTGGCATACAAGTTTACCCGAAATATGAGGCTAATAACTTTTTGGCGGCCGCTGTGGTGTGGTGGTAAGCAGTGTGCGTTTCCACTCCGCAGGACCTGGGTTCAAGCCCTGTTCAATGCAACTTCGAAGCTTCGATGATTTTTTGCAATCCAGAACACCAATGAAAGTGTGTGACTTGGAGAGTGTTAGTATGGGCTTGTTCGAGTTGCAATCACAGCCGCAGTGTTGCGAGAATTATTAAAGTATCACGGATTGTGGGAATTTCCAATAACGTATTATCAGTTGGGCAGTTGCAACAGTGTTGCAAATTTTCATCAGTACGGCAATAATGCCGCTTTTGTTACGTGACTCGAACGTGGCACCAAAGATGCTAAAGTCTTTCACAGTGGAACCTTCGCATGGCAAATTACAGCGCCAACGTACATCCATGGATGGTCACTATGCGTGTACAGTACTGAGTCCACTTTGGTCCATGCTTGCCAGATATCAATCGTATTTACCACACCCACTTTACTATATAAGCAAACAAATTTACTTTTCGAATTCAATTCTTGTGTCGATTCGAATACAGAAGCACTCCATTTATAGTTGATCTATGGACCCGTCAGGCATATGACAACATGGTAGCGGCCAAAAAGCGTGATCACTTGCATTTGGAAGATTTCTACTGGTTGTGGTGTTTGTATGGCATTGGCATGGGCTTATCGGTTGTGGTTTAATACCTTTTTTTTAACTCAGCTATTTTTAGGTAAAAAAATGATGAGAAAAATCAAAAATTTTAAATTTGAAGGACATTTTAAATATCCGATTAAACGAAAAATTACCTTAACCTCAAAACCGACCTTCAACAATAAAATTTTCGAATTACTTTCTTTTTTACAGCATGCGACAACGGCTAGATGAGCTGGCAAAAAACCAAGGAGGATTCCATTTTCAATTTAAAAATAGTGTATAAAATAAATATACTTAATATAGTAAAAGTAATAATTTTCCTGAACAGCCGACCGGAAATTTTTTTCTAGATCCGGCCCTGGCATGCGTTAAACTTTGAAATAGGGCCGGCAAACTATCGACACGGCTATCGATGGCTCAAATCTGTTGTATGGTGTATGGGTTTGCTTGAAGGTTTGACCAGCCGCTTAAGGGAAATTTGAATGAAAGTCAAAATGTTTGATTTTCTGGCCGCTTCATTTGCATAAAAATCTCCACGAGTGAGGACATAGGGGAGAAAAATGGAAGAAGACCAAAGTTTTTAACATGAACCGAAAAAAAGCTAAAATTCCCTGCTTGGACGAGTCATGCTTATATGGTGTATGGGTAAATGAAAAAAGTAGTTTTGAAAATGCGTTCCCAAATGTATTCTTAAAGAAGCTTTTTAATGAAGTTATGATAATCTTATTCAAATTCGTTGACCAATTAATTTCTAGAGCATATTTCATATAGCTCTAGTTATTAGAGCAGAGCTTCAGCCCTCATAAGCGGAATAAACTGTTGAAAACCGCAAACGTTTGGTGGCTCGGACTATCGACAGTTTGCCAGTCCTACTTCAAAAGAAATTATATAAATGCTTTCTTAGATTTTTGTAATCATGGCAATGAATGCCTTAACACAAGAACGGCAAAAATATGTATTTAGAACTTTTTATAAAGTACATAGCAGACTGGCTTTAGGCAAAAAAAATTAAATAAATTCAAACCCTTCTAGATTTGGTCGAAGTAATTCTTTGATCCAACGAGACAATTTTGGGTGAATTCTTCACCTTAAAAGCTTCAACATATCTTTCTATGGAACACAAAGGAGAAATACTCTACTGATTGCTGCTAAGATGTTTAGTCACTCGACGTACTCAAATACTAATGCAGATTTTTTAGCGCAAAAACTTATACTAGGTCTACATACATATGTATAAGTAGATTATCCTCAGTTTCGAGCTTAACTTCCTAATCTGTAATTATAAAATAATCTCAGATTAAACCGATAAATTTTCGGTTTCCAACCTAATTTTATCGATCATTTTTGCAAAGAAGAGGAGAAATGTCAAATGTGAAAGCAAACCAAAATGGAAGCTAGCAAAAGAAGAGGTTTGTAAAGGTATTTTCAATAAAATCTTTTAGTTAAGTTAAATTGCTTAACATAGCAGAAAGAAACCTAACTTTTCTTGCAGTTTTGAGAATAACAATCACAACAAATTTGACGGCTAATAATCTGAGATTTTTAATCCACAATTTCCATAAAATGGCAAGGTAAAAGGAAAAGATTCATTAGTGCGACTCATAAAGCGTCACACAGTGTAATTTTTGGCGAAACGGTAACGTTGTTAACAAAGTTGTATGAACAACTAGGGATCGCAAAAAAAAATCGATTAATTAATCATATGCTTAATCACAAGCCAAAAATATTAATTGCAATTATTGAGAAATAATCGATTAATCGAATTTTTAAACGCATTTTTTGCAGTGAAACAAAACACAAAAACATTTTTCCATAAAAAGTTTATAATTTGTTAATAAGAGAGTGTGTGAATCGATAAAATCGCTTTTATTTCGTTAAATAAAGCTTAAATTGATGTATTGCAATCAACGATGGTGAAAGTTTTCTTAAAATATTAATGTCACTTCAATTTTTAATATTTTATTCCGCATAAATTTTCGGTTATCAAAAATTTACTGCTGTCAAAAAAGATTTAATTTCTCACAACTGATTGGACGAAACACAAGTTTTATCTGTTTCCATAAGATCATCTGCGCACATTACTTCATTTCGGAAGAATTTCATTACTGAATTATATTTTAAAGCAGCCTTAACTGACGGCAGTAAAGTATCAGCAACAAATGCAGTATGGCTCTGATTTTCAAATAAAAAAAAAAATATTGGGATCGATAGAGATTAATGAGCTGAGTATAACGGTATACTCTTTTTTTGCGGAAACAACAACTACAATTTATTTATTTATTTATTGGCAGCTATAATCTAGAAAATATAAACAATTCTTTACAGACTATTTATAGTTAACAATTGCAATGTAATTACTAATTAAACTAGTTCATTCAGTAACTGCTTAAACCTAGGTTTAGGTAATGAAAAATCAATGTCGCAAAATTTGTGAGCGTATTAAATTCTTTCATCGCTCTGGCAATTGGCGCATTAGAAACATATATTGTTCTTACTCGATTAATACAAAAATATCATGGTTTCGAAGGTTTCTAGATGGAATGTTAAAACGAATACGTTCTAGTAAGAGTGGCGAGTCAATCGCACCACGTATTACATCAAAAACAAATGTCAGTGAAAGGATAGTTCTTCTACTCAAAGGTCAAAGTTCAAAATAAGCATTTTTTAAATCAATGTTTCTCGAAGACTTTTTCTGGGATTGTGAAAATTGATGATGTCATTCAATAGAGAATTTAATTCTTTTTAATTTGATATACATAAAAAAATGTTAACAAACCTATTTTTTATCACCCTAGTACTTATATGCAAAAGTTCTAGAATTAAAAAGGAAATGTATCAAACTTTTATTTGATAGTATATAGTATGCAATCAATAGTCCTCATTTTACAAAGTACGGCTACGCTATCCACAGTATTTTTGAGTATAACTTCTATCTGCGTAGGCGGCCTTCGGCCGCACTTAGGAATTATGACCCTCACAAAGTAGAATTATCTTTCTGTATTGCGAAGAAAAGGCGCTGAACACCATAGAAAATTAAACTGTTAAAACATAAATATGTACACCAAATTAAAGAATTGTTCAAGCCCTCTCAATTTTAGCTATACTTATAAGTCCTCAATAAGAAAATTAAAAAAA
>NW_023458561.1:39523526-39551355 GCF_013731165.1 Rhagoletis pomonella | reverse complement strand
ATGGTAGCAGCAAAAAAGTTGAACACCACAAGAGTGACGCAAGTAAAGCGTGAACACTTGGAGTTGGAAGATTTCTACTGGTTGTGGTATTTGTATGGCATTGGCGTGGGCTTGTCGGTTTTGGTATTTTGCACTGAGCTTTGGTATTACAATAGAAAAATTAAAAATGCGGTTACAGTAGACCGGCATGTTCTTGAAGATGTGCGTTAAATACGCACATTCTTACACACATACATATGTACGCTGACCTTAAACTTTAAACTCACAGTATCTCCACAATTGTTAATCAATGTCAGTTTTATTGCACAATAAATACACATGGAGCTTTCTGAAAATGTTGAATTTAATTGATAGGTAAAGAGTTAGTTGATACTAAAATATATCTTTTAGCTTTCGTATTTGGCGGTATCGATGACAAGCCACTATTTAAAAAAGTGTCGATTAAAGGGATTGCAACCCCTGCTGTGAAAACTTGGGCAAAAATCGAATCTAGAAGTTCGTTAGAGGATTGATATATTCTAGAAAATTATTCTTCGGAAAATTTTACTAGGGGTCTTCTCAGGAAAAAACTGCATGCCACCAACGTAAAAGCTTCTAAAATATTAAAATTAAATTTTTAAAATTGAGTGTGGCTGTTATTTCTTCTTGCATAGATTCTAGCAACAAAAATAATAAAACAAATCATTTAATTTCAAGTCCCACTGTTTTACTTAATATATGCCAATTTTGAGTTTTTCGACTTTTGTTGTCTTTTCGAAAATTTTTATTTCTTTCTATATATGTCTGTGGTGAGGCTTTTTTATTTTTCATCATTTTAGGTTTTTTTTCGAAATATCGTACGGATCTAGAGTGATGGTTTCAATAAGAGAGCTAAGCTTCTACGCTGATACCCACACGACAATCAGGACCTTTATGGTATCATGGTGCGGTCAAAATTTCTCAGGGAGTGGCAGACCTAAAGGGGTACCAGGCAACCATGGCACTGCAGAAAACTAGAGCAAGCGCAATTGCAAGGTCCCTTTGGCCCAGATTGATGTACACGATTTAGCTTTCCCTGATTCCATATATACACATTTGATGTTGCCTTTTTTGCCTCTTTTAAGATATTTGCCTTTTCTACCTTTAAAAAAGTGATTATAGCATTTACATTTTTTTTTTTAAGATTAAAAAATATACACATGCCCATGCGGCTTATAGAAGCGCAGGCACCTCTTGCCAAATTGGTGTTGGAAAAATTCAAAGCCGTTTTCTCAGCTAACGTAGGCTTGGATACAATAAGGGGTGTGGATAAAATTGTAAAGGGCGAGGAAAACGCTCTTATTCCTGATAATATGAACGTTTCAAACGTTCCATATTTAAATTGGGCTCCACTTGTATCAACTTACGTCTAGCGCACATTTAGTACATTCAAGGCTTTTCTTCGCGAAAATACACTACAAAAAATATACTACAACTATTCAGATTAAAGTTTTATGAGTTAGAAACTCGAAAGGATAAAATAGTCAAAGATTCAAAGTATAAATTTTTCATATAATGAAACTAGTTCATAGTTTTTCTCTTTTTACTTGTAATATAAACATTTCTAAAATAAATGTATTTTTTTATTGTTCTTCGTATTTTCTGTATTTTTTAGTGCCTAATTTTCCTTTTTTTGCAATGCCTAGTGCCTTTTCCCGCCTTCTGCGCTATTTTGTATTGCCTTTTCCAGCCTATTTCGTTATTCTATTTTGCCTTTTTTATAGGTTTATAGGTCCTAAAAATCCGTTCCCTGCTTATAAGTCTTTGAAGGTTAGACAGACTTAGAGCCATTTCAACAATATTAGAGTGGACTCTCTGCCCATGTACACAATCGCATTCGCAAAACATTCGTATCGTTAGGTGCGAATGCGAATGTATAAAATGATGTGAATCATTCGCAAAACGAATGCGAATGCAAATATTCGCAACATCCCTGGTATGTACATATGTTTATTGAACTATAGTAAGAAACAACAGAGTAGCTTGTTGTGCATAAGTGGCATACAAGTTTACCCGAAATATGGAGCTAATAACTTATTGGCGGCCGCTGTGGTGTGGTGGTAAGCAGTGTGCGCTTCCACTCCGCAGGACCTGGGTTCAAGCCCTGTTCAATGCAACTTCGAAGCTTCGATGATTTTTTGCAATCCAGAACACCAATGAAAGTGTGTGACTTGGAGAGTGTTAGTATGGGCTTGTTCGAGTTGCAATCACAGCCGCAGTGTTGCGCGAATTATTAAAATATCACGTTTGTGTGAATTTTTAATAACGTATTATCAGTTGGGCAGTTGCAACAGTGAATTGCAAATTTTCATCAGTACGGCAAAAATGCCGCTTTTGTTACGTGACTCGAACGTGGCACCAAAGAAGAGAAACATTTCACAGTGGAACCTTCGCATGGCAAATTACAGCGCCAACGTACATCTATGGATGGTCACTATGCGTGTACAGTACTGAGTCCACTTTGGTCCATGCCTGCCAGATATCAATCGTATTTACCACACCCACTTTACTATATAAGCAAACAAATTTACTTTTCGAAATCAATTCTTGTGTCGATTCGAATACAGAAGCACTCCATTTATAGTTGATCTATGGACCCGTCAGGCATATGACAACATGGTAGCGGCCAAAAAGTTTAAGGTGACAAAAGTGGCGCAAGTGAAACGTGATCACTTGCAATTGGAAGATTTCTACTGGTTGTGGTGTTTGTATAGCATTGGCATGGGCTTCTCGGTTGTGGTTTAATACCTTTTTTAACTCAGCTATTTTTAGGTAAAACAATAAATGATAAAAAAATCAAAAATTTTAATTTTGAAGGTCATTTTGAAGATCTGATTAAACGAAAAATTACCTTAACCACAAAACCAACCTTTATCAATAAAATTTTCGAATTACTTTCTTTTTTACAGCATGCGACAACGGCTAGATGAGCTGGCAAAAAAACCAAGGAGGATTCCATTTTCAATTTATTTAAAAATATACTTAATATAGTAAAAGTAATAATTTTCCTGAACAGCCGACCGGAAATTTTTTTCAGGATCCGGGCCTGGCATGCGATAAACTTTGAAATAGGGCCGGCAAACTATCGACACGGCTATCGATGGCTCAAATCTGTTGTATGGTGTATGGGTTTGCTTGAAGGTTTGACCAGCCGCTTAAGGGAAATTTGAATGAAAGTCAAAATGTTTGATTTTCTGGCCGCTTCATTTGCATAAAAATCTCCACGAGTGAGGACATAGGGGAGAAAAATGGAAGAAGACCAAGGTTTTTAACATGAACCGAAAAAAAGCTAAAATTCCCTGCTTGGACGAGTCATGCTTATATGGTGTATGGGTAAATGAAAAAAGTAGTTTTGAAAATGCGTTCCCCAATTGTATTCTTAAAGAAGCTTTTGAATGAAGTTATGATAATTTTATTCAAATTCGTTGACCAATTAATTTCCAGAGCATATTTCATATAGCTCTAGTTATTTGAGCAGAGCTTCAGCCCTCATAAGCGGGATAAACTGTTGAAAACCGCAAACGTTCGGTGTGGAGCTTCACTCTTGTATTAAACTCATACTATCGAAAAACTATCGATGGTTTTGAGCAATAGTATCGGAAACTATCAATGGCTCGGACTATCGATAGTTTTCCAGTCCTACTTCGAAAGAAATTTTAGGTGCAATCCCGTATTCCTCGGACTCGGACTAGTAAAACTGTCAAAAAATAAAAAATCGCTCAGAGCGAGAGAGTAACATGGAAAAGTACGGGATCTCTTTCTAGTAAAAAATGGTAACTTCTGTCAACTTCAACATAACCTCCAAATTTTGGTTGTAAATTTTTGCTTATTTTGTATGTAAACACACTCAGCTCACACATGTAAATAACCAAAAATACTTTCAAATTCATTAGAATCCACTTAAACAAGTAATTAAATACTTGTCAACATGAATTAGCAGAGTGCACTTTTCTTTTGTTTACAATTTGGTTGCCAAACACACTACAGCTGATCGTTTGACACATTTACCAGAATTTACCAGCAAAAAATTCTCGGACTAAGGGCCGGTTGCTCAAAGCCTGGTTGACACTAATCCCCGGTTAAACATCGTTATCGACGTTACCGACACCATGTTATTTGCATGGAGCCGAAAACGTCGATAACGATGTTAATAGGTGATTAGTGTCAATCAGGCTTTGAGCAACCGGCCCTAAAACTGGTAACTTCTGACAGAGTGAGAACCGTATTTACTCTCTTTTTTGTCCTCTCAATAGTCAGAGAACCGAGTACGGGATCGATTTCCAGTAAAATCTGACTGATTCTGACTATTTCTGACTAGTCCGGACTCGTACGGGATCGCAACTTTTATAAATGCTTTCTTAGATTTTTGTAACCATGGCAATGGACGCCTTAACACAAGAACGGCAAAAATATGTATTTAGAACTTTTTATAAAGTACATAGCAGACAGGCTTCAGGCAAAAAAATTTAATAAATTCAAACCCTTCTAGATTTGGTCGAAGTAATTCTTTGATCCAACGAGACAATTTTGGGTTAATTCTTCACCTTAAAAGCTTCAAAATATCTTTCTATGGAACACAAAGGAGAAATACTCTACTGATTGCTGCTAAGATGTTTAGTCACTCGACGTACTCAAATACTAATGCAGATTTTTTAGCGCAAAAACTTACACTAGCAAGTCTATTCTGCGCTGGTAATAAAAAGTTTGTAACCGGTAAATAAAATTCCTGTCAATTTTTAAACCCTTTTCGCATTCTGTGCACTCTTGTAACCGGTAAATTTTGTTACCATCTCATAAGCTGGTAACAAAGTATTGCCCCGTGAAATATGCAATGCCAGAATTTGCACAATTCTTCATAGCTGAATTGCTGAATACTTTAACTGCATTACCAACGTACCTAGAATCGCGGTGACAAGAACTGGTAACATTTTTTGGTACGGTTACAAAAACTTCGGTAACGTGCAGAATAGACCTGTAGGTCTACATACATATGTATAAGTAGATTATCCTCAGCTAATTTTATCGATCATTTTTGCAAAGAAGGGGAGAAATGTCAAGTGTATCTTTGACAATTCTTGTTGCTGTTGGTTCCGCCCCCCACAAAAAAAGTATACCGTTATACTCAGCTCAATCATCTCTATTGATCCGAGTATTTTTTTTTATTTTTTATTTTAGAGTCGGAGCCATACTGCATTTATGCCAAATATCATGTGTTTGGCGACCTTGAGTGATTGCCAGCTCCAAATTAGCTTTGTTTCTTAATGGATAATTATCACAAACCACTAATTTCTGCCGGAAAGAGTTTCTTAACCAAAAAAAAAACACGCAGAAACTAGCAGCTCTCTCTCGTTCTTATTTTTTTGGCTCTCCTGTTAATTTCTGATAGTAAAATTTTTACTAGCAGAAACTAGCAGCTGTCAAAATGGATAAACAAAAGTTCGCGGCAAATATTTTCAATAGTCAAATACATCGATCAGCTGTTTACTTGCTACTTTTCTTTATTTTGCTATCTGAGCGTAAAAGCGAAAGTACACAACTTCCATTGCGTCACCGACACTGTCACCGTCATTGCCAGCGTCAACGGTGCTTATGCGGCAAGTTACGCACTATCCGTACATCATTGCGCCCGCAAAATCAAAACCTCACTGCTACTCTCTGCAAAAATTGCGTATTTACTTTTCTTTCTCCTATTTTACATTTCTTATTTAAATAAATCCAAAATCTTTCACAAACTAAAAAAATTTTAGTTCAAATATGTAAGCAACACACGGAATAGTTGTCACTTGACGCAGACGCATAAGCAAAGTTGAAAGTTGAGCTAAGTTGTGCGTCACCGTCACCGTCAGCCTTGTTCATGTAAATTATTTCATACAAATACACCAGTTCAACTTTTTTGACAACTGACGGTGACGCAATGGACGTTATGTACTTTCACATTAATTCCCTCAACTTTCCCATTCTTCTTCTTCCTGATATTATCTGCTAAAAAAGAAAAGAAACAAAACAGAATCTCACACATTTCCTATCAGCTGTTGCGTCCCGTCCCATGACCCATTGTCGAATTTGACAGTTCTCTTTTACCTTCATGTTTATCCACACCAGTGTTGTAAGTTGCCTAACCTAAAAAGGGTTGAGCTGTGGCCTAAATGGAACAAAAAGATGTTTGTTGAGTGAAAAAGTGAATTAAAAGGTACAATTTCAACATGAAAAAATAAGTACATACTCCCTCCTTCGAACAACAAATAATGCTATTAATTTTATTAGATTTGATTATCATCCGGAAAATAATAAAAATCTACTTAACTTCTTGATTAAAATTAGCATCGCAACACTGCTTTGCAATCGTTCGGAGCTGTCATCTTCATCTGTTTTGAGGCGAACGAGCGTGGGCAGCACAAAACGATAAACGCAAATCAAATGACAGTAGCAAAAGTCGAAAACGAGGCATTTGTTTGGTCAGAAGAATAGTAAAATAAAAACAAAATCCACAAAATTTCGTGGTCCAAAATCCAGCAAAGCCAGAGAACTTGGAAGGCAGCAGGGCGCATAAACAATCAAACGTTTCAGCCGCTACTGTGGTGGTGATAGAGGAACCTAAAACAGAGAGCGATTGCACTGTGCTTCGAAACAATGAAATGCGATTGAGGGGGCTGCCGGCGGCGTATTGTGTGGAGCACTGAAGTGGCTGGAGGCACGACAAATACAACGACAACGTCTGGCTGGGACAGACTTTGAAGTAGAGAGACCAAAGCAAAGGGAGCGAAAATTTTCAGTTGATTTTTGTTGTTCCGCGAGTGCTGTTGGTCAAGAATTAAACGCGCACGTCTGACGGAAACTTTATATGTATATAGTGCCAAATCAGATGGAGAAACGCCATACAAAGAAATATCACCAATTTGTGGCAGTGGAAAAAATATAGAATCAACACAAAAAAGAAAACGTTTGGCTTACGAAACCGTAAATAACTAAATTGTGTTTGGATTAAGGCGTAATTTGGTGAGTGAAAGGGTTGATAAAAATTAAGAAAATTGTATATATTAGTGAGATTTCGTTGTTGTTATAAACGTTTGCAAGTTTCCGCTAAGCTATTGATTTACCAATAAAAGCACGTTACTGGCAAACAGCTTCACAAGCAACAAACAACAGCTATCATCACCTTGAACTCGCCCAGCAACAGCCTTGGACATTGTTGGATTTGGAGGCACTATCGCTGATGGAACTTCCATCGAGATATGTACCTACAAACATAGATACTTTGTACATTAATTATTTCACACACTTTTATATATAAGTATATATAAAAAATGTGCAGAACAATGCATGCTATAAGAATTAATTGGATTGATGTTTCTAATTTTTACTATGTGCATGGATTTCATAAAACTCTCAATTATCACGAATGCGCTATGTGTTCTTTCACGTCACAGTGCCAAATTATCACTTAAAAATATGTATAAGATACACATATATGTGTAAGCATGCAATAAATGTATGAACGCTAGTTTATAAATTTTTCTATAAATTCTACTAGCGTCGATTGTGTCACGCCTCCTCAGCAGCTGCTGCTTTGCATGATCCATCGCTATGCGGAAGTTCCTGATCAATTTAATTTATTTATTTCTATAAGATTTTTATTTTGCAGTTTGTATACTATGTAATGATTTGCATATTTTTCAAAGTTGGATATACATCTTTTGACATTTAATTGTGAATATTATGCATATTTTATTGAACATTAATAAGCGCTCTGCAGCCCTTATATACATATGTATGTAGGTACGTATGTACATATGTATTTCAATTGACCAATTGAACCCGCGAAGTGGTGACAACATGAAGGAGAAAGTCATCAACGCCGCGGCTATTTTGTGTTGATATCTACAGCAGGCATATGATTTGCTTTTATTTACATACAGAGTGTTATGTACATAAATATGCCTGCATGTACATATGTAGCAATTGTATTCAGACCCTGTAGGAAAATCTTGAAACAGCGCGCGAATCACCTGCATTATGAAATGTCTTTTTATTAAAAAAAAAATTTTAATATTGCAATAACAAAGTATCTCAAATGTCAAAGACTGTTAAATAACGAGGCTCTTAAGAAAATATCCAGAGGAGGACTTGGCTTCATTTGGCAATTTCAATTGACGTCAGTTGGCCCGGAAGAAGAGCGACTGGCGTGGTCTGATATACTCGGTCAAAATGGCTTAGGCGGTTACAGCGCCAAAAAAAAATGTGTCTGTTGATGTTGGTAAAAATCACAATGTTCGTATATACATATGTACATACATAACCTAGCTGATTTGTGGTGGGTTGGAAGAGCAGGCGGTGGGTGTTTGTATGCTGTTACAACAAAAACAACCAAATTCCCCAAAGAGTTTTTGGGGTGTTGGAGGAATGACAGTCCTAGGTTATATAGACCCGACTGTCGTGGAATTTGTATACTGATACAAAGACTGTCTCCTAACTATACCGCTAATTGAAATCGGTCAGTCTGATTAAAAGACCTTACAAGAATTTGACCTAATTTATAAGAAGCATGACGAAAGTTTATTGCTATTGTTTTTGTTGTTCTTGTGGCAGCATACAAATTCCCCTAAGAGTTTTTGGGAAGTGTTGCTATTGTTTTTGTTGCTGTTGCTGCTCCACAAACACAACGATCGAGTTTGAAGAAATTTCTACTTCAGCTGGTGCTGAAAATTCACGCCAATTCTTTCATTCGCTTTTATTTTTGTAATTAAAGCCCTTACTTCAATGCGCTCGCTCACTCGAATATCAATTAAAACGTATGTACATATCTGTGTTCATATGGAAAAGTAGCTTATGTCGAAGGGTTGGCTTTAGTATAATGCGGCATTCCTTTTATTCTTTAAACGACAAGGAATTTTTTGATGAGACTTAATAAGAATATTGACTTGCTAGTATCGGAACTATTTCTTGCACGTTTATTTTCTAAAAGTTGTTCAACGGCTCAGCGCCAGCGAATCATTCGGAATCGTATACTGCAAATGCCGATTTATATTAAAGTCAGCCTTTCGACATAAGCTACTTTTCCATACGAACACAGATATGTATGTACATACATACACTGAGGTGCAGAAATGAGTACATGGTAATTTTTGTTAAATACATATTTGCAATGTTTTTAAAGTTAAAATTTGTTGTTATTTTGTCATAAAAATATGGTTCATGCTTTAAGTAAAACCACCAAACTTTATACAAAGCTTAGAAAAATTTGACAAATTTTCATTAAAATTTTGAGCTTTTTAGTCTGATTTTTTTGAATTATTCTGAGTATATTAAGTGCAGTTTTAAGCGGCTGCAAAATCATGCATCACCAAAAAAAAAAATGTTTTTTTTCTACCAGAATTTTAAAATGTATTATAAATACTTTAAAGCTTCCAACAAAATATTTTGGAAAAATATTAAGTTTCACGTGAGTTAGACCGATTTGAAAATACCTCCAAAAATCTGATTATCTTGAATTTTTTAAACATTTTAATACATACCTTTTAAGCGCAAACTCTTCTGTCATCTGATGTGAAAAAATAAATTTTAAAACTAATTTTATTTATAAATAAAAAACTTTTTTTAGAGTAAATTTCAAATGGGTGCAGCTCACATAAAACTTAAAATTTTTCCGAAAAGTTTTGTGCGAGATTTTAAAATATAATCAGCCTTATCATGAGTTTCATTTTCCCTGAACCGGTTCGCTTTTCACTTTTGGTTTCCATGGTTTTACTATGGGCGAGTAACAAATTTTCGGGTGAATTTTTTTTCAGGCGAAACTCATGATAAGGCAGAATAAATTTTATATTTCCGATTGAAAAAGAGTACCGATTTTTTTTTTGTAAAGGGATGCACCCTAATATACATATGTATATAAATTTGTTTCACGTTGCAATTTAACGAAAGGTACGAAAGTATTTAATTTCACATTGATTGCATTCAAGCAGACATGATTTGAATTTGAATAAAGGGTGTCACCTTTAGTAATATTTACTTCATATGTACATACATACATACATATATACCAGTAGGTTAATTTTTACGATAACGCTTATACAGCTTTAGAAATACCAGACTTTGGGAGTTAATTTTTCATGATTTTTAGACCTCTGGATTTTTAATAAACCCATATATAATATGATATTATCTATAAAGGCAATAATTGAAATTCGCAAAGTTTATATATTCATTTTCATAAAAAAAAAACAATAATCGCTGATTTATTTCATTTCATATTTCAAAACCCTCTCCAACTCCGACAAACCAAGCGCTACTATTTTCTCATTGTTGTTTTTGTTGTAGCGGCTCCAATAACCCCGCCCATATCGACTAGTAGCTCAGTCGTTGTCGTCAAGCTCAACTAACGGAAGATCCAAAAAGCGTGCAGCCTCTATAGGGTCTGTCCATAGGGACAGAGGCGTTAGCTGTGTGGGGTTTTGTGGGCATGCGAAGGGATGTTTCGAGTCGTGTGGGGTGTCTCTCCGCATGCGGGGCACGCATTTGGCACATCTGCATCTAATTTCTCTTTCTCAGAACCTGATTGATTGTGAATTTAGTGAAGCAAAAAGCAAAAAATAGTTAATACCAAAGTCCCCGGAAATCGGGGAATTCCTCACGAGTTGTCTTCCCCGTAGTCTGCTGAAACTCTCCTTAAATGCGCACACGGACATTCATGATTACATACCATACATAATTGAGTACATATGTATTTATGTAAATATGTACACTAGTATCTACGTAGATAAGTTAAAGCTAAGATATCAGTAACTTCTAGAATTTACCCATTTTATCAGAAAAATAACAATGCAATACATACACATGTACATACATATACCGTATCGTAAAATAATATAGATACATAATTAAGTTGTTTGTAAATATGTAACACTAATCGCATCAGGGGATTAGGGTGGATCGCAAAATTTATTTTTATTAAAATCAGCCCTAATTTGAAAGTTGTATTTTTAGTTTTAGAGTTTTAAGAACCTCCGACTTTTTCACGCCCCAATATACAGCCAGAAAGTTAAATAAAATTTTATGAAAAATTAGTTACTACCAAAGAACGTAGATAACGTATCTACGTTCTTTGTTACTACACTTATCAGCCTTCTCTCGTAAGTGTATGCATATTTATAAATGACTATGCAGTAGTCTTTTTCGCGAAAAGATTCCCTATTTATCAAATCGAAATTCGCGAAATTCTCTACTCTTGTTAATTTCCTTTTAAGCATTCCGTCTTATCAGCGTCTAATGAGCCTCACGTACATGTGCTTTTATTTACAAATTCGTGATCCATTGATAAACCATATGTATACATATTTATGAATGTATGTTTGTTCATATGTATTTATGTATATGCACATACAAATGGACACACAAAATTAGATAAACAAATGAAAGTACAACAAGTAATTTTTAGCAAAAAAAAACCGACTTAAAAAAAAAAATATATATCTATATATTTCATGATCCAATGATCGGCTCAAACCAAATTAGTATGGGACCACCTCTGAGACACTACCTTTCCATTGCCAAAACAAAAAGAATTAATGAAATCGGTTGACGTGGTGCAAAGTTAAGCGGTAACATACATAAAAAAAAAAAAAAAAAAATATTCCGACGAACTGATAACCTCCTCCTTTTTTGGAAGTCGGTTAAAAATAAATATTTAAAGATAGCGCATGCATTTCAAAATCAAACGCTAGTTACTTTATTCATAATAAGTTTGTGATTTATTCATTTATTAAAATGCAAATCAAGTATTTATTGTAGCTTGTGTATAAGAAAAACTACCTCAAATGCGCACCTATATACATATCATAGATATCTATTATTTATACAGTTAATGTATTGATCAAACTTAAAAACCCCATAAAAAAGAGAAAAAGTGAAATAATGCCGCGACTGCCGGTTCTACACACGGGAATGGCTTGTGGAGTTTTACCCCACCCTGCGCTGTTGTTTCGGCGATGTTGCCCTGTTTAGGCCGGCAAAGTCTCTTAAGCGTTGTTCGTCCATGGAGCAACATCTGCACCGTATTCTTCTGATCAGAACTGGCGTCGAGCTAAACCCTGGACCAGAAACCTATATGTACCTGCTGTGAATGCCACAGACGCAAACTCCACTTCAGTTAGGTGTAATACTTTAAGCGTATGAAGTCATCTTAGAACCTGCTCAGATGTTAGAATTCACAAACAGTGGACCACGTCAATTGTGGCCCCGCGCTGCTGTTCTAACCAAACAATCAAAGGCTGCAGTAACGCACAACACACACGACGCACCGGTCCCACTGAACATCCAGGCTGCCTCCACGGCTCACCGGAGTTCACCCGAGCAACACAACCCCAATGCGACCACCTGTGAATATAAGACAAACAATAGCACACCCCCACCTAAACGCCGTCGCAACCCACGAGCGAGGACAAACCAAGAGCTCCTAGTTCCTCACATATTCTGTTCGGTGTGTCGGTCCAGGATATACCGTAATGTGACATCAGTCAATTGCAACTCCTGACTTGGCTGGTTCCACTTTAGGGCATGTTCCGGACAGCGCATTACTGATTGATAGGTGCAGTTCAAGAGCCGAAGCTGCACAGCAATTCAACATTGTTTAACTGCGCCGTATGGTGGAGGCTTATCGTTCATCATGCATCACACCGTGCAGTATCGTCTCATCGAAGCAGACATCGATCGCAGGGATGTCAGGGTACTTCTATCCGGTAGGTAGATGTCGAGTTCGAAATATTTAACGTTTACGTACTCGCTGTCAACAGCTGTATGGCAAAATATCACCCTGATATACATAGGTGCGCTTTCGCCTTTCGAACTATCGTAGGGGAATTTACTTGGCTGCGCAGATAATTCATTCAATATTCTGCGCAATGAACGCCGATATAGCAATGGTAAGCGCTGGTTTGATAAACAGCATAACGTTGCTACCTAGGCTGTCATTAGCATCCGCCCATCTGCCCATAATCATCTCGATCGATAAAACTGCTGACTTTGCTTCCGTGGAACACCGGACCTATGTCAAATTTAAAAAAGGTGCTTCGCTGGCCTTCCGCACCAACCGACGCTCATACAGGTGAACGCAAGTTACGCACCTCTGGTGTTAGAAATCTCTGGTCAACCGTATGGTCACCGACGAAACGTGACGTTAGAACGGAAATCTTTTTCGGTGACCATGCCTCGTCGGACCCGGTTAGATGCGCGAGCTATTTTAGCGGAAAGTTCAAACTGCGTCATTCGGTGAAAAAAGCCACACGCCGATTGACTAGAAGGCTGCACACACGGGAAGGCGGATGCCCCAAAGCCATTGGTCCCGGCGGAATTTGCACGCTGATGCTGAAACAATTGGGTCCTGCGGGAACAGACTATCTCACCAAGGTCTTCAATTTGTCTATGGGCACTCTCATTGTTCTGGATATCCTGAAAATGGGGAGTGTGGTCCCACTGCTGAAACCGTGGAAGCCGGTCGATAACTCTCCTTTCCTACGTAGCGAAGAATCTAGGGCCTTACTACTCTCCCACTTTACGTACCATCTGACGCCAGCGAGGCATCAGCATGGCTTCCGTAATGTGCATAGCAAAACAGCAGAACTTAGCTCCATAAACACTCGGATAACTCTGGGCCTTAACTGAAACCGTCCTTGTGGGAGAACAGTCCTAGTAGCATTGGATCTTCTACAGGGACTCAAGCGGTGGTCAGCGAATTATCTCAGTGGTCGAAACTTGTCGGTAATTTTTAGAGAGAAAACTTCTAAACCAAGAAGAATTTAACAGGGGGTCTCACAGGGGTTGGGTCCTTTCCTCTCTTCTTTTTTTTTACCACATCTCGAATCTTCCTCAACTATCAGGGGGAGTCTCCATTTTCTCTTATGCTGACTATTGCTCGATAATGGCGTCCGGAAATGGAATTTATTACTTGTGCTCGAAGGTATTCCTCGCTTCTTCACTGCAAGGAGCCTAACCCTCTCTCCTACGAAATCCTCGACAACCCGTTTCATAACCTGGAGCAAACAGGTCAGACTACAACAGGGAATTTACGTCGACGGCAAACCAATTCCGACTGTGAACAACCTAAACCAAGTCTCGGCCTGTGAATGCCGTTCAGGAAACACAGGCACCTAACTTGGACAGAACTTCGTCTGCCTCGGAAGACTCGCATCACCACAGTCCAACTTCGATCTGGATTTTGCAGCAGGTTAAACTTTTACGTAGGTTAAATGCAGATGTGCCTCATGAATGTCCGACGACAACGACTAAGTGACAAGCCGATCTAGCCAGGGCTAAGTAAGCTGCTACAACAACAACAACAACAAAGTGAAAACTATTTACTTTCAATCTCGTATTTACTGATACTTATGTATGTGCATATATCCTAATTTTTTTTATCTTCCACAGATATTTCGCAGCAAACTTTTTTGGACAAAATTATATGTAAACATTAATATGAAATTGGATGAAATTGTTGCATGGTAAGTAGATAACTAAAAATCAGTTTTAGTATATTATACATACATACATACATGTATATATTTTAAGTATTCGTAGAACAAGATTTAGCTACATATACACTGGGGAGCAGTGATGAGTACAAGGTGATTCATTTTAAAGCTTTGCAAGGTTTTTAAATTAAAAATGTTTTGTTATTTTTTCATAAAAATATGGTTTATGCTTCAACAAAAACCCTATACATAAATCAAACTTCCAAACTTTAAACAGAGCTTATAAAAATTTTAACAAATTTTCATTAAAATTTTGAGCTTTTTCATCTGATTTTCTAGAATTTTTCGAGTTTGCAGGGTTATAGCCCATTAAATTTTAGTACAATAAAAAGCAAGTTTTAAACGGCTGTAAATTGGGAATTTGAACTTTTTTAACTCTTTTGGTTGGGCTTGGTGACGATACTCAAAGGTATGAACAACAACCACGTATGTTATCTCTTCAACCCTAGTGGTTGCAGGACTACACGAAGCTTAAGCTGGACGAACCACAGAAACCAGACAAGCAAACGAGTTACCTAATGGAAAAAAATTAGCACAAGCACTCCATACCGTCCGAAGCTAAGCTTCTGGGGAATTTATGATTAGACGAATTACTTTGAATAGATCCCTTAGGGCGCACTGCATACTTATTTTTTATAACTATCTACCTACAACAACATCTACATATCAGCAGGAGTGACTTTACTGTACTCAGAACTTTACTACTTTTGCTTACATTGCTTTTGTCCACCGAGTGACTATAATTTCATTTTCTCTCATTTCAGGTATCAGAAAAAGATTGGCACCTACGACAAACAGCAATGGGAGAAAACAGTTGAACAAAAAATTCTAGATGGTTTTAACAGTGTTACGCTTAAGAATGCAAAGCTCAAAACAGATCTAATCGATGTTGATTTAGTTAGAGGTTTGTTGATTAGCTGCTACTTCCTTCAACGATCCCCAATCCGCATTTCTTCATAACATACAACTCTATGTTTGATAGGTTCTACCTTTCCCAAGGCAAAGCCGAAACAATCTCTACTAACTGTGATACGCTTGGCCATATTGCGTTACTTCTTTTTGCCAGTCTTTGCGCGATGGTGGGTCAAACAGACATCGCCAAACACATTCGGCGTACTCTTGCTAATGTACATCACACAGATGGTGACGTGGGCGGTGTATACCTTCAATGTACATCGCTTTGGCGCCGACTCGGGTATGGTGTCTTCGATGATGGACACAAATACTACGAGGGGCAATGCTACTGCAGCGGCAGTGGATGACATGAAGAAACGTTTGGAGGAGGAGGTAGGAGTCAAAATAACAATTGTTGGTTTCGAAACTGTGTTTGATTTTAATTTTTTCAATTTACCACTACAGCACGTCGTCTCACTTTCGGACTTGATTATACCCATGGTACTGGGTTTACTACTTAGCTTCATACATTCGCAAATAGTTGCGACCAATAC
This sequence comes from Rhagoletis pomonella, assembly GCF_013731165.1. NCBI lineage: Eukaryota > Metazoa > Arthropoda > Insecta > Diptera > Tephritidae > Rhagoletis > Rhagoletis pomonella. The sequence goes on along the minus strand of NW_023458561.1, from coordinate 39,535,370 downwards.
CTTGAGCGGTGCTAAATCCAAGCATAGACGTTTTTCGAATGCCAGTCAGAGTGGCAAAGCAGCGCGTCAGAGTGGCGAGAGCCGCGTGCGCAGGCGCAAGAAACTGATGAGGTGAATAAGCGTAATTTTGTAATTTAAAATTGCTTCCTAATTCTTTATAAGAAGAATTAATTGGCCAAAAAAGCTTAAAACGCCATCTCCAATTTTAGATAGCGTCAACTTGATTTTCCAAAAAGAGGAGTAAAATGTTCTTTTATTTATTTAAAAAATCTTCCCTTCCTTCAGAGTTCGTAGTCAAGAGTCAACAGATGCTTCTACACAGCCACAGCAGCCTATATCGCAGCAGCAAACGCCGGTGAATTGCCAACCAGCCACATCGCAGAATTCACAGCAAACACGCTTATTAAGTGCCATGCAAAGAATGCAAGCCAATACTGAGAAGTTACCGAAAATAACCAACGCCACCATAGGTAGCAGCGCTGCCGAGGTGATCTGTGCTGCTGGTATGCCCAAGAAACGACTACCTGTGCTTCCGAAATCATCTGCAAATGCAGCGCGCGTCGGTAGCGCAGAAACTTTCAGCAATACAACCACTACTACGACGGGCATTCGCCGCAGCGCCAGTCCCGTCAAACTAAAGCTTGATCTCAAAGCCGCTGCAACCACGTCAGCCAAAGCTGCAGCTGACTGCAGCAGCACCGACTGCAATACTGATAATTATAGCCCTACAAGTAGTCATAGTTTAGCAAATAAGAAACGCAATGTCAACTGGCATTCTCCAATACATAATTACGCCATGACGAGCAGCGATGTTGCTACGGTTACTGCGCGCACACAGGAGAAGCAGCAGCAAACCTCGCCGCAATCTCTGTCCTCACCTTCTGGCTCCGCATCGGCTTCGGCAGGGACCACCACTACGACCAGTGAAACAAATTCGCCGAATACCGAGCGCGGCAACGCAGCTACAGCTCACAATGCTGAAGATGCTAGTGCGGACTGCGGTGGCGGCAGTACTACCACATCCAGCGCTAACGGCTCGCCCAACAATAAAACGGTGCGCATCGATACGTGCATACAAGAATTCTACGATGACCTTATAAGCCGTACAGATCGTCTTATTTCCGACCAACGAAAGGAACGTGCGTTGGGTGAGGGCGCTGCTGTTGCAGCTGCAGCGGAGTACAGTAGCGATTGCGCTGCGGCAGCAGAGTCACCGCGCAGCCCACGTAGGCGCCAAATCTGTGAAGATGATGGCTTCGAGAGCTTGAATGGCAAGAGCTCCAGTGGTGAAGAAATGAATATGGCGCTTCCGCCTGCATATGCAGTAATGCCTGAGCTGGTGGAAGAGAGTAAGCTACGTTTGCGTTTAAATGCAGGCAACAAAGTGGAGCGCGTGGAGGACACAAGCAGCTACGAGGGAGAGGTGGGTGGCGAGAAGATTAAATAAACTCTCATAATGGGAAACTATAACATATTTTTTTTTTTACTTTTCTGTCGCTCCACAGCAAACTAAAACAAGCTCATATTATCGCCTAAAGTCAATGAATGACAAATCACGTCCGGTGTCCGCATGTGACAGCCATCAGGCGACTAGGAAACTGAATGCGGCCACCGGCGCCGATGTGAGCAGTGGCGATACGGATGAAGAGGGTGATGATGGCGAGAACGTATCAAGTCCCGCCTCGCTAGGCAATGCTTCCAACTATACGGAATGCACTACGTCTGCTACGGAGTGGCTTGGCGTAACTACAAACAGTATGTTATTTCAGTACACCGCTTATTTTCTCTTAATAAAGCTTGTGGTTCACTTGCAGGTGAAGAATGCAGCTACAGCTCGGAGTTAGAGAATTCCGATGATTACAAAAACCATCAGTTTTCAGATGAGGATGGCTATGATGGGGACTTTATGCCGACCACAATTTTAAACGCGCATGGCACGTCGGATCGCAGTGAGTATCGCGCACGCTGAGACACATACGATAATATTTACTAGATTCACATTTCTTTTCATTTCATTTCTACCGCCGCTAGTTAGCTGCACTGTTTGGGAGCAGCGTGAGGTTAAGAAGGCGCAAATGTCGGTGCTAGAGATATCATCATGCATTATCGAGCGCGTCGAGTCAATGCCGGAAACAAATGATTATATCTACATTGGCTTGGTCTTTTCATTTTTACTCTCGCTAGTGCCGTCCTTTTGTCGTTTGTGCGAGGTGCGCCTGCATTTCATCTGGTAAATGTTGATTTTTATACCAGAACCACTTTTCCAGGTAACCATCGACAGCACCAGCACCAACGAAATAAATTATCTCGAAGTGCCCATGCTATTATGGCAGAAGGCTTCATTCTCTTCTTGGGCAATATTTGGCTTTGCTTTTGGCCACACTAAATGGGAGCGCACAGTATTGATGATAAGTTTCTTACAGCGGCTCTGTCTAACAACAATTCTTTTCATAGTATTCGCTGTAGCAGAGCGTACCTTTAAGCAACGGTAGGCAAATGCGAATGCAATATGACAAATTGTTTGCATGTAGTAAAACTTAATTTACAGATTTCTCTATGCGAAGCTTTTTTCACATCTGACTTCATCGCGACGTGCGCGTAAATCCAATCTCCCACACTTCCGTTTGAATAAAGTGCGGAATATCAAGACTTGGCTGAGTGTGCGTTCATACCTTAAGGTATTTTCTTATATAAATGCATGTTACGTTAGTTTATGCATACCTAAATACAAAGTCATTTAACTGAAGGACAAATTAATATTTTCCATATTTCGCACAGAAACGTGGTCCACAACGCTCGGTTGACGTAATTGTCTCAGCTGCTTTCATTGTCACCTTGCTTTTGTTGGCCTTTTTAAGCGTGGAATGGCTAAAGGATTCAGTTCATCTGCACTCACACCTGAATCTAGAGGCGCTGATGTGGTCGACAACAATAGGCATCTTCTTGGTGCGATTTATGACCCTCGGCAATAAAATACATCACAAATATCGCAGCGTATCTGTATTGATTACAGAGCAAATTAATTTATATCTGCAGGTATGGTTTTACATTGCACCATGGTGAAAAAGGCGTACTCATATTATGCTGTTTATTTTTCCAGATCGAACAAAAGCCAAAAAAGAAAGACGAACTTATGGTATCCAATAGCGTCCTCAAGTTGGCGGCAGATTTACTCAAAGAATTGGAATCCCCTTTCAAAATATCTGGCCTAAGCGCCAATCCATATCTTTTTACCACCGTCAAGGTTGTCATACTCTCAGCGCTATCGGGCGTTTTGAGCGAAATGTTGGGCTTCAAATTGAAGCTGCATAAAATTAAAATTAAGTAAGCCATCAATCATGTTAATACTAGAATATATAAATCAATTTACACTCCCAACGTGTTGGAAACGTACGGATTTACTAACAATTAGTGGTATTGCATGGCCAGAGTAGCAATAAAGCGACTTTTCATGTCATGTCAAGTCATGTATATAAAAATATACACAAGTATGCATATAACCCCCTTATGTGAAATAAGTTAAAGTGGTCTTAATTCTGCTCTGTTAAAAAATGCGATATTTTTCTAGTACAATGAACTGTGTATTAGCTTTAGGCAAATCAATAGTTTTAATTTAAACTGAAAATATACATTCATAAGAGTTAATAAAATGAACAACTACATAAATCATCACCAATAAATCTCTATAAGTGTATGTATTAATTAATTATATATTGTCTACTGAACTGTGTGATGTGTTGCAATGCAACTTGAAATTTTAGTATTGGAAATTTTCATAAAATGCTACTCCGAAAAGTAAGGACGTGTGAAATGTAAACATACAAAGCATCACATTGTAAATGCCAAATGTGCGCAATATTTTAGCATCGTAAGTTTTAAAAAAATGTCATTGAGGAAAGTAAGGGCATGTGAAATCCTAAACGTAAAAATACAAAGCAACAGTCTTTTATAACTAAACCTCAGTAGATTGTAATGCCAAATGTGCGCAGCCACGGTTACATGCTAGTTTTCAGCTAGGTAGCTGTTTTGTATTCTTACATTTAGGATTCAATTCAAATTTCAAAAAATAGAGACTTACTACTGTTCAGTGGATCATGTCTTTAATTTTTGTCGAATCCATGCCTAATCTTTTGTACTTACTATAGCAATCCTTACTGCGTACTTTGGTAAAGGAGAGAAATAGATTAGGTAAGGATTAGAGACAAGAGCCTCTTAACAGTAGTAACAGTTTTTATTTTTTTTTTTAATTTTGAATTGTCTCGTTATTGCACAGGATCGACATGCTCAGAAAAACTGGACTATTAGTAAATGTAGTTTTTATTAACATATCTCAAAATGTAGGTGTGTTGATTTGTTTAAAAAGATTAACCCCAACAAAATATACAGTAATGGTTTTAAAATATAAGAAATTTTAGTTGTTTATTTAGACGGAGTGGAACAAAAAAACGAAACTCTTAAGCCTGGCCCTTCTATGTTTGAAAATAATTTTTTACCAGTTATTTGGATTCGGCCACCTAAACTGTAGTATGTATTTTGCATTAAGAGCTCTCGCGTCTGTGGTGTCACGACGGTCTGAACAATATAAATGCAACCACATCGTGTATACTGACAGCTAACCTAACCTAACTTAAATTTGGTGCGATGCTGAAATACCCAGTTCTCAATCAGTTTCCTCAACGACGGATATCCGGCCAAGTCATTTCACTACAGCAATTTTTACCAAAAATTTGAGACACTACTTTACCTGTTACAGCAACAACCGAAAGTCTGTTCTAAATACAGAAGTTACTGGATTTATTTCTCGTAACAACAGCCATCAAGCGATTTAAGCTAACGTTTTGTATGCATGTTTTAGTGTACAAACATACATAATACTATATTCTTGGTGTCCACATTACACTTTTCCCGAAAATAAACTATTAAACTAAAAACTATTTGTATAATTTAACTATTTTCACATTTCCAAACTATTTTTTACTGCCTGCCGTATAAAGGAACTTCCGCTACTTAATTTCCGCCTTTTTTACTGACAGCGGTACCAACAGTTTTGAAGGCGCTGAATCAATTCCAAACTTGCGAAATTGTCAAGTGGTCCCTTACTCTAGTTGGCAACACCTTCACTGACAGCTGTCACGCGCTATTTCATCTTGCGTCTTCCTTGCTCTTGCGTAAATAGTCGTCGGCGTTTTTGCATTTTTCAATTCAGTTTATTTTGAGTCGTGGAAGTGAAATAAAGTTGTGAAAGGTAAATTGGTATGAAATTACAAAAGTTTTGCTCAACAAAGCAAAATTTGTTTTCTAATAAACTTAAAGGCTGAAACTCGAGGTGTTCAGTGCTACTTTCTAATAAAAAAACGCCGCCATACAAGGTCTGTGTTGTTTTGGAAAACTGCAATTCGTATAATGAATTAAACGCAAAATTCTCGTTTAATGTTGTCAAAAGAATAGTAGAGCAGTGAATATATAAAATATATATACACACATGTATGTATGTACAGATGTATATAATTGAGTCCATTCTAGATTTTGTCGTTCCCACCCATCCGCGAGCTTAGCAGCGCTTTCTAAAGTTTTGAGTACCATCTGGTTTATTGTGATAGCTAATTTTAATCAACTAGCAAAAAATCAGTGAATTATAAAACTTAAAAAAATAATACAAAAAATTTAATATGCATTCGCCTGTGTTTGTGAAGAAAGTGAAGTAGTGAAAATTATATATTTAAAAAATTGTTAAAAAAATATAAAATGAATCATTCAAGAATCAAAATTCTGTGAAAATTTTTTGTAGAAAAATTGTTTGAAGTAAAAGTGTGCACAATTAATTCTACAACTTTCGACCGCGTGTTTTCCCTTGCTGTTGACGTCCGCAATTGCAATTTGGAAAACTTTCCCATCTTGTTTGCCGACAGACGAAAGGATACTCTGCTTCTTCGGAAACAGTTTTACTGAAAGTTTCCATATCTTTTTTGACAGGTTTATTGAATGAAAAGTAAAATATAAGCAAGGAATTACATATATAAGAAGAAGCGACGGCAACGGACTTTCATTCTGGCAGCAAAATGCTGGAGTCACCTAAATTCATTGATAATGACAACTACCAAGGCAGCAGAGCCTTTGCTTGGCTGGCAGATATGTGCGGATTATCTGTAGATTTGGTAAGTATTAATCTATTTTTTGGTGTGACGGTAACTGGGTATGTATGTTGGCCAAAGGCAGAGGGAACAAAATAAAGAGTAGGAATATATATATTTTTATAAAAATCGGATGCAAAGTCTTCAAATGCATATTTATACTTTAGATAAAATTTCAAACAGGAAAGAAAATATGTAGGTACACACATACATATGTATTTATATATGTTTAATGTATGTATGTGATCTTGCTAGACCGCATTCCATTTCGATTGCATCCAGTTCTCCACTTTAGCAGCTCATTTGTGGAAATGCTATTTGGCCCATCGCCCAAGCAGCTGAATAAACTATTCGTCGTTGGCTAGACGCTCGCTCATTCTTTACACTTCATGGCCGTCTGATGAACTGGTTAGCTGCTGATTTCGCCATGTTTTGCCATAAGGTGATAAACGAGTATGAGAGTAGTGAGGAAAAGAAATAGTAAATAATGAGGCATATATGATTGAAATAATTCCTCTAGTATGCAATAGTAGCTAAGAAAAAATAATAATTTAACTTTTGATTCACAAGATCACAATTATTTTGCAAAAGGGCACACATGCTGGCGAATGAGGAATTTAGTATTTCCTATTGCACTGTAAGGGTTTTTGGTATGACCTAAGACAGTTGAATAGGTCATATGTATATCGAAGGCTTAAATTCTTAATAATAAATTCTTCTACCAAGCGTTATACAAGGTCTGCATTAATATCACCGATGACAGTTAAGACTTCCCAGTAGATAATTTCAAGAGTTAAAAGCCCTTCCGAAAGGCCTTCCCGAGAATCAAGAGGCCTTCCACTCTACATTCCTTTCTCATTTCTTTTTTGTATGGAGTGGCACAAATTGAACGTCTTCCTCTTTCGCTACCCATAGAAGGCCTTCCAGAAGGGCTTTTATAGGACGTACTTCAGAAGGCCTTTTGGAGGAGTTCTTTAAAGTTGCTTCTTTATTTTATAAAAATCATACATCTTTGAAGTATTTGCTTAAGGTTTATATCAAATATGTGTTATTGTAACTTAAAATTTTTGTTGGAATTCATTTGTAATGTTAAATAATATAAATTTATGCATTCGCGTAAATTGTAAATGGATAAGCCCTTCTAGTAGGCATGCAAGGAAGTACTTTTTCAGTCCTTCTTGGGTAGGCCTCTTAGGATGGCTTCACATAAGAAGGCCTACCTAAATTATCTTCTGGGTTAGGTGGATTTTTATATCAGAATATCATTTTTTTAAAAAGTGCAGATAGAGGGTATTGAATATGAACCCTCGATATGTATGTATAGGTATAATTGACTGCCAGTTGCAGCTGCATATTGAAAAAAATGAATAATGTTTGGCAGAGATGTTTGGAAGATCTAAAATAATTTAAATTCAGGCGAACAAATTTAACTGAATAATAGTCTACATCCTCGAGTGTATCCCATTTTCAAAAGTAATTGGCACAATCTTTATTACTGGCGAATTTAGTAGATTTTTCAAATCGAGGAGCAAATCAGCTTTAAAACTCCGAACAAAGATCAGAATTATTGCGCTTCAAGTTTTTCTATGCAATATTATCAGTTCATGTAATAAAGCGATAGTCATTGGCCCTGAAAAATTGATGATTAGCAACTAGCAGTGTTCTTAAGTAAATATTTTCTTTTAATTTGATGCCCTCATTTGCGTTTGATTAATGTAGCTACATACATACATAAATGCATACATATGTACATACAGTATTGGACATTTCTATAGCACCCCCATTTCAAAGTGATATATATTGTTTGCCACCTTCCTTTAATTATTCGCAATTTATTTTTGTATTGAAGAAACCCACACCTCCTTCGGCGAAAAATTTGTAAAATATCAACGGTAATTTTAAGCCACTTGAAACTTGCACACTATTAGACCAAAATTTTATGGGCTATAAAACCATGTACTCAAAAAAATTCTGTTAATTATTTTGTAGTCTTTTAATCAGTTTTAAACCTGGGTTTAAATGAGTTTTGTTAGAGAATGAACTCTCTTTTAAAGTATGTTTACATATACATATATATTATATTTATATTATATATTTGGTGTGCTTGTTAAGGCGAAATACGCCACACAAGCGGCTTGACAAAGCAAGCGAAATATGTCAATCCATTTGTGTTGTATATGGGGTGTTCAAAGGTTTTACAAGCCGTTTGAGGGAAATTTGAACAAAAAACAAATTTTTTTGCTTTTCTGGCCGCCATGTTCACGTTTGATCATCCCGCTTGCGATTTGAATGATAATTTCGTCTAATTTACGATGAAATTTTCACCGACTGAGCCGTTAAGAGCGAATTATATTACACAAGCGGCTTGTCAAACATAATTTGACATGGACCATCAAACATGAGTCGTTCAAGCATAGAATTTTAATTATCTTCTTGCGGTTTACAATGTGAAAAAGTTTGGTTTTCTTCCATTTTTTACTATCCACATCACAAGCGGTTTGATCAAACGTAAATAAAAAAATTTTTATTTTTGCTCAAATTTCCTTCAAGCGGTTTGTCAAACCTTCAAACACCCCCATAGATAATAAAAGTATTGAAACAATGTTTTGTCAAGCCGCTTGTGTTGTCTATTTCGCTATTAAGAGAAGAAAATGGAAGAAACCCATAATTTTTAACATTGTGAAATGGAGAGAAATAAAATTCTTTCCCACCAACAATTTTTGTTGCCGGCAATAAGAAAACGTTTCGTCCTCGCCAATAATATTTTACAAAACAACCGATTGAATAGCAGCTTTTGGAACAATCACCCAACTCAGCAGCACAACCGCTGAGAAGCAAACAAATTTACTAAGAAAGAAAGTTGCAAAAATTTGTATTTTTTCAATCTCATCAAACCTTATAAATGCATTATATTATGCTCGTTTACAAGTTTTTGATAAATTTCTCCTGCGATTTCACTGAATAAACTTGATAAACTGAAGCCAATGCAACTCTGTCGCAACTCTAGCTGTGTTTTCTTAGGCAGTAACAGGGATACTTACGCACAAAAATTTTGCACGCAAATTCAACAACAACGGTATGATCCTGATAGAGATCTGCTTCAATTTATTATCCGTTTTGTTTTATTCACTGATAATTTGGCCGCACAGTTTGGTAGCAGTGACAAATGAATTCATACACAAACAGACATTCTGCCATTGTTTCTTTTAACTTGCTTCAAATAAATCGCCTTTCCCATTTAGTGAGTTCATTTCTAAAATTTCCGAATCCTCGTGCTAGTAGTATAAAATTACTGATACTGAGACCGATAAACAAAGAAACCACGACTATTGTCGCAGGTGTAAACGAAAGGAGAGTATAGAGCGTTCATGTAATACGAGTGCTTAAATTTATTAGAATATCTGCTGGATAAAGATATCGGTTTAAATGAATACCACTATTTTGTATTCAATTGTAAATTGTAAATCAGAACAGTTTTTGACACTTACGATACCATACTTAAGCAATAACAAAATACACACAAATGTTGTTTCTGCTCTAATGCTACTACCTGTTTGATATGCCTTGGCCAAATCTTAAAAATATTATGTAAACTTCATATATTTAAAGAAAAATTCACAAGCAATTATTTTAGGAATTATGTTCTGCATGCTCCTAATGAGCCAGCATGAATGCTTCGGATGTGGGCAAGGGGATTCAAAGAGCGCATACGGGTATGTGACGGCGCGCTTATATGCTGAAGCGTTTTACAAAAACACTAAGCGCAGAAGCGCTGATGGCGTGAACAGCACTGGTATAAAGTAATAAAATCGATAACGCTAAGACAAAAACAACCCTTTCGTGACTTATGAAGAAGTCGATACTCTGTCCTACGTTATCGGAACAATCCAGGATTATTTCTGCCTAAGACTCTAAATTCAGCAGCATTCTTTACAATTGTATGTCAAATATTTTATGCTGTTACAACAATGACTGCCGAGCCACAACCAAATCTAATGTGGTCGAATATGGCCCTGTTACAACAACATCCAATGACTCCACAGAAATATATGTAGATATATGTCGAAACAGTGAGCTGTAGGTTTATCAGCTCATCACAACACCGCATCTAGTCCTAAAGACTGTATATATTTCAGGATAGATCCCGGGGGCAGCGAATGTATGTGCTCTTCCCTTGGCCATCGATGTCCTATGCACCTCCCTTACTACGTGAAATGGCCTTATTCACCAGGAGGAGGTGCAATGATGTCTTTGGCCGAGTCCGCTTGAACAAATCCCCAGCTTATGATAGGCCACTTTTATAAGCAACCATTACCAGTCAAAATACCTGTAATAATTCTTAGCCTCTGCCTGGGGAGGTAAATAAGTAGCCTGTATCTGTTTAGATTTTACCCCCGTAGTAAGCTCTTTGCTTAACGGAGAACCTTGGTGTTCCTTCAGTTTGGTATTTCTGAGGCAGCAACAATTCTGGCTAACTGATCGGCTTTCTCGGGCCACATATGAATTTGCTCTGCAATGTGCATAAATTTCAAGCAGTTTTCATCGCTGAGTTTTGACTTGCTTTGATTGAATAATTTTATTAATTCAATTCTAACCGTTTTTCTCTAGTTACATCTAGCTCCTTCAAGTGAGACCAACATGTTGTACAAAAAAATGTCTATATTATTATAATATTTTCACTATCTCAATCAATTGAATTACTCGTTTGCAGCACAAACATATTAAGTATTCGTCTTCATTATGTTCCTTCCACTCCTCATTCATATATTATCGCTCTCAACTTTGCAATAATATTGCCGCAGCATTAAGTAAATTTCCATTATCATACCCATTGCGCCATCACTAGTTGAGAGAAATGTGTGTGAAATGGAATACAAAAAAAAAGAAAGAAACGTGATTTGAGTGGGAGTGAGCGAGTGGCCAGCGGTGCCGGCATATGACAAGTGGCGCTGCCACACATAATGCCTAACCACCGCCCCCCTCTAACTGCTCTAAGCATCAGCCCATGGCACTCCCAAGTGTGTCACAATGAGGGCCGTTTTACACCCGGAGATCACACACTTGTGTCGCCTCTCAACGGTACATTCACATGCATTCACGAGCACAATTGTGTTAACTAACATGGCAATAGTCACAGCCGGAGGGGGACTCGAAATGGAATGCGTACATAGATACACAAGCGGGCAGCGAAATTGCGGTTAACTGTAGGTGGGGGTACGTTGCAGTGAACTAAGCCATCGCTACTTCCACTATCATCACCACCGCCGCATTTAATGGCTCACCAACGCTATGTATGTATGTATGTACGCGTGCACCAACCGTGTTGTCACAATGCTGCGTTCGGTGTCGATGATCTAAACTGCACCTTTACATATGTATGTATTTACATTTGTTTTTGTTTTTGTCTTACTTACTCATGATACTATTTTTAAACATAATTTGCTATTTAGAACGCATACCCTCACGCCCAGTTATTGTTCGCAGTAACGCTTACTTAAGCGCAGATTTTACAAGCTGGTAAGTCGTAATGAAAAATCACACACACACACACATACATTCACGGATACTTTTATGTGAATTTGGTGAATGAAGCTGACACGTTTTCTTGGCCCCAAATCCTCATTTCACTGCTTATATATGAATCTGTATGTTTTTCATTTTATATTTGGTCAGCTGCTTACTTTGGTTGATTATCTCATCTTCTATCGGTTTG
>NW_023458561.1:39519456-39523426 GCF_013731165.1 Rhagoletis pomonella | reverse complement strand
CCTAAATTCATTGATAATGACAACTACCAAGGCAGCAGAGCCTTTGCCTGGCTGGCAGATATGTGCGGATTATCTGTAGATTTGGTAAGTATTAATCTATTTTTTGGTTTGCCGGTAACTAGGTATGTATGTTGGCCAAAGGCAGAGGGAACAAAATAAGAGTAGGAATATATATATTTTTATAAAAATCGGATGCAGACTTCAAATGCATATTTATAATTTAGATAAAATTTCAAACAGGAAAGAAAATATGTAGGTACACACATACATATGTATTTATATATGTTTAATGTATGTATGTGATCTTGCTAGACCGCATTCCATAGCGATTGCATCCAGTTCTCCACTTTAGCAGCTCATTTGTGGAAATGCTATTTGGCCCATCGCCCAAGCAGCTGAATAAACTATTCGTCGTTGGCTAGACGCTCGCTCATTCTTTACACTTCATGGCCGTCTGATGAACTGGTTCGCTGCTGATTTCGCCATGTTTTGGCCATAAGGTGATAAACGAGTATGAGAGTAGTAAGGAAAAGAAACAGTAAATAATGAGGCATATATGATTGAAATAATTCCTCTAGTATGCAATAGTAGCTAAGAAAAAAAATAATAATTTAACTTTTGATTCACAAGATCACAATTATTTTGCAATAGGGCACGCATGCTGGCGAATGAGGAATTTAGTATTTCCTCTTGCACTGTAAGGGTTTTTGGTATGACCTAAGACAGTTGAATAGGTCATATGTATATCGAAGGCTTAAATTCAATACCCTCTATCTGCAGTTTTCACGAAAAACTACTTTGTGGTGTTAGAAACCATCTGGGTCTTGCCTGTCTTCACGGATGTTAATTCTGACTTCGAAATTTAATAATAAATTCTTCTACCAAGCGGTATACAAGGTCTGCATTAATATCACCGATGACAGTTAAGACTTAGGTGGATTTTTATATCATATTCTAATTTTTTTAAACAGTGCAGATAGAGGGTATTGAATATGAACCCTCGATATGTACATATACATATAATTGACTGCCAGTTGCAGCTGCTTATTAAAAAAAAAAAATGAAGATGCTTGGCAGAGATGTTTGGAAGATCCAAAACAATTTAAATTCAGGAGAAAATATTTAACTGAATAATTGTCTACATCCTCGAGTGTATCCTACTTTCAAAAGTAATTTGCACAATCTTTATTACTGGCGAATTTAATAGATTTTTCAAATATAGGACTCCGAACAAAGATCAGAACTATTGCGCTTCAAGTTTTTCTATGCAACATTATGGGCTGGTTTCTCCAACTCAACTTAACTTAGTTTAGCCACTTTTTGGACTTAAGTCAAAAGTTAGCCTACGTTTTACACAGCTTATTCATGACTAAGTCAAGAAAATTGGCTTAACTAAGTTAAGTTGAGATGGAGAAACCAGCCCTATCAGTTCATGTAATAAAGCGATAGTCATTGGCCCTGAAAAATTGATGATTAGCAACTAGCAGTGTTCTTAAGTACATATTTTCTTTTAATTTGATGCCCTCATTTGCGTTTGATTTATGTAGCTACATACATACATAAATGCATACATATGTACATACAGTATTGGACATTTCTATAGCACCCCCATTTCAAAGTGATATTGTTCGCCACCTTCCTTTAATTATTTGCAATTTATTTTTGTATTGAAGAAACCCACACCTCCTTCGGCGAAAAATTTGTAAAAGATCAACGGTAATTTTAAGCCACTTGAAACTTGCACACTATTAGACCAAAATTTTATGGGCTATAAAACCATGTACTCAAAAAAATTCTGTTAATTGTTTTGTAGTCTTTTAATCAGTTTTAAACTTGGGTTTAAATGAGTTTTGTTAGAGAATGAACTCTCTTTTAAAGTATGTTTACATATACATAAATATAGTCTCAATCAAAGCTCGTTTGTTAATCACCCCGTTTACACAGGCCAATCTCAGATTATTAGCCGTCAAGTTTGGTGTGCTTGTTAAGGCGAAATACGCCACACAAGCGGCTTGACAAACCAAGCGAAATATCTCAATCCATTTGTGTTGTATATGGGGTGTTTAAAGGTTTTACAAGCCGTTTGAGGGAAATTTGAACAAAAAACAAAATTTTTTGCTTTTCTGGCCGCCATGTTCACGTTTGATCAACCCGCTTGCGATGTGAATGATAATTTCGTCTTATTTACGATGAAATTTTCACCGACTGAGCCGTTAAGAGCGAATTATATTACACAAGCGGCTTGTCAAACATAATTTGCCATGGACCATGCAAACATGAGTCGTTCAAGCATAGAATTTTAATTTTCTTTCGGTTTACAATGTGAAAAAGTTTGGTTTTCTTCCATTTTTTACTATCCACATCACAAGCGGTTTGACCAAACGTAAATAAAAAATTTTTTATTTTTGCTCAAATTTCCTTCAAGCGGTTTGTCAAACCTTCAAACACCCCCATAGATGATAAAAGGATTGAAACAATGGTTTGTCAAGCCGCTTGTGTTGTCTATTTCGCTATTAAGAGAAGAAAATGGAAGAAACCCATAATTTTTAACATTGTGAAATGGAGAGAAATAAAATTCTTTCCCACCAACAATTTTTGTTGCCGACAATAAGAAAACGTTTCGTCCTCGCCAATAATATTTTACAAAACAACCGATTGAATTGAATAGCAGCTTTTGGAACAATCACCCAACTCAGCAGCACAACCGCTGAGAAGCAAACAAATTTACTGAGAAAGAAAGTTGCAAAAATTTGTATTTTTTTCAATCTCATCAAACCTTATAAATGCATTATATTATGCTCGTTTACACGTTTTTGATAAATTTCTCCAGCGATTTCACTGAATAAACTTGATAAACTGAAGCCAATGCAACTCTGTTGCAACTCTAGCTGTGTTTTCTTAGGTAATAATAGGGATAAGTACGCATAAAAATTTTGCACGCAAATTCAACAACAACGGTATGATCCTAATATAGATCTGGTTCAATTTATTATCCGTTTTGTTTTATTCACTGATAATTTGGCCGCACAGTTTGGTAGCAGTGACAAATGAATTCATACACAAACAGACATTCTGCCATTGTTTCTTTTAACTTGCTTCAAATAAATCGCCTTTCCCATTTAGTGAGTTCATTTCTAAAATTTCTGAATCCTCGTGCTAGTAGTATAAAATTACTGATACTGAGACCGATAAACAAAGAAACCACGACTATTGTCGCAGGTGTAAACGAAAGGAGATTATAGAGCGTTCATGTAATACGGGTGCTTAAATTTATTAGAATATCTGCTGGATAAAGTTATCGGTTTAAATGAATGCCACTATTTTGTATTTTTTTTTCGTATTTCACATGGCTCAAGAAGAAAATCAGAACAGTTTTTGACACTTTCGATACCATACTTAAGCAATAACAAAGTACACACAAATGTTGTTTCTGCTCTAATGCTAGTACCTGTTTGATATGCCTTGGCCAAATCTTATAAATATTATGGAAACTTCATATATTTAAAGAAAAATTACATCACAAGCAATTATTTTAGGAATTATGTTCTGCTTCGGATGTGGGCAAGGGGATTCAAAGAGCGCATACGGGTATGTGACGGCGCGCTTATATGCTGAAGCGTTTTACAAAAACACCAAGCGCAGAAACGCTTATGGCGTGAACAGCACTGGTATAAAGTAATAAAATCGATAACGCTAAGACAAAAACAACCCTTTCGTGACTTATGAAGAAGTCGATACTCTGTCCTACGTTATCGGAACAATCCAGGATTATTTCTGCCTAAGACTCTAAATTCAGCAGCATTTTTTACAGTTTTATGTCGAATATTTTATGCTGTTACAACAATTACTGCCGAGCCACAACCAAATCTAATGTGGTCGAATATGGCTCTGTTACAACAACATCCAATGACTCCACAGAAATATATGTGGGAATGCGACCCTGACATAATGCGACCCTGACATAATGCGA
>NW_023458561.1:39511655-39519356 GCF_013731165.1 Rhagoletis pomonella | reverse complement strand
TTATAACGTACATACTCAAATTTAAGACGAGTTGGGTTGGTGCTCTTTCATATGCGTATTTTTTTTTAATTTGACAAAAAACGCATTGCCTTTCTTCACTACAATGCTAGAACGCCGACATTTTCAGTGACTAGGTGAAAATTCTGAAAGCATAGCTGTCAAATTTCGATGCATTCAAAATAAAGCCTTTTATATGTTTTTTCTCGGTTCTTGTGACCATGTACGTAAATGGATTCCTTGACACAACAACATTTTTTCTTAAATTTCATTGCACAAGTACTGTTTTCAGGTCAGAAATGGGAAAACAGTTTGAACCCCGCTACTTTTGAAGGTGGAGGTAATTTTTTTTATCCAACAACTTTATTTTTCTTGCTGTCAGCTGGGCGCAACTGTTGCAATGTTTTCAACAACATAACACTACTTTTGATATTAAAATTTTATCTATCATTTGGACGTGCTGCTCAGCCAAGTAACTTTTCAATGTGGTTTGGCATCAGTAACTAAAGAACAAAAGACAAATGCTGATTACACAGACGTCGCCAAAGTAACATGGGCCGCGTACCAAATGTAAAACCCGTTACGATTTGTAGCTAGCATATAGCGGTCATGTTTACACCATCAACTAACTACGAGTGCAATACATCAACCGTAACCAATTTACAAGCAACAACAACAAAATCGCTATATTTCTCTGCACTCGACCGCATTTCTTCCTTAACTGATGCTGTGTGTGTATGTGTGTGTGTGTGTGTTCACGTGTGACTGAAGACAACACTTCAGAATAGCAAGGATCTGAAATCAATCAATAGATGAATGCACTTAGATAAATTTCCATGCGCTTATGTAGTTTCGTACGCTTGTGTATCTACATATTAATATGCATGTTGAGAGAGTACTTATGATTTGAATGGCAACATCAACATCTCGAAAGTGCAATGTAGGCACTACGCAAGGAAAAAAGTCGAAAAATAAAACGACAAACCGGAAAGCAGACATGAATCTATCATTTAGGTCATCTGCATGTATGAATGCAAATATGCATATATGTATACCCAGTGGGAAAATGGGGAATGCATTACCTTTTTCTTTCACGAAAAGATTATGGACTACATTAGAACGAAAAGATGCATCGCAGTGTAAGCGAGCGGGTAATGTGTGGCGGCAATGTAATGGGCGATATATTACTTTTTACATTACTAAACATTCCATTTTCCCACAGGGTGGCGATGGAAGGGTAAGTGCCAGTTTTGAAGCCGCAAAAAAAATTTTGAGAACAAATTTAAGCAAATATGTGCTTCTTCCACGTTATCTCAATGGCTGCCGTAGCCAAATGGTACTTAGCGCCTTCGACTACCAACTTGTTGGTTGCGAGCACAAATACCGGTGCACGGATTTTTATAGATTCTATTTATAGTTTTTTAAAGCGACACATTACTTTCCTAAGAATTGCCTGTACAAAAAATTATGCATCTTGTAATGTATAAGCTATTAGGGCGATATATATTTATACTTTCTATATTACCAAACATTCCATTTTCCCACTGGGTATATGTATATACATACTAGAGACCTGCACGAGTGATTACGGCATCGTATGAGTACGAGTACTAGTAATCTTTATTCTCCACCAGTAGAGAAATAATCGGTAGAGAAGATCTACAGAAGCGAGCTACTGTTTTGCCGTTCAATTTTTCTTTCTAATGGTTACACGTTTCAATAAATTTTTAAATTTTGTCGTTTTGACACATACATGTGAAGGGGTTAGAAACAAAAGGATCTAATTAGATCTTGAATTTTTTTTGACATTACTAAGGTTAAACTTGATTACTAATTGTAAATTATGGGTAAATGCATTTGAAATGATTCTTGCCTAAATGAATGCAGGTTAATTAACTAATTCAAAGAATGTTTACTCTGTCATCAAATAAACACTAATATTTAACGATACAAATATGGGTATAACTTATATTTTCAAAAAATGTCACTTAGACCCTTCACATGTGTTTCAAATCGAACTTCGCTCATCGTAAACGTCTCATATGAGAATGATGATATGAAAAAAATATCCATTTGCTACCAAATAAAAAGATGCTTTGTCTACGATGTCAAATTTAAATTCAAGCATTCGCATCGTTTCTATTCATACTCGGCGACTAGTAACTTGTTATATTTTCCTTACTCGTACAGGTCTCTAATGCATATACATTAGGGCGGGTTGATTTTTTTTTAAATCGTATAGCAAAAACGTGAACTACTTAAAATTCTAAGAAAATTCTCCGAAGAAACCATGTATCTAAAATAAAATCCTAATCCGCGCCTCTCGACTTGAAAATTTATATGGCCGCCTTTGCCAAAAAAATAAATGTTAGAAAAAATAGGTTTTCCAAAAAGAAATCGAATTTTCTGAATAAAATTGTTTAGTAAGGTTGTTCTTTTGCACTTTATAATTTTTCTACACTCAATTTTTTTTCATAAAAAAAATATTCACCCAAGTAAAAAAGTTTGTATATAATTTTATATTTAATATTTTTATAAGGAACATAGATAAAAAAAATTTTCTTTCATAATTTAATAAAAAAGATTGGAAATGCAAAATAAAAAAAAAATGCATTCAAAAAATTGTTTTCAGTACATATTTATAAAATAGCCTTATTTTGTTTGTTTTAGCGAAAGAAGAGGAAAAAAAATTTCAAGTCGAGAGGCGCGGATTAGGGTTTGATTTTAGACCCATAGTTTCTTCAGAGAATTTTCTTAGAATTTAATGTAGATTACGTTTTTGCTATACGATTTTTATTTATTTTTTCATCCATACAAATCAACCCGCCCTAACATACATACATGCAGCCAAATGTTAGTGTACACGTTGTTCAGCCTGTTGAATTTTAGTAATACAAAGTGCAAGTTTAAGTCGCTAAAAATTTCTGTTGATATTTTAGAATTTTTTTTGAGGAGGGTGTTGCGCGTTCCATATAACGCATGATCAAAATCTATTTTTATAAAAGTGTAAAACTTTGATTTATATGGTTTATATTATAACATGGCGCAATAAACAGGTGAAGTAATAAAACAGCTTTCTCTCTTTATTTTCTGACATTCGGCTGCCTTATAGTCAAAATCTTTATTCTCGTTCTAATTACTTCGCCTGGTATAATTCCACCATGATGCTATAGAATGAACTATATTTTCATAAATAAGTAATGAATGAAAAAATTCTTTCATGAAAATAATTGCGAATATTATATTAGAACAGGGTGTATACTAACATTTGACACTGACTGTATGTATGTTTGTGTATTGAGTGTGGGAAAGTGCACTTGCACGTGTCGCAATGTGCGAAATTGTGGATGCATAATCACCTTGAAAGTGCATTAAACTGCAACTGAGACACGTTTGAATGCCAGCAATCCATTTCAGCAGTCAAGTGTGAAAATCCATTGCAATATGTTAATGATTGTTAAATAAATTCAGAAGTTAATACATACTAAATGGCAATAGAACTTCTGGGCCTTTTTTAAGGTGTATCCGTAGATAGGGATACGAGTACTAACACGATTAACGCTTCCTATTCATTCCGCCATATAGGGTCCCCTTCGGTTACGTTTTAAGGGAGTAAAGTGCAAAATAAAATGAAAATTCCAACGCTATTTCAATACCTTTTCAACAGATCGAACGATCTATCAGCGAGTATAAAGGAATGCGCCTTAGTACTAGTAATAAATCAACGAGTATGAATACGTAAAAACATCTGATTACTAAATGCATACATATGAATGTACATACGTACATACGTCAAAAAAATGTATCCAAACAATTAGGCAATAACTTGCGAAATGCACAAGCAATACTATCCGCCAATGATCGCTTTGCGACTAATAAACCAATAAACCAATTGAAGGCTGATTTCAGACAGCCGACAAAAGATATATATGTATGTATGTATGTGCATATGGATAACTTCAAGCTACGCACTTGCACTTTACAGTGGCGGATAGAGAAATGTGAACAAAAGATCGAACAAAAGGGTGCATGATTTACTGCCCTGGACTGGAATTTTGATGTAATTTTAAACTGTCGAACCATTTTAGTGTTACAGAGCTGAAATCTATTGACAGGCACGACAGCCAAATTTTAGGCTTTATTTTCATGTACATATAGATACAACCCCATCCGAGGACAGTTATAGGTTTAAAGAAGACAATAGGACAGCTAGCCATGGCAAAAACCATCCACCTATATTGGGTTATAGTATACAAAGGTGTCGAAAGAGATGTCGAGCTAGCCATAAATGGGCAGAAATGTTTGGCCGCAAAAATATCTGACTACACCACAGACATTCTTTTCGTCTACATGAGGCTTTTACTGGCCAGCCTAACCTAACCTATGGTTAGCAATAAATTTATCGTTTATATCGTTAACCACATTCTTTCCCCATATCGATACTGTTTTTTTTTATGATAGGCGATAATCGGGCAGAGATTTATCGAAATTATACTCATGAGTACCGTTTTCAAAAATCAACGGTAGCTTTTAGAGACTTGAAACTTGCACCACTTGCATACTCAAAATTTTTCTAAGATATCGAATTGAAAAGTTGAAAATTTGTATGAAAGTTTTACAAAATTGGTCTGGAAAATATAAACAAATAAAATCGTCAAAACGTCAGCGTATTCATATTTTTGATGCTAACTGTATATCTAATAGCCACAAACCAGTATTCCAAGCCAATCACTTTTACGTGTATTTTGTTTATTTCCCGCAACTTCGCCGTTACATACAATTTTAAGGTCGTTTGTTTTTTGCTTTGCTACTTTTCATTATAAGATATTTTAATTCTTTTAAAATATTTGTTTCCGTTTTAAGGGAGCAGATGTTAACAGAATTTAATCAAACCTTGTGTAAGTACAAATGTATACATTAGTCAAAACCGGTTATGAACCTTAAAAAACGTGTAAATAAGGAATTTTGTGGTGTCTGTGTTAGATTGCTGCGCAATTATGTAGCTTACGTGCTCAAATCGTATTTAAACAACACAATAAGATAGTGTATATATGTACATACCCTGCAGGAAATGTATCTAACTACAAGCTACTTTTAAGTTGCTTAGGAAGAAACTAAAAGTCATTATTATCTGTATATTTTCTTTGAAGAAAGCTAAATACATATATTACTATGGCGATGGACGCGAAATAGTCACGGGTGGTTAACTGTATATTTGATGTAACTAACTTGTAACTAACTACTTTTGGACATAAAATATCAATAGGAAAAACAAAAAATTTTATTTTTATTTATTTACTTTATTGATTTTATGATAATATGAATTTTATGATAATATGAAATTTCGATCTTCCTTTTATTTGTCCTCAATTCGAAAAAGTATTTGCAAAATGCAGGATATTTAAATAGAAACGCGTTTAAAGAAAACAATCTCCTGCATTACTCGTCAACTAGTTTCAAGTTAGCTTTTTGTTGCTAACTACAAGTTATATATTTTATAGAAATCCCGCAATGGGCTATTTTTTATCAATTGATGATTTTTTTTTTCTGCAGGGTATGTACAAACCATACATATGCAGGCTTTATTTCATCGCTATATGACATCAGACTCACTGAAATGCCGAGCACTTGTTTACAATTTGGAAAGCAATAATTCAAAATATTTCATGGTTTTTGATTTTTCGCTTTCAATGTGAAATAGCCTACAGAGTGTAAATGCGCCTATTTAAAAGTGTAAAGAAAACTATAATTTTTTTTTTTTTAGTATTGGCTCATTTGTTTGGATTGAAAGAAATATTAGAAAATTATTATTTTTTGCCGCAACAAAAACGTAGAAAATCACAGCGAGTGTAGCAATTAGCGCACAGCTTTGAAAATAAATGTTTTTTTTTTTCTAAATTTAAAGTAGTAGTTTTTCTTTTTGTAACTATATATCTATTATTTGTATACATACGTACATACATATGTATGTACGTATATGTATGTAATTTCTATTTCTATACAATTGCATTTAATTATGACTTGTAAGGAAAACAAAAAGATTTAAATTTATATATCAAATTTTTACCCCTGAGTCAAAAAACACCAAGAAACAATCACGAAGTTTAGGTTTAGTAATTTACGAAACTAATAAATAAATATTCATACTATTCAAGCTTTTCTAATAGCTCCAAAATTTTTACCTTGTAGAAGAGCAAGCTTAGTAGAAAACAATTTACTTGCTTGCTGGTGAACTGTTGTGATGCAAGTTCAACTTTCTTGGTCAAAAATGAACGAAACGCGCTAGCCATTCATAAATACTCGCGTTAGTCCACCCACCTAATTTCGCAAATATATACTTACACACTTAGATATTTTCTTAGCGAAGCCTTTTAACCACTTGATTATATCTTAGCAGGTTTGTTTATTTCCATGCGATATATTTATGTACATTAGACTGATTCAAAAAAAAATCAACTAATTTTAACTAAAATAAGAGAAAGAACTATAATAATAATGATATGAATTTAATTTTAAGTTTGAATAAGCGTTAAACCAGTAGGTTTAGCAAAAAATGATAGGATACATTTATTGTAGAGCGTCTAATTTCCTACAAAAATAGGTATCGCACTTTTCAGTATGATAATTCAAAGACGAGAAAACAAATTCCAAAGTCGAAAGCAATTTTTTTCTATGTAATTTATATGGAAAATAGAAACCTGCGATCGGCCGATTTATGTATGTCAGAAAATACGATTTTGTAGATTTATGAGTTTTTGAATGAATATTTTTGATTCGATTTCAAAGATCGAATATGATCTGAAAAGAGGATATATACTTAGGCCTTATATGATAAATGCGTATCTCAAAAACTACTTGACCGTGACCGATCTCGACCAAATTTGGTATACATACTGTTAAGAAAATTACTAATTTCCATCCAAATAAGCACCGTCACTGTCAATTGAAAAGACTTAGCCTCTAGATGTGTAATAATGTATTATTTTTCTGAGTAGGGCTGCCACCTGTTTAAAAACTATAAAATCTTCACCGTTCGTTGGACTAAAAATGAGATACCAAGTGAAAGGATATGGTCTCCGGAAGTGCAAAAAGCATTAATTTTTTTGAGTAGGATGCCATCTATTTAAAAGTAGCCCAATTTCCACTAATTAGATACATACGATTTTCACGGTTCATTCAATTGAAAAAAAAAAACAAGTGAAAGGATATGATCTTCAGATGTGAAATGCCTAATTTTTTTAGTGTGGTTGCCACCTATTTAAAAATTACAAATGTATTGTGAAATGAAATTGTGTCAAAATTTTAAAAATTAAGAGAAATATGGGTTTTTTTTTTATTTTAACCGATAAAAAATACCAACACACCAAGTGAAATTCTACCAAGCCAAGGTCTGTCACTCCAGCAACACTCCCCAGAAACTCTTTGGGGAACTTGTATGCTGCTACAGCAACAACAACAACAACAATGGCATGGCTGCAACTTCGCCAAATTCAAATAATGACAGGGCTTGTGGAAATGAAGGGAAAAATTGAAAGGCGAAATTAGAAATTCATGTAAAGCAGGCAACAAGGCTCGTAAAATTAGTGAATAACCGCCGCCAACTGGGTCAAACATTGACACAAATTCACAAAAGTCAACAAATCAAAAAAGGAAAATACAAACCGATAGAAGATGAGATAATCAACCAAAGTAAGCAGCTGACCA
>NW_023458561.1:39503654-39511555 GCF_013731165.1 Rhagoletis pomonella | reverse complement strand
TGGTCAGCTGCTTACTTTGGTTGATTATCTCATCTTCTATCGGTTTGCATTTTCCTTTTTTGATTTGTTGACTTTTGTGCATTTGTGTCAATGTTTGACCCAGTTGGCGGCGGTTATTCACTAATTTCACGAGCCTTGTTGCCTGCTTTACATGAAATTCTAATTTCGCCTTTCAATTTTTCCCTTCATTTCCACAAACCCTGTCATTATTTGAATTTGGCGAAGTTGCAGCCATGCCATTGTTGTTGTTGTTGTTGTTGTTGTAGCAGCATACAAGTTCCCCAAAGAGTTTTTGGGGAGTGTTGCTGGAGTGGCAGACCTTGGCTTGGTAGACCCGACTGTCGTGGGAACGTAGCTATACAATTCCTTCTTGCTGTTGTCAAATTTCACTTGGTGTGTTGGTATTTTTTATCGGTTAAAATAAAAAAAACCCATATTTCTCTTGATTTTTTAAATTTTGACACAATTTCATTTCACAATACATTTGTAATTTTTAAATAGGTGGCAACCCCACTAAAAAAATTAGGCATTGCACATCTGAAGATCATATCCTTTCACTTGTTTTTTTTAATTAATTTAATTAATTAGTAAAAATTGGGCTATTTTTAAATAGATGGCATCCTACTCAAAAAAATTAATGCTTTTTGCACTTCCGGAGACCATATACTTTCACTTGGTATCTCATTTTTAGTCCAACGAACGGTGAAGATTTTATAATTTAAAAAAAAATGGCAACCCTACTGCAAAAATAAAACACTGATCACCCAGACGCCAAGCGCTTACATTTGCCATCTCACTTTTTGTAATTCAACGCAAAGATCTTATAAGTTTTTATACCGGTGGCAACTCTATAGAAATGCTAAGCGCTAAAGATAATACCCCTATCGATACAGAATATATATAAAACAAAATCTAATCCAAATCCGTTCAGTAGCTTTCGATATTAGCGTAGTCAAAAAATCTTGGCTTTACTTCATACTACGTAAGGATAAGACAGTAATTTTAAATAGGTAGCAACCCTACTCAAAAAATTAAAGTTTTTGTACATGCGAAGGCCATGCACTTTCATTTGGTATCTCATTTTTTTATCCAACGAACGGTGAAGGTCTTATAGTTTTTAAACAGGTGGCAGCCCTACTCAGAAAATAATACATTATTACACATCTAGAGGCTAAGTCTTTTCAATTGACAGTGACGGTGCAAAACTTATGCCTACGCTTATTTGGATGGAAATTAGTAATTTTCTTAACAGTATGTATACCAAATTTGGTCGAGATCGGTCACGGTCAAGTAGTTTTTGAGATACGCATATATCATATAAGGCCTAAGTATATATCCTCTTTTCAGATCATATTCGATCTTTGAAATCGAATCAAAAATATTCATTCAAAAACTCATAAATCTACAAAATCGTATTTTCTGACATACATACATAAATGGGCCGATCGCAGGTTTCTATTTTCCATATAAATTACTTAGAAAAAAATAGCTTGCAACTTTGGAATTTGTTTTCTCGTCTTTGAATTATCTCACTGAAAAGTGCGATGCATATTTTTGTAGGAAATTAGACGCTCTACAATAAATGTATCCTATAATTTTTTGCTAAACCTACTGGTTTAACGGTTATTCAAACCTAAAATTAAATTCATATCATTATTATTATAGTTCTTTCTCATATTTGAGTTAAAATTAGTTGCTTTATTTGAATCAGTCTAAGGTACATAAATATATCGCATGGAAATAAACAAACCTGCTAAGATATAATCAAGTGGCAAAAAGGCTTCGCTAAGAAAATATCTAAGTGTGTAAGTATATATGTATTTGCGAAATTAGGTGGGTGGACGAACGCGAGTGTTTATGAATGGCTAGCGCGTTTCGTTCATTTTTGACCAAGAAAGTTGCACTTTCATCACAACAGTTCACCAGCAAGCAAGTAAATTGTTTTCTACTAAGCTTGCTCTTCTACAAGGTAAAAATTTTGGAGCTATTAGAAAAGCTTGGATAGTATGAATATTTATTTATTAGTTTCTTAAATTACTAAACGTAAACTTCGTGATTGTTTCTTGGTGTTTTTTGACTCAGGGGTAAAAATTTGATATATAAATTTAAATCTTTTTGTTTTCCTTACAAGTCATAATTAAATGCAATTGTATAGAAATAGAGATTACATACGTACAATACATACATATACAAATAATAGATATATAGCTACAAAAAGAAAAACTACTACTTTAAATTTAGCAAAAAAAAACATTTATTTTCAAAGCTGTGCGCTAATTGCTACACTCGCTGTGATTCTCTACGTTTTTGTTGCGGCAAAAAATAATAATTTTCTAATATTACTTTCAATCCAAATAAATGAGCCAATACTAAAAAAAAAAAAAATTATAGTTTTCTTTACACTTTTAAATAGGCGCATTTACACTCTGTAGGCTATTTCACATTGAAAGCGAAAAATCAAAAACCATGAAATATTTTGAATTATTGCTTTCCAAATTGTAAACAAGTGCTCGGCATTTCAGTGAGTCTGATGTCATATAGCGATGAAATACAGCGTGCATATGTATGGTTTGTACATACCCTGCAGAAAAAGAAAAATTATCAATTCATAAAAAATAGCCCACTGCGGGATTTCTATAAAATATATAACTTGTAGTTAGCAACAAAATGCTAACTTGAAACTAGTTGACGAGTAATGCAGGAGATTGTTTTCTTTAAACGCGTTTCTATTTAAATATCCTGCATTTTGCAAATACTTTTTCGTATTGAGGACAAATAAAAGGAAGATCGAAATTTCATATTATCATAAAATTCATATTATCATAAAATCAGTAAAGTAAATAAATAAAAATAAAATATTTTGTTTTTCCTATTGATATTTTATGTCCAAAAGTAGTTACTTACAAGTTAGTTACATCAAATGCACAGTTAACCACCCGTGACTATTTCGCGTCCATCGCCATAGTAATATATGTATTTAGCTTTCTTCAAAGAAATTATACAGATAATAATGACTTTTAGCTCCTTCCTAATCAACTTAAAAGTATCTAGCTTGTAGTTAGATACATTTCCTGCAGGGTATGTACATATATACACTATCTTAATGTGTTGTTTAAATACGATTTGAGCACGTAAGCTACATAATTGCGCAGCAATCTAACACAGACACCACAAAATTCCTTATTTACACGTTTTTTAAGGTTCATAACCGGTTTTGACTAATGTATGCATTTGTACTTACACAAGGTTTGATTAAATTCTGTTAACATCTGCTCCCTTAAAACGGAAACAAATATTTTAAAAGAATTAAAATATCTTATAATGAAGAGTAGCAAAGCAAAAAACAAACGACCTTAAAATTGTATGTAACGGCGAAGTTGCGGGAAATAAACAAAATACACGTAAAAATGATTGGCTTGGAATACTGGTTATTGGCTATTAGATATACAGTTAGCATCAAAAATATGAATACGCTGACGTTTTGACGATTTTATTTGTTTATATTTTCCATACCAATTTTGTAAAACTTTCATACAAATTTTCAACTTTTCAATTCGATATCTTAGAAAAATTTTGAGTATGCAAGTGGTGCAAGTTTCAAGTCTCTGAAAGCTACCGTTGATTTTTGAAAACGGTACTCATGAGTATAATTTCGATAAATCTCTGCCCGATTATCGCCTATCATAAAAAAAAACAATATCGATATGGGGAAAGAATGTGGTTAACGATATAAACGATAAATTTAATGCTAACCATAGGTTAGGTTAGGCTGGCCAGTAAAAGCCTCATGTAGACGAAAATAATGTCTGTGGTGTAGTCAGATATTTTTGCATCGAAACATTTCTGTCCCTTTTTGGCTAGCTCGACATCTCTTTCGACACCTTTGTATAGTATAACCCAATATAGGTGGATGGTTTTTGCCATGGCTAGCTGTCCTATTGTCTTCTTTAAACCTATAACTGTCCTCGGATGGGTAGTATCTATGTATATGAAAATAAAGCCTGAAAATTTGGCTGTCGTGCCAGTCAATAGATTTCAGCTCTATAACACTTAAATGGTTCGACAGTTTAAAATTACATCAAAATTCCAGTCCAGGGCAGTAAATCATGCACCCTTTTGTTCGATCTTTTGTTCACATTTCTCTATCCGCCACTGTAAAATGCAAGTGCGTAGCATGAAGTTATCCATATGCACATGCATACATACATATATATCTTTTGTCGGCTATCTGAAATCAGCCTTCAATTGGTTTATTGGTTTATTAGTCGCAAAGCGATCATTGGCGGATAGTAATGCTTGTGCATTTCGCAAGTTATTGCCTAATTGTTTGGATACATTTTTTTGACGTATGTACGTATGTATGCATTTAGTAATCAGATGTTTTTACGTATTCATACTCGTTGATTTATTACTAGTACTAAGGCGCATTCCTTTATACTCGCTGATAGATCGTTCGATCTGTTGAAAAGGTATTGAAATAGCGTTGGAATTTTCATTTTATTTTGCACTTTAATCCCTTAAAACGTAACCGAAGGGGAACCTATATGGCGGAATGAATAGGAAGCGTTAATCGTGTTAGTACTCGTATCCCTATCTACGGATACACCATAAAAAAGGCCCAGAAGTTCTATTGCCATTTAGTATGTATTAACTTCTGAATTTATTTAACAATCATTAACATATTGCAATGGATTTTCACACTTGACTGCTGAAATGGATTGCTGGCATTCAAACGTGTCTCAGTTGCAGTTTAATGCACTTTCAAGGTGATTATGCATCCACAATTTCGCACATTGCGACACGTGCAAGTGCACTTTCCCACACTCAATACACAAACATACATACAGTCAGTGTCAAATGTTAGTATACACCTTGTTCTAATATAATATTAACAATTATTTTCATGAAAGAATTTTTTCATTCATTATTTATGAAAATATAGTTCATTCTATAGCATCATGGTGGGGAATTATACCAGGTGAAGTAATTAGAGCGAGAATAAAGAAAATTTTACCATAAGGCAGCCGAATGTCAGAAAATAAAGAGAGAAAGCTGTTTTATTACTTCACCTGTTTATTGCGCCATGCTATAATATAAGCCATATAAATCACAGTTTCACACTTTTATAAAAATAGATTTTGATCATGCGTTATATGGAACGCGCAACAGCCTCCTAAAAAAAAATTCTAATATATCAACAGAAATTTTTAGCGACTTGAAACTTGCACTTTGTATTACTAAAATTGAACAGGCTGAAAAAGATGTTGATATTTTGAAATTTGCATGAAAATAATTGTGAAAATTATATTAGAACAACGTGTACACTAACATTTGGCACTGACTGTATGTATGTATATGCATTAGAGACCAGCACGAGTAAGGAAAATATAACAAGTTACTAGTCGCCGAGTATGAATAGAAACGATGCGAATGCTTGAATTTAAATTTGACATCGTAGACAAAGCATCTTTTTATTTGGTAGCAAATGGATATTTTTTACGTATCATCATTCTCATATGAGACGTTTACGATGAGCGAAGTTCGATTTGAAATACATATGAAGGGTCTAAGTGACATTTTTTGAAAATATAAGTTATACCCATATTTGTATAGTTAAATATTAGTGTTTATTTGATGACAGAGTAAACATTCTTTGAATTAGTTAATTAACCTGCATTCATTTAGGCAAGAATCATTTCAAATGCATGTACTTACCCATAATTTACAATTAGTAATCAAGACTAACCTTAGTTATCTCAAGAATGCAGATCTACTTAGATCCTTTTGATTCTAACCCCTTCATATGTATGTGTCAAAACGACAAAACTTAAAAATTTATTGAAACGTGTAAGCATTAGAAAGAAAAATTTAAAGGCAAAACAGTAGCTCGCTTCTGTAGATCTTCTCTACCGATTATTTCTCTACTGGTGGAGAATAAACGTCATTCTCTAGTACTCATTTGCAGTAGAGAAGAAGGCGGCGAATTCATACAGAAGTGTTAAATAAAATAAAATCGGACGAATATTTCGCGATTGGAGCAACAGGCTCCCGTGACATATGGAAAAGCTTTAAACGAATTACTTCTGAAATACTTCTGCAAAGCGCATTTTATAGGGCAGAAGAACATATTTAGAAAGTTAAAGCTTGGATGCAATTTTATTTAATGTATGTTCTCAACACAATTCTCTATTATAAAGTCTCTGTTATTTGAATTATACGATGTCCCATCGGCAAAATCGGCATAGTTTGAGCGATTATACGATTCCAAAAAAGTATCGCTGTACTCATAAAAAGATTACTAGTACTCGTACTCATACGATGCCGTAATCACTCGTGCAGGTCTCTAGTATGTATGTATGTATATAAATATACCCAGGGGGAAAATGGAATGTTTGATAATAGCTTATACATTACTAGATGTATAATTTTTTGTACAGGCAAGTAATGTATCGCTTTTAAAAACTATAAATATAATCTATAAATAAAAAAGAATAAAAGCGTCCGTGCACCGGGATTTGTGCTCGCGACCAACAAGTTGGTAGTCGAAGGCACTAAGTACCATTTGGCTACCGCAGCCATTGAGTTAACGTGGAAGAAGCACATATGTACTTAAATTTGTTCTCAAAATATTTTTTTGTGGCTTCAAAACTGGCATTTACCCTTCCATCGCCACCCTGTGGGAAAATGGAATGTTTTGTAATGTACAAAGTAATATATCTCCCATTACATTGCCGCTACATATTACCCGCTCGCTTACACTGCGATGCATCTCTTCGTTCTAACATAGTCCATAATCTTTTCGTGAAAGAAAAAGGTAATGCATTCCCCATTTTCCCACTGGGTATACATATATGAATATTTGCATTCATACATGCAGATGACCTAAATGATAGATTCATGTCTGCTTTCCGGTTTGTCGTTTTATTTTTCGACTTTTTTCCTTGCGTAGTGCCTACATTGCACTTTCGAGATGTTGATGTTGCCATTCAAATCATAAGTACTCTCTCAACATGCATATTAATATGTAGATACACATGCGTACGAAACTACATAAGCGCATGTAAATTTATCTAAGTGCATTCATCTATTGATTGATTTCAGATCCTTGCTATTCTGAAGTGTTGTCTTCAGTCACACGTGAACACACACACACACACACACACACACACAGCATCAGTTAAGGAAGAAATGCGGTCGAGTGCAGAGAAATAAGTATAGCGATTTTGTTGTTGTTGCTTGTAAATTGGTTACGGTTGATGCATTGCACTCGTAGTTAGTTGTTGATGTAAACATGACCGCTATATGCTAGCTACAAATCGTAACGGGTTTTACATTTGGTACGCGGCCCATGTTACTTTGGCGACGTCTGTGTAATCAGCATTTGTCTTTTGTTGTTTAGTTACTGATGCCAAACCACATTGAAAAGTTACTTTGCTGAGCAGCACGTCCAAATGATAGATAAAATTTTGATATCAAAACTAGTGTTATGTTGTTGAAAACATTGCAACAGTTGCGTCCAGCTGACAGCAAGAAAAATAAAGTTGTTGTATAAAAAAATTACCTCCACCTTTAAAAGTAGCGGGGTTCAAACTGTTTTCCCATTTCTGACCTGAAAACAGTACTTATGCAATGAAATTTAAGAAAAATTGTTGTTGTGTCAAGGAATCCATTTACGTACATGGTCACAAGAACCGAGAAAAAAAAACATATAAAAGGCTTTATTTTGAATGCATCGAAATTTGACAGCTATGCTTTCAGAATTTTCACCTAGTCACTGAAAATGTAGGCGTTCTAGCATTGTAGTGAAGAAAGGCAATGCGTTTTTTGCCAAATTAAAAAAAAAATACGCATATGAAGAGCACCAACCCAACTCGTCTTAAATTTGAGTATGTACGTTATAA
>NW_023458561.1:39501058-39503554 GCF_013731165.1 Rhagoletis pomonella | reverse complement strand
ATGCTGGGTTATAGGGGAAAACCCCGAAACTTTTAACAGAAAGTTAGACGAATTACGGGAAGTTTCAAAACCTTGGCGAATTCCCAGAAGAACACTCACGGGGATATCCAGAGCGTACTTTAATTGTGGAGGGAACACTTTTCCAACCTTCCCGAGAGGATGAATCCGAGCACCCCATTGATGACGACAAAATCTTTGTGCCTCATGTGTCATGGCTACACACTATAATTAAGGGAGTATTAGCTCTTAGCCATATCACTAGAAGGTGGAGGGAATCAAGAGTGGTGTTCATCCCCAAGGCAGGGAAGGTGTCCCACAACAACCCAGAGGATTTCAGGCCCATCACCTTGTCATCATTTCAATTGAAGGTTATGGAGGAACTCGATTTTTAACGGACTCTCTACCACACAACATGCTTATACGAAAGGTAGATCTACAGAAACGGCGCTACATGAAATAAGTACTATCCCATATACACTGAGAAAAGACTTTAGTTACGTCAACTAACTATGTTTTTCTCAACTCATGATTTGGTTATTGTTACATTATATGGTCATAGTTATCAAATCATGTGTTGAGAGGAATATATTTGGCTGACTTTTTTCTGAGTGTAGAAAGATCACTAGACATACAAAAAATATACGCTAGCAGCTCTCCTGGTTATAGAAGGCGCCTTTAACAACATCATGCCGGGCTTAATAACGGCAACGCTGACGGGCCTAGGCATCGACTCGCGCTTAGTTGCGCTCGTAAACCGAATGCTTCGATGCAGGGTGGTTCGGGCGGAGCTGGCGGGAAGGTATCGTTGAACAGGAACGTAGAGAGGGGCACCCCGCAAGTAGGAGTCCTATCCCCTCTTTTATGGGTCGCAGAGGCCTGGAAGAGGATTGGTATGCCACTCACCTCCTGCAAGCTCTTACTAAGGGAGAATTTCCTTGAAGAAGCGGCCTCCAGATGGGAGCGCAATGAAAACGGTAATACAACGAAGCTTGCATGGCCAAAATGGGATTACAGAGATCTAGAGAAATGCTCACTCTTAATAAAGGCGATATGTCAATGGCTATTGGCCTGCTCACAGGACATATCGTGATAGGAAGACATGCAGAACGCCTCGGGAGCTAGTCACAACGCCTACTGCAAGAGCTGCCACGACGAAGAAGAGCCTGAATCAATAAGGCACTTACTCTGCGAATGCCCTGCACTAGGCAGGAAAAGGCAGAAATTCCTAAGTTTAAGCTTTCTAGACGATTTAAGCGCAACTGCTAAGTTTACTCCATGAATTGGCTTAAGGAGTAGGGGTTTTTTGGATCCCTTTGTGGCATCACAATGGGCCCTGATTGCAGCCACGTCAACCTAACCTAACCTAAGGAATTTTAGTACAGCTGAAATAAAAATACAAGTGAAACACGAATCAAGAATTATATAAAACGGCAAATGGTAAAGAGAAAAAGCGGTAGGATGTAAAATGTAAAGAAGCATTGTCTGCTATATTAATTGCACCACCCACCTAAACGTATGTACTTACCTACATATTTTTCAATTCATGTACCATGTCAAGTGTAATTATGTACATAATTTAGCCCTTTTGCAAACTGTATAAAAGAATGAGGGGAAACCCAAAAGCATTTCCTTAGCATTGTTGTTCATTCACAACAATCAAGCAAAAAATGCGTATTACGCGGAATACAATGTCGAAAAGTTTCAAGTTGAAGGCACTTTTAGTGATTTCGCATTTACAAGACTATTTGGGTGGAGAACAACACATTTAAATGAATGTGTATGAGAATGGCTCAAAAAGTATGGGGAAGAAATTTTCGAAATTCAGTAGAAGTTAGCCAAGTAGCGATTATTCTGCGAGATTGCTATAAAGTTTAAGTGCAATACAAATAAGAAGTTGCCTATGCAAATTTTCGGCAATCAAATAGGGAAAACTTTTCAATGCGATAGGGATTTTTAAGTAAGTACCAGTGGTTTTATGAGTACACTGAGAAAAAAAAAACCCGTTGTAAAATTGAATGTTTTTTATTTGATTACCATTTATAAATCATCGTATTTAAATCAAGTGAAAAGTGTTAAAAATATACATAACTACGTATAATGGAAATATTCAATTCAAATACGCCCATATTAAAATGAAGCATTTTTCACTGTACGGATGGCGTTTTGCACGTCTCGGATGGTTTTTTCATATGTAATTAAGAAAGTATATGTATATAAAGGATGCACAGCGATGAAAACATATACACATGTGTGTATACATGGAACATGTTTACCTGTAAAAATGCACTAATCGCGCGCTGTGTTGTTGATTCAAACTCAACATTTGAAAACACACACGCTGAGTGTGCAAAGACGCTTGATACCATTGGTTGCTGTTAAGGGGGTCCGGGTTCAATTACCATCAGGCGGGAACCTAACACAAATTTTTTTTCTTTTTAATTACGAAAAAGCATCTGTGCACTTCACAACGACATTTTTTATAACGTACATACTCAA
>NW_023458561.1:39498587-39500958 GCF_013731165.1 Rhagoletis pomonella | reverse complement strand
TTGAGTATGTACGTTATAAAAAATGTCGTTGTGAAGTGCACAGATGCCTTTTCGTAATTAAGAAGAAAAAAAAATTTATGTTAGGTTCCCGCCTGATAGTAATTGAACCAGGACCCCCCTTGGCAGCAACCAATGGTATCAAGCGTCTTTGCACACTCAGCTACAGCCACACATGTAAATGTGTTTTCAAATGTTGAGTTTGAATCTACAACACAGCGCGCGATTAGTGCATTTTTACAGGTAAACATGTTCCATGTATACACACATGTGTATATGTTTTCATCGCTGTGCAAATACATATACTTTCTTAATTACATATGAAAAAACCATCCGAGACGTGCAAAACGCCATCCGTACAGTGAAAAATGCTTCATTTTAATATGGGCGTATTTGAATTGAATATTTCCATTATACGTAGTGTATGTACATATATTTTGAACACTTTTCACTTGATTTAAATACGAACATTTATAAACGGTAATCAAATAAAAAACACTCAATTTTACAACGCGTTTTTTTTTCTCAGTGTACTCATAAAACCACTGGTACTTACTTAAAAATCCCTATCGCATGGAAAAGTTTTGCCTATTTGATTGCCGAAAATTTGCATAGGCAACTTCTTATTTGTATTGCACTTAAACTTTATAGCAATCTCGCAGAATAATCGCTACTTGGCTAACTTCTACTGAATTTCGAAAAATTGTTCTTCTTCCCCATACTTTTTGAGCCATTCTCATACACATTCATTCAAATGTGTTGTTCTCCACCCAAATAATCTTGTAAATGCGAAATCACTAAAAGTGCCTTCAACTTGAAACTTTTCGACATTGTATTCCGCGTAATTCGCATTTTTTGCTTGATTGTTGTGAATGAACAACAATGCTAAGGAAATGCTTTTGGGTTTCCCCTCATTCTTTTATACAGTTTGCAAAAGGGCTAAATTATGTACATAATTACACTTGACATGGTACATGAATTGAAAAATATGTAGGTAAGTACATAAGTTTAGGTGGGTGGTGCAATTAATGTAGCAGACAATGCTTCTTTACATTTTACATCCTACCGCTTTTTCTCTTTACCATTTGCCGTTTTATATAATTCTTGATGCGTGTTTCACTTGTATTTTTATTTCAGCTGTACTAAAATTCCTTAGGTTAGGTTAGGTTGACGTGGCTGCAATCAGGGCCCATTGTGATGCCACAAAGGGATCCAAAAACCCCTACTCCTTAAGCCAATTCATGGAGTAAACTTAGCAGTTGCGCTTAAATCGTCTAGAAAGCTTAAACTTAGGAATTTCTGCCTTTTCCTGCCTAGTGCAGGGCATTCGCAGAGTAAGTGCCTTATTGATTCAGGCTCTTCTTCGTCGTGGCAGCTCCTGCAGTAGGCGTTGTGACTAGCCCCGAGGCGTTCTGCATGTCTTCCTATCACGATATGTCCTGTGAGCAGGCCAATAGCCATTGACATATCGCCTTCATTAAGAGTGAGCATTTCTCTCGATCTCATTTTGGCCATGCAAGCTTCGTCGTATTACCGTTTTCATTGCGCTCCCATCTGGAGGCCGCTTCTTCAAGGAAATTCTCCCTTAGTAAGAGCTTGCAGGAGGTGAGTGGCATACCAATCCTCTTCCAGGCCTCTGCGACCCATAAAAGAGGGGATAGGACTCCTACTTGCGGGGTGCCCCTCTCTACGTTCCTGTTCAACGATACCTTCCCGCCAGCTCCGCCCGAACCACCCTGCATCGAAGCATTCGGTTTACGAGCGCAACTAAGCGCGAGTCGATGCCTAGGCCCGTCAGCGTTGCCGTTATTGCGCCCGGCATGATGTTCTTAAAGGCGCCTTCTATAACCAGGAAAGCTGCTAGCGTATATTTTTTGTATGTCTAAATAGTGATCTTTCAATATGGGATAGTACTTATTTCATGTAGCGCCGTTTCTGTAGATCTACCTTTCGTATAAGCATGTTGTGTGGTAGAGAGTCCGTTAAAAATCGAGTCTCTCCATAACCTTCAATTGAAATGATGACAAGGTGATGGGCCTGAAATCCTCTGGGTTGTTGTGGGACACCTTCCCTGCCTTGGGGATGAACAGCACTCTTGATTCCCTACACCTTCTAGGGATATGGCTAAGAGCTAATACTCCCTTAATTATAGTGTGTAGCCATGACACATGGGACACAAAGATTTTGTCGTCATCAATGGGGTGCTGGGGTTCATCTTCTCGGGAAGGTTGGAAAAGTGTTCCCTCCACAATTAAAGTACGCTCTGGATATCCCCGTGAGTGTTCTTCTGGGAATTCGCCATGGTTTTGAAACTTTCCGTAATTCGCCTAACTTTCTGTTAAAAGTTTCGGGGTTTTCCCCTATAACCCAGCAT
>NW_023458561.1:39457001-39498487 GCF_013731165.1 Rhagoletis pomonella | reverse complement strand
CTAACTTTCTGTTAAAAGTTTCGGGGTTTTCCCCTATAACCCAGCATTTCTAAAAAAAAAGTCGCTTACGATGTCAGTATCGATAAATGTATTTATCGATGTCATTGTCGACATAAATACATATGTTTTACCGATATCATTATGCCGCGTGTTAATCAACGTCACTTTCGTTAGGTACCTAGCGTTATCGCGGAATATATCGATAGCATTACCTAGTATTTAACGATGCCGTTATCGATATATGAAGATTTTATGAATACTGCTGCAGTTTTGTAATTGATATTTATTAGATTAATATGAATATCGTTTGATGTGAATTCGGTATCGTTATCCATATTGCTTCATTAACGTACTCCTTTTGCTTCGGTAACTCAGATTATCCTTTATGGTATTTTACAGCTAATGGAATAGGATATAAAAATATACAAAAACAATTTAAATGCAAACTTAATTTAACCACCATCCTCTTACTTTAGACCACCTTTACTGTTATCTTAATCACTTGTCTCGCGGTGTAATATATACATACAAATGTTGAGAACACACCCAAAGTTGCGTGCGCGACGCGTCAGCCTTTAATTAGGACAATTGCCACAAAAGACAAAACCAAACAAACAAACTTTGCGACAGAACGACTAACTCAATTACTAAAAAATATGTACATAAATAATTTTTGTGATATGTCCAAGTGTATGTATACCATGCTCAGCTGTTGAGGTTTCCCCAACCATTTATATTTATTTTCCAGACATACCATTAATATCCAAATTCGTTTGCCACAATCGAGTTTGGTAGGTGAAAAGTTGGCAAGTGGGGACGCAGTAGCTTGGCAACTGCAAAGAGCTGGCCAGGCGAGACGAAAGAAAACACCTGTTTGTCCCAGTTGAAGTTGCCTTGTTGCACTGTTGCTCACAATTTCACTGAGCTAATGAGTGAGTGAGTGAGTGAATGAATGAACTTGCAACAGCTGAGACCAGCTAAAAGTGGATTTTTCGGCTCGGCCACCTCGCTTCATTGCTTGCAAAAATCTGACTTTAGCAATTGTCTACACTTTCCGGCCGATTCAATTATACTCAACTCCACGCTACTACAAACCATTGCATTTGCTCAGGCATTACTGTATGACCAGTTACATTTTATTATCTGCATAGATAACGAAATGACAGTGTAGTCATAACATTGTCAGCAAACAAAAGTCCGACAACCAATCAAATCGCCTATTTTTCTGCCGGCTGCCACTGCCAGCTGCATGCTTACATTTCTATTTATTTTCATGTTGACCGCATGCCCACTCGTAACTACATGGTATGTACGTGCATTTGTATTATATATGTTTTGTACCTATGTACATATGTACATAAATGCTGGCCACATAATTAGGGACGTGACTTCCTTATAAGTTTTGGCCTTATAAATTTGTAAAACTATACATAGTTTATACTACAACGAAAACCTTGCAACTGAAAGTGTCAAACCTTGTTCAAGATTTGTAAAAATTCGACAGGCTTAAAAAAATTATCATCAAAATTTTAAACTTTTTAATCAGAATCTCTGCAGAAATTTCGGGTATGCAGTTTCAAGTTTAGTAGAATATAGTGCGAGTTTCAAGCGGCTAAAAATTCGAGTTTATTTTTGAGAAGTTTTTGCTGCCTGTGTTATAGATGACCAACATTTTTTTTTTATATGGGAGAAAATTAGCAAACAACTTTCTCAAAAATCAATGCGAACCCTTAGCCACTTGAAACTTGCAGGCTATTATACTAAAATTGAATGGGCTATAAACTGCTTAACACAGTTTTTTTTTCTAGAAATCTCGATTAAAAAGTTTGAAATTTCGATGACGATTTTTTGAAATCTGGCGATTTTTTATAAATCTTGTACAAGGTTTAAAACTTTGAGTTACTTGGTTTTCGTTGTGGTATAAACAATATTTTTGTAAATAAATAAATTAAAACTAAACAAAAAAAGAATAAATGGTCAAAGCTTGTAAAGAAGTAGGATCTTAATTATGTGGCCAACACTGTATGTACAGTATCGGTCATATCTATAGCACGCCATTTCAAAGTGATATTGTGTGCCACTTATATTTATTTATTTATTTTTAAGAATTTTCAATTAAAATTTTGTTCATTCTCGGACAAACCCCATAAATACCCAAGTTCAACAAAACTACAAAAAAGTGTAAAAAATTTTCACCTAAATTTCAAACTTTTTTCTCGGTAGTGATAGAACTTTTTTGAGGACACAGTTTTTTAGCCCCTACAATTTTAGTCTGATAATGTGCAAATTTCAAGTGGCTACGAATTACCGTTAATTTTTTAGAGTTTTTTTTGTCGCATTGGCTTCCATATAATGAATAAACTCAATTTATTTGTATATGGAAGAAAACCGCAACATCCTTGGCGAAAAAAATTCTAAAAAATCAGCGGTAACTTTTAGCCACTTGAAACTTGCACATTATCAGACTAAAATTGATTGGGCTATAAAACTGTGTATTCAGAAAAATTCAAACACTTCCGAGAAAAAAGTTTGAAATTTAGGTGCAAATTTGTTGCACTTTTTTGTAGTTTTCTATAAGTTTTTAAACTTGGGTTTATATGGGTTTTGTTAGATAAAGAACTGCATTTTAATTGAAAATTCTTAAAAATAAATAAATAAACATAAGTGGCACACAATATCACTTTGAAATGGCGTGCTATAGATATGACCGATACTGTACATTATTCCATCATTAACGAAAAACATTTGATCGAATTTTTTTTCGCTAAAGGCACACTTGTACGTACACAAATGCAAGGAATTTCGCGTTTAGCTTCGCCGCATATTTGCAATATTAGTTGCGATAGCATTTTCCATACTTATACCTGTAGTTGACATTGTGCAATTGCACTCAGCTCGCAGTAAGTCAGTCGACTATTTGGGGCCAGATGTTCACTGCCAGTGCCCGTCCGGCGGGCATAGCTACCCAACTATTACGAAAGTCAATGCTTTCGCTTTCTTTTGTCGCGGCATTTGTATGTACAGCCCGCGACAAAACGATAGCACCTAAATATTTTAAACAGTTTTGACTATTTATCTTTTGAAATCCAAATTTCAGACTTTGTTCAAAAATTATAAAAATTCCACAAATTTTTCATCCCAATTCAAAGGATTTTAATTTTAATTTCTAGTATAATTTTTGGATTGTAGTTTTATAGCTTATTAAATTCTAGTGTAGTAAAGTGCAAGTTTGAAGTTTCTAAAAAAATCGCGTTTATTTTTAATTTTTTTTCGGACGGTATCACGCATTTTCTTCCATACAAAGTAATTTTTTATATGGAAAAGAGTGCATAATACCGTCAGAAAAAAAATTATAAAGAATCAATGCGATTTTTTAGCAACTTTAAAACTGTCACTTTATTATACTAGAATTTAATAAGCTATAAAACTGCATACCAAAAATTACTTTAGAAATTCTAATCAAAATACTTGAAATTGGAATGC
Organism: Rhagoletis pomonella; assembly: GCF_013731165.1. Taxonomy (NCBI): domain Eukaryota; kingdom Metazoa; phylum Arthropoda; class Insecta; order Diptera; family Tephritidae; genus Rhagoletis; species Rhagoletis pomonella. The sequence goes on along the minus strand of NW_023458561.1, from coordinate 39,495,004 downwards.
AAAGTTTGTTCAAGTTTAAAATTTTTTTTACAAAGTTTGAACTTTGTACTTTTATGGTGTTTGTTGGATAAGGAGCTGAACTTTAATAAATATTAATTAACCTGGTAAAAATGTTGATGTGCTGTCTTTTGTCGCGGGCTTTACTTATGTGAATGTTTTAGCTTGAGCAACATCTGTCTTCTGCTCGTTTAATTTGGACTGTATGGTTTTTTGTTTGTTTTCATTTTGGTATATATTTTTTTATTTTATTTTTTTGTGCAGGCTGGCTGTTTGATCTCATTACTTACAGGTTTTGCTTGGACATATATGTACATAAGTATCAATGCCAAGTTGTCATATATGATTGTAAAATTAGATGGCAAGTCTGGCCAACATTTACCTGTAAACCAGTCGCTTGTACGATTTAAGATGGTAGATTGGTAATTGTGTGGCGCAAAAAGTGCGTTCCTTTTTTTACCTATTGAAGAAAATTGAGTCATAATGAATGCCTAATATTTGGACCAATTGGGATAAATGTGACATCTCAAGATTCTTACGGACTCCATTGGAACAGGAAAAAGGTTAAAGAAAGTTTGCACGAAAATTTTGTTAATGTGGAAGAAAGTGTACAACACTGTAAACAAAAAAAAAATCGTCGGGGTGTTTCAGAATTTGAATTATACAAAATACAAAACTGCATACCCAATAAGTTCCTACCCCAAAACGGGTTACTGCGTTGTTAAATGGTTTAAAACCACCCCTTGTATTAGTGGGAAAAATGGTTCATTAAGCAGAAGGGTTTAATGATCGCGAAATTGCAAAGAAAGTTGTGACCATATCAAAGAATGATCCACTCATTTCAAGAAGGAAATTGGCAAGTATCGTACGCTGGTCATTATCTTTTGGACGCAAAACTTGGAAATCAGGCGAGCTGAAGACCTTTAGGTGAAATAAGTTTCAGATAGAAACGGAGCCAAGAACGAGAACGACCTACAGCCGATTATAAGTGAAATATCGTTGAAAAATTTCACAAAATCTTCAAGCGAATTCCTAGTTTGACAGGGATAGAATGTATGCATTTGAGTATCGTAAAGTTGGGGCCAAAAGAAGCCAAAAAAAATCGAGATATACACTGAGGGAAAAAATACGCATATGAAAGAGCACCAACCCAGCTCGTTTTAAATTTGAGTGAGTACGTTATAAAATATGTCGTTGTGAAGTGCACAGATGCTTTTTTGTTATACGAAATTATAATATGGTAATTGAACCCGAGCCCTCTTGGCAGCAATTGTATCAAGCGTCTTTGCGCTCTCAGCTACCATCAGCCATACATGTAAATGTGTATTCAAATGTGAGTTTGAATCAACATCACAGCGCTCTCGATTGGTGCATTATGTCATACCATGTATGTGTGTATTTGTTGTCACCGCTGTGCGTGCTATGTATACATATACTTTCTTAATTACATATGAAAAAGCATCCGAGACGTGCAAAACGTCATCCGTGCAGTGAAAAATGCTTCATTTTAATACGGGCGTATTTGAATTGAATATTTCCATTATAAGTAGTGTATGTACAATGGAAAAATCCATTTTGTTAACACTTTTCACGCGATTTAAATACGAACATTTTTAAACGGTAATCAAATAAAAAAATTTTATTCTTACAACGCGTTTTTTTCTCAGTGTAGTTTGGGCATACAGTCTTTTCATCAAGAAAGCAGACGAATTTTTCGAAAATTGAATAAAAGATGTTACCCATCAATTTTTATCATGCTATTATTTACTAATACAATTCGATTTTGCACGCAACGTTCGGCAGAGTCGTGAAACAGTTTGGGTTTAAGATGATTTCCCATCATCTTCATAAATATTTTTTTTTTTTTTTCATATACTGTAGATAGAAAGTCTAGCCTTGGTGCCGGTTTCCCCCTCGTTATACAAATACTAAGAAACCGCACTCGAAATCATTTCATAGTTCATTGCAATCAAAATCGCCCGTTGTTTGTTTTGCTAATTTTTTCATACATATTATAGTATTTATGCATTCAAAGCGTTTCTTACCTCGTCTTGCATATAGTATTCTGTGTAATTTCTATACTTATTTACATATTTTGTTTGCAGCGAAAGTTCATTAATCATAGTCATGTATAGCGCCGTCATTTTTTTTTTATAAAAATGCATTTTCTTTAGCTTAAACTGACGTGGTCACCCAATATTTGCTCGGGTAATCTATGCAAAGCTTGCTGATTCATAAGTGCATACATATTAACATACAATTACATACATATCTATGTATGTGTGTGTGTGTTCTATTATATATATATATGGACATTGGCATATCTTAATTAAAAAAACTAAGCAACAATTGAGTCTCTTGTGAAAATATATATATTTTTTTCTATATATTGCAATATGTAGAATGAGTGCATTTATGTTTTTCCTATTTCGTTTTTGCGATAAGTTATTGCATATCTTTGTTTCTGCTTACTTCATACTATCTAATTGTAAACAATGACTAAGTAAATGTTATTAAAGCAATTATAGAGTATATTATAAATTTCCATAGCTGACTAAAGCGGCGCAGAGTTAAATAAATAAAGAATTCTTTTAAACTCACTATCAGCTGCACACGCAAAGTTCTTATCAGTCGAAAAAAGAATCCGTGATGAGCGAATAAATTTTAAGTAATTCCGCTATTCACAATTAAACCAGCTATTAGTTGATGATTAGACAAAAAGAAGATATCGCATTGAACTACACTCTAAAAAATCTGTTTAAAAATGCGACTATAAACGGAGTATATTTTTGCTTATTTTTTAAATTTTTTGGTAAATTTACACGATGACTATGTATTTTTCACGTTTACACATTTTGGTGTGTAAATTTTTTTTTTGTTAGCGGCTTTACACAGTTCTGCGGGTGAAATCAAACAGCAAATGTGTATTTTGTAGCTACTACACACTTTCGTAGTAAATTTACGCACACCACAGCAGGACATCGCCCTGGGGGAAAATTGCATTTTCGCATGTGAAAAGGGTTGTTTTACTGATTACTTTTTTCCATTACTATACATTACATTTTCCCACCACCCATAAGTACTTCTAGAAAACAATTGTGAAGTTAAACTTTTTAATTAACTGCTTTTAATTGACTTTCACGATTTTATATAAATGACAATTAACGCTTTAAGAGCATTTGAGTAGTTTGCACAAATTGCTGTCGAAAGAAAAAGTGCAATAAATTCATTCATTCACATATCTATACATAGATACCACTTATATAGAAATGTGTGATCCGTCAGTACATTCTATTGTGAACTTTGTTATTGAGTTTAGTTTTCTACATTCCGTTTTAGAATAAATTTAAATGTCTTAAAAATGTATGCGCATTTCAAGTACGATACAATAAAATAAAAAAGCAAATTATTATAGTTTTTGTATTTTTTATTGAGCACATTTCGTCATCATCCATTAAATTTTTATTCATCAGCAATTGAAGGAGAAAATCTATTCAATTAGACTTTGTTCACTTATTTCTATCTACACGTGCCAAATTTAAATATTAGGGTTGTTCTTATTTTTTTTTTAAGGGCGCAACTTATCCTTAGGTTAGGATATGTTATATTGGCTGCCTGCATCACACTTAAGCCGTGAAACCTTTTAGTTGGCCAAATGTTGGTTCCGGACCATTCGATGCTGCAATAGTAGTCCTTCGTTAGCGCGCGTTCCTCTGAGGCCGTTACTTATAATCGTTCTTATTACCAGCCAAAGTGTGAAGCGTTCCAGTTGGAGCTTGCAGGAAGCCAGCGATACACCCGCACCTTGAGAAGAGTTTACAGTCGGTAGGCAGCTAAAGGATCTTGCGAATTCGTTTGCTTCGTAGCTACCTAAAATATCTCTATGACCTGACCCTGGCCAAACTGTCCAATGATCTTACGCCGATTAGGCTATGCGAAAAAATTTTTATTGCCTGTAAATTCAAATCTGCAACCCTACGCCTGATTAGATTTTTCACCCTGAGAATCAGGGGTCTCGCAAAATTTTAGGGGTTTGGGAAAAAACCTCAGGTGTGTCATGCCAAGAAAGTCATGATTCGTCGAATGTTTTCACATAGGATGTGACCTGCCATATAAGCTTAGAAAATAAATAAAATATAAAAATATATATGAACCATTCTTTTTATAAGTCGGGCGGATTTCGAAAAAAATTATGTCATGCCTCCGATTCGCTTTAAATTATTTTTCTTGGGTTCTATGCATGAAATAAGCTAACACGTGTTGGAGGAATTTTTTTTTCTTTTTTTTCGGAGATATGATCTGTCAAAGTATGAATTTTTTCGTGATTCTGACTAATCATGTACTTCATCAAATCGTTATATCTCGGGTTCTGCTCATCGTAGAGACTTCCTCTTAACGCCATTTTAAAGCTAAATAATGATTGTCCTAGAGCTAACTTAGCTATTAACAGTTGAACTTTTTGAAGTTGATTTGCATAGCGAAGACCAGTAAATTAGGTATTTAACCATTTTAACCATGGGTTTTATACCATCGTAATCCTTGTTTCATTCTCTATAAAAAAAACGTGGTTAAAAAAAATTGGCGTTTTTCAAGAACTATTTTTAAAATATTTTTCTTTATAACGAGATAATCAAAAAATTGTTTTAATTTGTTTTCGAAAACTTATGTCGAGATATATTTAGTAAGGTGTTAAACAACGGGTTTTTGCAAATCGTAAAATTTTATTGCGGATTCCGATAGAATACTCATCCAGATATAATTTTTGTACGGCAAGATTTTTCTTTAAATCGACAAACCCCTAGAAATGAGTGTGACAATTGCAGGACTAAAGTTAGCAAAACGCAGATTTTATCGCGGATTTCGGCAGAATATCGCTTCGTTAACAATATTTGTTCCACAACTTTTTCAATTCATATAGATATTCATTCGATTCCCCATGTAAACTGAAACTCCCCACAAAAAGCAGTTCATTCTCCGCAAATCGGAGAATTCCCCACGAGTTGGCTTCCCTGACCCTAACGCTATAAATACATTCGTCTATGTTTCCACTTAACAAATCCTTTTTCCGGTATTTGGCGGTCTCTGTGAGTGTCATTTAACAGTTCCACGAATGTTTTTGACATTTGTGCCATGCAATGGTCACAGCTCAAGCATTATATCGCCGCTGCACACGTCTCGTACACATGCAGCCTTGTAAAACTGCAATTATTCTTATATGTAAATGCATACACTTACAGTCAAAATAATAGGGTCGAAAAACGAAATGATATTGAGATCTTTGACTCGATTTATTCAAATAAATTTGTGTAAAAGGTATACAATTTTAAGAAAAAGCAACTGCTTAGTGTTTAATCATACGGCCCATTGTTTGCAACGTATGTTCATTTTCTTTTTACTAATTTTCATTTTAAATATAACTCGATCCATAACAAAAACCACATAAATAAAGGTTTCAACGCTTACACAAATTTGACAAAAATAATCATTTTCAAAAAATTGTCAACTTTTTATTCAGACTTTCAGAAAAATTTCAAGTGTACAAATTTGTAGCCGAAATTTGATTAGCTTTTGTGAACTTTGTGTAAGCTTTGAATATTTTATTTATGTTTTTTTCTGTTATGGATTGAACTATATCGAGACCTAACGAGAAATGCATCTACTTAGATGCTCTAGGAACATTTCTGCATCGAAAAGAAAATTTTGAAAAAAATGTCGCTTGCGTCTTTTTAGCGCTTAGGGCTCGATAATTTAAATGAAAATTTTTTAAAATAAATAAATAAACACAAGTTGCAAACAAAATAATTTTGAATTTTGACCCTACTTTTTTGACCATTAATGTATGTATGTACTACAAACATCTATTAACGCTAAATACACTCTTACCAATTTAAATACGTACACACATATGTATTTACATTTGTACATTTAAAAGTTGCATGCTTCGGCATGGCGCTTTGCACGGACTGGCTGCCTGCTAAATTGGCACCAAAATTAATTTTATATAAAAAAGTTATTTCTATTTAAAGTTTTTTTTTTTCACTGTCAAACTGAATGCCAACAAAAATTCATTGAAAACTTCGAGTATTTATGTGATTTTATTATATGAATTTCTAACTGCCATTTTAAGGGTGCATTGCTGTCGCGATTGATGGTTTTTTAATTGAAAAAAAAAAACACTACAAACCTTGATGTTTCAATGTCAAAAGTCAAGGCCTTTTGAGGGAAAATAACTTGCTATTAGGAATAGTTCCTTTTGTTTCAAGGTACTTTCTGAAATAAAATCTTCTTGGGAGTGTAGGCATTTCAACTAATGCTAAATTTCCACTAATTAATTTACTTAAATTGTCAAAATTCGAAACTTAATGCACAGTAGAAATCCGGCATATGTAAGTGGTATACTGTTCACTTAACTTATTTTTTTTTTCGTATTAAGCTCTCATTGTTCTGTCATCATTATTGTCAGCCCTTTGATTAGTTTACTGTTTGCAATTTCCGTAAAGTTTTTATGTAGTACTTATTCGAAAGTTTACCCTCTACCGCAGGGCTATGAATTTTTTATTATTAATTAACTCATCCATACATATGTATGTTTGTATGTATATACACATATCTACATACATACGCTTTGTTCACACTGTTCAAGCCCTAATGAAATTTTCAATTGCCTTCTAACTATTCCCAGCCGGCAAAGAAACGTAAATTTTGCCGACAGTGCAGTTTAGTTCAATTTTCCGTATGCGAAAACGAATAGAAAAAAACTCCTACAGTTATCATCAATTTTCGTATCCGTAAAACATTCGAAACGTTCGAAAAAGATGAAGTCATTTGAAAGCAATAATTGTATTTTATTTGCTCAAGCTAAACATTTGAAAGCATGCATGCGTAGCTGGCAGTGGTTGAGTGGCGTGCAGAAGAGTGTGTCGCTATTTGTTAGAAGGTACCAGGTTCGAATTCCGTCAGGCGTTTCCTAATTTTATTTTATTTCTTTTGAAACATGAAAAAGTATCTGTGAAGTGCAGAAGGAAAGCGTTTTGAACGAAAAATTCAATCAGACAAATTCCAGAAGAAACAGCCGAAAACGTATCCTTTTTACCACCATTTTCGGTACTTTTTTGTACATACGTTTCTGCCGCATACTTTAGTGGGAAAACGGATCATTAAAGTATTCAGTTTTCATCGACTTTTTTCCGTTTTCGAATCGGTTTTCGGAATTTTTGCTGGCTGGGTTCTTACTCCATTTGCTTTCATTAAAAGTCACATTTTGTTTGGACAGGTTGTGTAGGTGTTAGAATTTTGTGTAATATACATATATTCATACACATGTACATACAATTTTTACGCTCATTGGATGGAAAAAGTTTAAAAGGCAAACAACAAATTTGCGTTGCACAATTTGTAGTGATCAGCGTTCTCAAATATTTGTTTTAGGTTATATGCACATAATAGGTTTTATCAGTTTAAAGTGGAATAATTGTTTTCGATTTAACACGTAACTTTTACACTTGTGTTTAGTAGCTTAAAGAAATAGATGATTGTGTTGCTTGCCTACTGGAAATAAATTTCCTCAAAATAAAATTTTTTAACTAAAAGTCTTTTAGCCCGTTTCGCGAAAGCAATTTAAGTGAAAAACGATTTTTTTATTTGAGTTTAATATTAAGATCGAAAAATTTTCACTTAAATTTCTGGTGAAACCGGCAGTTTGTCTATGATTGGTTCGCTATTGTATAGTTTTTTATAACGGTCTCATAAGTGTCGTATTGTTGTATGTCGTAAACTTTGAACGCCTAAAAAAAATATATTATTATATACCCCAAATGTATTTTAATGTTTAAAAGATTACTTCTATGAATAGTTTCTCGACGAGTGAGCATAGAAGGATAGGCAAACATTTTGAGATTTGTTTGAATTTGGTGTGGGAATTCTTAAGATTTCTAACATTTATTTTAATCTAACATCTTCTTATTCTTAATAAGAATATTATCTTAAGTTCATATGATAAGTATGTAGGTAAGTCTTCTTCATATTAAAGTCTTAATTTAGAGCTCAGCTTCGTTTTATGGTGAAATTAAGTAATTTTGCTTTGTAAAATCGTTAAGGGGGCTTATATGATTGGACCCAAAGGTATGCAATGGCAAGCTCTTGGAAAATCAAGTACGAGTACAAACTACACTCTTGTACGTATGTACATGCAAGTGCTACTGAAATGTCTATAGAAATTAACAGACCAAATGTAGACCTTCTTGATTTATGTGAAGTAATTTGCTTTAAACTAGGTAATTTAGGCTGTAATGTGAACGTAGTGTAAGTGCTTATCGATTGAGAGGCCCAATATCGAAGTAGTCCGGATACACTTACTCTCCATTGTATGATCATATCATGCTGAAATTAAGTAACTTCAACTTGTAAAATCTTAAAATAAACTACGTATTAATGAGACAATTTATCATAAATCGAAAACCAATGCAAGAAAAGATCGATGTGTCATTTCATTTTGATGCCATTGTTGAGGCAGTTTATAAAAATAGTACCTTAAAGTATGCACTTAGTTTTTTCGAAATCAATAAGAACTCAGACCAAGTCCACGTGCTAGTGAAATGCCTATAGAAATCGTTAGAAGAAGCGTGAACGCACTTGATTTATGTAAAGTATTTTGCTATAATAAATTAAGTAATTTAAGTTGTAATGTGAACATAGCTAACTCGCTTATTTTTCTCAGTTTTCTTGCTTCAATCATTATTTTACCAACAAAAATCAAGGCGATTTTGTAGCCGGTTAAAACTTGCACTTCATTAGACTTAAATTGAATGGGCTGCAAAACTGCTCAAAAATTTTACAGAAATTATGAATAAAAAGTTGAAAATTTTGATGACATTTTTTGAATTTTTGTGAATTTTATATAAAATGTGAAACATTGATTTATATGGTTTATATTATAGAGTGAACTACATTTTCATAAAAAATGAATGAAAATAATTAAGAATATTATATTAGAACAAGGTGCACACTTTCATTTGTTGCCTAGTGTATATAGAGTGGTGGTGGTAGGTCCTGTTTTCGACTATGGAACCAGCAACATGGACTATCTAATATTCAAAATATTATTCGGGACCAAAAAATTGCCTCGGGATTGACTTATCTACTGGCTTTACACTCATGGTAGATATGTAGTATGTACACTAAGCCGTATCACGAAATATGAAAGAAAAAAAGTTTATCGTGTGTCAGTTTCATTTAAACACTTATGTATGTCGAGAAAAATTTTTGGTGTAAAAGTTTTATTTTTAGGCACCCTCTAAAAACCGCTAAATCACGTTTTTGTACTATAACTTTCTTATTTGATATCCGAAAAGGTCTCGCTCTGGACTATAATTAACCATTAATCAAATTCGGTTTTAAAATCTGTTTTGGTGTATACCTTTACTTATTAAAAAAAAAAAAATCCAGAGATAGTATTTCCAAAATGAGTGAAGGTAAAAATCAAACCGGTTTTTTTTAACCAAATTTTTTTTAATGGCAAATTATAGTCCCGAGCGAAACCTTTTCGACGACTTAAACATTTTAAAAATCGGATATCAAATAAGAAAGTTATAGCAAAAAACGCTTTTTAGCGGCTGCCTAAAAAATATTTTTTTACACTCAAAATTTTTTGTCGTCATAAGTATTCAAATGAAACTGGCACACGCTAAACTTTTTTTCGTGATACTCCTTAATGTACACATATATATATATATATATACAATATATTTTTGTCTGCACAACTCTCGCTTCTCCGTTGATAACAAAGTGATTGAGCGAAAACGCTTTGCTTTGTTTTGATGACCGCATTTGTTTTGGCTTACATACATATATGTATGTACATACATGCATGCATACATATGTATGCTTGTGTAATGTACATATGTATGTAAATGTATAAAGTACATATCTATTTAAATGTTGATGTTTTGGGTGGCGTGATGTACCAACAACAAACGCACATCCACACAAAATTTAACAATTAAATTTAGAAAATTTGCTTTTTTTTGTTCCTATTACGGTATTTTTTCTAATTCCTCATAAAACTACCGCGGATAATTTTTTCTTTTATTAACGTGGAATGTGTTTTTAAAGCCACTTTACAGAGGAAAAAACATTTAGCACCTTTACTAACGCCTATAAAAAGAGATAGCTGCTCTTTGCATTGAAGAGTTGCTGATTTTTGGGATTTAAAAGTGATTCTCAGCTGTTTTTATACTATTAGGCACTAAAATGGCAAATAATAGTTACGCTTTTATGAAAAAATATGTCATGTGGAAAAATATTGTTATTTTGAACTTAAGCTTAGCAAAAGTATTATTTAGTGTTTAACTTTCTTACTGAATTGGTGGCTATTTAATGCCCAAGGGAGATCCGGACTAGACAAATTAGTATTCAAAATAAAAAATGCATTTCGGAAAAAATCTTTTAATATAAGTAAATACATATCGTTAACTTAATATACAGTTTAAATAACAGTTTAAATGAAACCATTTTCAAATTAAGTGAAAGCTTTTTCAGATAAAGCGAAACCTTTTTTTCAAATTAAATGAAACCTTTTTCAGATTCAATGAAACTTTATTCAAATTACTTAAATGAAACATTCTTAATAGGAAGTTTCATTTAATTAGAAAATGTTTTCGCTTGACCTGAAAAAGGTTTGATTTAAATTGAAAATGGTTTCGCTTTGTTTTAAAATGGTTTCATTTAATTTGAAAAAAGTTTAATTTAAACTGAAATATCTATAGAAAGGCCCTATCTCACAGCGTCGCTGAAATAAAAAAAGTCGTAACTAAGTAAAAATCCAATGTTCCCTCTTGAGTTATAATTTTTTCCCATTTCCGCGGCTATATGAGACAGGGCCTTTCTCTATTAAGAAGGTAACGATATGCATGTATGTATATCTTGCACTGCCGGAAAAAAGTATTGACACTAGAGATGGGCGCGTGAGTTATTTTGGCTCACTTTCACGCACGCTCACGTTGATGATTTTGAAAATCACGCACACTCACGTTCTGTTATAGTTTTTTCAATCACGTTCACGCACGCGGACGACGCCTTGTTTTTTAATCACGCACGCTCACGCACTCTTCACGGACATTTTCTTTCACATTGAAAATTTACTTGCATGTATAAATATTATTTCATATAAATAGGTTTTATCGCACAAGCATTATAACAAAAGCTTGGTCAAACGCCTTGCCTGGCATGAACGCTCTATTATTTTTTTTTACAAATTTCATAGAAAAGAATTCTCATTAATAATCATTCAATGTAATTTTAAAAAGACATTATCCCATATTTTTTTTTTTAGTTATTTTGTCAAGGTTTTTCAAGAATCGTGTTCGTTTTTCTTCTAGAATTGTGCCTGACACAGAAAATATTCTTTCAATAGTTGCTCAGGTGCTGGTATGTTTAAAATTTGTCTTGAAAGCCTTCTAAGAAGTGGAAAATCTTTAGCTTTCTCCCAAAATTTTAAAACACCGTCAAAACTTTTGTTTTCTAATTTTTTCAATTATGTCTGTATATCCACATTAATGACTTCAAAAACTGTTTCTGCAGATTCATCTGTTGTACCTTTGAATTCGTCAAAAGTGAATACGGCAAATAGGTTCAAAATTCGCTTACAACTTTTTGGCGGTTAGGGCACGAATCTAGCTCACGCCAGCAAAAATTTCGGTCACGCACCATCACGGCGGTTACGTGATTTTTCTCTCAAAACCGCTCACGCTTACGCATGAATAATCGTGACACGATGTGTCACGTAGGGAAATCACGTGTTTTGCTCATCTCTAATTGACACTGAGAAATTTTCCCTATGTATACAAAATTTGTTATTTTTTCGTACTTTTTTTTTTGTAAAAAATAAGTTTATACTACAACCAGTGTTGCCAAAAAAGTTATTTCCAATAAAACTCTAAATTTCTATTATCGACCAAAAACTTTAGCCTTCGAAAACGAAGAGAGTTTTAAAAAAATAAAGGGTTTTTAGTTTTACTAAATAACGATTCTATTAAATTAAAATAACATAAAGCGTTTAAAATATTGCTAAAAAATATACTTACAGCCGGATTTTGAGCACTCGATAAATTGAAAATCTTTATAATTTGTAAACTTTTTATTATTTATCAAGAATTGATATTCTAGCTCTTTTCTTGAACCATTATCAAGATTATCAATATTGAAAATGCTATTGACAAATTGAAATTTCACGTGAAACGTATACATTTTGTATATTAATAAATTTGTTTCAAACAATTAAAATACTCCATGTGCCGGCATTTGAACCTGCGAAACACGGAATTATAGTCGACATCTCTGCCTACTCGGCTACGGCAGTCAAAAGCTTTTTTGCTTTCAAATTGATATTTTTCATATGTGAAAATGAAATCAGTTCCACTCATGTGGAAATCGTAGAGCTTTTTGTTTTATAAGTATTGGCACAGATGCGAAGGGAGCTTTTACTTGATATATGTACATAATTTCTTTACGAAAAAATTTATCAAGAAAATACAGAATGGTGCGGTTAGTGTATGGAGCAATTAAAACACAATTTGTTTTAGTGAAATTCTTGCTATTTTGGCCGAGTTCAACAAAGCACACCAGTCGTTTCTCTTCTGTGCCAACTGACGCCAATTATATGTAAATGCTAAATAAAGCCAACTCCTCTACTTGGTCTTACCATCGCAGTGGGGGCCTCCCTCTTCCTCTGCTACCACCATCGGGTTCCGAGTTGAATACTTTCAGAGCTGTAGCGGCGGAGTGCATTCGAACGTCCAAATCGAAAATTTCGAAAAAACTGTAAGCTTGTCTAAAACACTGAATTTACAGTTAAAACTGTTAATCTGGCAACATTGACTACAAAAAAACATTAAAATTTTATTTTCAAACTTAGTACAAAATAAAAAAAAATTCGATAAATTTGCTGCATTCTAATCAGATAAATTAACCAATTTTTTTATAAAGAATTAGCGAAAAAAATTTAAATAATAATTTTTGATTTTGCATACATTATGAAAAATTATATGTGACAATATTTTTTTTTTCGGCAGTGTATGTGTTTATGTATTTAAAAATTCGAAACTTTCGTTTTAAATTCCGAAATTCTCATACAAGAAACCAGCTCTAGTTAGTTCTCAACGTTGTAGTTTCTACGTCAGAGGCGAACCTTCTAAGCAATTAACAGCTGATATTTTATAAATTTTATCATTAAAAGTCGGAGACTCTGAACTCAAATTATAAAAATGAACAAGCAGAAGTGCCTATTTTTGCACAATATTTTATCTTGCCACTACAGACTTATCGGCGTTTGGGTACTGCAGTGGCTGAGTTACTTGAGTACTCAAGTTTGACCGATCATAATTTATATGGAAACAACGCATGACAATCACAAAGAAAAATATCAAAAATCTACTCATTTTTAGCAGTTTTAAGCTTGCACTTTATTATACTAGAATTTAATGGGCCATAAAACTGCATACTTAAAGATTCAGAATAAAAACCTTGAAAAATTGTTGAATTTTTCACATTTTTGTACAAAGTTTAAAGTTTGGATTTATATGATTTTTTTTTAACGTAATGAGCTGTACTTTTATAAAAAATGTATAGCATTAAACAAACCATGGAAAAATAGTCAAAATGTTCAGCTATTTTTTACTACAATTAGATACATACATACATATAAAACTAATCGTAAATAAATTGCGCCGATAGGACTTAGAATTCAACAGCGTATAATTATATAGCAAACATCTTAAAAAATATATCTAAAAACGTAGTATTATTATAAAATATTTTAGTTACTTAATCACATCAGTAATATCAAATAGAATAAATTTGTTTGCAACTGCCACCTAACAAAGCGGCGTTAAATTTAATATAAGCGGCGTAAATCTTTTCGATCAGCTGTTTATGCTAAAGCCTGGTTTTCATTAGGTCATATTTGACGTCAAATGTTGTCAAAATAATGAAAACGGGTTGTCAGCTGGTGTCATTTGCTTTTGTTGTCATATATCACCACGCACTGTCATATAAAATGACAGCCCAGTGAAAATGGCCCTTAAGCACAACACGTTGACTTCCAACGGTGAGGCAACAGCTACGTCTTATAAACGCGCCCAATAATAAAGTTCGTGGCACAGATTTTGAACCCGTGACCGACAAAACGGCAGTCGAACACGCATCCATTCGGCTACAGCTGCTGTTGAGATTACGTGCAAAAAAAAACATATGTACTTGAGTTAATTAGTTCTCAAACTTTTGTTTTGTTTGAAGCTTCAAAACTACACATCGTCCGCTCGCTTACAATGCGATGCATCTATTCGTTCAACCGAAGTTGTTAATCGTTAAAGAGAAATTAAATTTTATGGTATGGGTATGAACAGCACAGTAAAACTGTACTTAAGACATTCTCTGACATGTACTATGTATACATGCACCTACTTATTCTGATAATAACTAAGTACATAGTACTTTACGTATTTTTAATAACAGCAACAAATGATGCATAATAAATGAGGTTAATAAACCCATAGGAGATTGTATTTCAAGGGCTTATAAATATTCAATACCCTTATCTGCAATTTTCACAAAAACTACTTGGTGATGGTAGAACCCATCTGGGACTTTACTGACTTTGCAATTTAATAGTATATTCTTCTGCCAAGCGTTATATAAGGTCAGCATTAATATCAACGATGACAGTTACGTATAAGGTGGATTTTTATATCAGAATCTCATTTTTGTGAAAAGTGCATATAGAGGGTATTGAATATAAGCCCTCGATGTATGCTTTTTTTTAGTAATAACCGCATTTTTAATTGATTCCGAATGAATACCCCAAATATTTTTTTTATCATATCTAATTGCCTATTAATGATTTGTTCTCCATCGAATCGTCATTGCTTTTCGATCGAATGTCTATGTGATTTTTTTTTTAATAAATACAACTCAAACGCTGATCCTTACGCTCCGATTAGCACACAAAACAAACTTCAATCAGTATCCAGAACTACATATGTAGATATAACAATAAATAAATAATGAAAGGGTAACGAAAATCAGTACAAATTTAGCGTGCATGACTCATTAATAGTCACACTCTAAAAAAAAAATGGGGAAAATTTCCTAGCTAAAAGGTAGGTTACCAATTTCCTACCTTATTATTCGCGAAATTACATGCTCGATTATTCAAAGAATAGTTTTTTCAAATTTCGGACTTTTTAGAGTGTAATATAGCTGCTGTGGTGTGCATAAATTTACTACGAAAGTGTGTAGTAGCTACAAAATACACATCTGCTGTTTGATTTCACCCGCCGAATTATGTAAACCCGCTAACAAAAAGGATTTTTACACACGAAAATGTGTAAACGAGAAAAAAACACATTCATTGTGTAAATTTACCAAAAAATTTTAAAAATAAACAAAAATATACTCGCTTTATAGTCGCATTTTTCAACAGATTTTTTAGGGTGCACATCTCAACAAGCCTTTAGGTTAGAGAACGATTCGAATTCAAATGCAATTCTCTGCAGTAGAAGGTTTGAAGGCGATTAGTGTGAACCCACACCGAAGACGACAAAACGTTTGTTCGTGTCGTATAGAGTAAGAGTACAATTACTTCGTATCATGATACAAAATTAGGAAGGTAGAACCGCTGACAGGAATTTTTCAAATTCTTGACGTTTGCAAGCAATTTAATTTTAAAATTTTACAAACAAACTCACACACACATTCTCATTTTCAATTTCCAACAACAACAACTTTGAACAATTCCTCTTTTTTACTCTCAATTTTATATGATATTAAAATGTTGCCAAACTTAACAAAAAAAAATCATGGCCGACGAAATGAGAGAACGGTTTTACCTTACTATGTTTTTATCATGCTTCTTATTATTCAACCCATACCAAATGAGTCGCAACACGATACAAATGGGATAGAAAAAACTGTTTTCTTGTCGGCTGACAAAACAAAAAATATTTTGTCGCCTTCGGTGTGAGCCCACACTGAGAAAAATTATCAAAAATTATAACATTCTCTACAAGAAGTGGACTTAGTTCTCAATATCGGGAAAAAGGTTAATATCTAATCGTCTTCTAGCATTGAATTGTTTTTAGTGCCTAGTGTTTCTCTAATCATTCTCTAATCGAATTCTAGAATAGTTGTCTAACCTGATTTTCGATTCGAGATCTACATTAGAATGCTATAAATGTATAGTCAAAATATTTCTCTAACGTTAGATTCTAGGTTTGTTGGGATAGACTTTAGCTGCACTTTACCCATTGCATAGGCAATTATTACGCTACTTAAGTGATGGGCATAAATACATATCGTCACCAGTAGGGCTATTCTCAAACAAGCTAGCGACAAATATCGTTTCGCTATCTCAACCTTGCACCATTCACAACACACGTCGGCCACTTGCCATAGCGATCCGAAAATTTTCGCTAACCCGTTTGAAAATAACCCCACTGAAATACAAAAAGGCGTAACAAACATCATCGTTGAAACGCGAAAATTCACAACTGATAAAAAATTTAAAATTCACTTTTTGATTTATATGATGGATTTCTTCGAATTACACGAAATTTGAATTTTGAATTGAAATCACGAAATGAAAAAAGTTCGATGTTGTTACGTCTTTTTGCATTTCAGTTAACGATATGTACATTAGGGTGCCCATAGAAAATGTTTTTTTTTTTTGCAAATTTCAAGACCGTGCCCCTAATTTTATTCGTTTTTATGAGAAATATTATTGCCTTTTTTTATAGATTTTTTCAAGTCTATTTTAGTGTCGATTTAGGTCAGAAAATACGATTTTGTAGATTTATGAGGTTTTGAATGACTATTTTTGATTCGATTTCAATATGAGCTGAAAAAAGGATATATAGGCCTTTAAAATGGTATATAATAATCTATTGTCGGACTTGGCTTGTTGGGATTTTTTGAGATACACATATATGATATAAGTGGGCGGCGCCACCTCCATTTTCCTAAAATTTCTTGAAACCCTACTTTTTTTACTAGCGAGTGATTGTAGGTACATATCAATATTGTATTGGAATTTTACAAACAAAAACATTTTCGATGGGCACCCTAATGTACGTGCGCGCGCCTTCAAATAAGTGTTAAACATTAATCCCCATCTAATTGCTGCAATTAGTAACAAATTGTATGCAATAAATTAAAAAAAAAAAAAGTTTTAAAAGCATTTGACGACGTTTGAGACCTCTTGGCCAACATTGATACACATACTTACATACATATATACATACGAATCGTATGATACGATATGCACATAGCTATTAGTTTATAATTGTTTACGAAGCAATTTAATTGTATTTTTGTTGTTGTTGTTTTTTGCAGATAAATTTTTTGATATGTCAAATTGGCGCACTCTTTTTAGCCTCGTTGTTCCGCTCGATCCTACATCCTTCCAGAGTATCTGCCCATGTGCGTCATATTTTCGCACTGACTGTTGGCCTGGCCTTTGGCTACTTTTGCTTTGGCCCACAAGCCGTACATATCGCAGGACTTCCAGCCGTTTGCTACATTGTCATACGTACACAGAGTCCACGCGTGGTGCAACGGTACGTACATACATACATATGAGTAGCCATATACTACTAAGTACATCTATGAGTGTTTATTTCAGTTAAAGTACACAAACACATATTTATGCACATCAACATAACAGTGTCTAGAGTTGCAATTTTCATACTCACATAGATTTTCTTAAATATTTTTTATATTTTCATTCTACTTGCAGTAATGTTATGCTAGTCGCGATGACTTACCTCTTGTGCATCCACCTGATTAGGCAAATCTACGACTATGGCTCCTATTCGCTGGACATCACCGGTCCACTAATGATAATTACACAAAAAGTTACAAGTTTAGCGTTTAGCATACACGATGGCTTTGTGCGTCAGCATAAGGTGAGTGCGGAACTACAAACACTTAGTATATAAGTACATACCCTTGTGGTCAGCTGATTAAGTTCAGTGACATTTTGACCAGTTTTGGCTATTTTTCTTTTATCTGTTTGTTGTTTATAATATTTTTTATAAAACTTTAGAAAATTACATAACCAGCTAGCTCCACATAAGTCCATATTTCGAACTTCGTACAAAATTTAGAAAAACTAAACAAACTGCAACAATTACATGCAACGATTTTATACTTAATTTTTTTGAAAAATTTTAGGTGTATGCAGTTTTGTAGGCCTTAAATTTTAGTAGGCTAAACTGCAAATTTCAAGAAGCTAGAAAATTTTTTAATAATTCATATAAAGTATGCTCGATATTTACTTTTATATGTAGAAAGTATCGTCAGCAAAAAAAAATATTTAAATCAACGCGATTATCTAGCGGTTAAAAATTTGCAGTGTAAGCTAATTGAATTTAATAGGCGATAAAACTGCATACCTAAAATTTTTCTGCAAACTTTTAATAAAAATTTTAATATTTGTGGGTGTGATTGTTAAAGTTTGTTTAATTTTTAGAATTTTTTTACGAATTTTTGAAATGTGTATTTATGTGGTGCTATTTATGTAATGTGCTAGACTTTTATAAAAAAAAAAATATATATTAAGATATAAAAACATAAAATGTCACTTAACTTAATCAGCTGACCACAAGTGTACATACGTACTACATAAAACATGAATAAACCAAGACAGTATGCAAGGCAGCTCAGCGTATGTGTGTGAAGGATGTATGAAAAGCTTGGAAAGCGTTTTCATACTCATTACGGATAATTTCTTTTCATTAACTCTTTCATGCCCGCGGTGCCTATAGGCAACATTGATATTTTGGTTTATAAATCTTGAAAAAAGTTCACGTAATACATAATAAGTATATATTTTAATAAAAGAGTTTAGGTTATAAAATTTATTAAAAAAATCAAATGCAAACATGCAAAACTTAAAATGTTTTTTAGCTTTTGTTAGAAAACTGTGTGAACATTTACACATGAGCAACATTTCATAACGGTCAAACCGGAAATTATAGAAGCTTAAATTTATACCAGTTCATATTTAAGAGTCAACCAACAATAATATACCCACAAAAAATTTTAGCTCCGCTCAATTTAAGTCGGGCATGAAAGGGTTATGGTTATTTACTTATTTACTCGTTTATTTTTTTAATAATTTTCATCCTCTTCACATTTTGTAATTGCAGGACCTTACAAAAGCACAACAATATCACGCCGTTTATAAGCTTCCATCGGCGCTCGAGTATTTCTCGTACGTTCTGCACTTCCAAGGCCTATTGGCCGGCCCATTGGTATTCTACAAAGACTACATTGACTTTGTCGAAGGCTACAATCTGCTCAAACGACCATCGACCAATGTAAGTAGAACAAGTTCAAGCACCTTTTATGCTATTTATTATACAAGTAAATAGGTATTTACATACATATTTGCAAGCGTGTCTACCAATTATGTAGATATGCATGCATGCATTTAGTCAGGGCTGCCAACTATACTTAGCTATAAAGTGTCATATTGATGACAAAAAAAGTGCCAAAACGTGAAAAATTCGTTAAAATTCGAAATACATTCCTAAAACAAAAGTCCAATGCTAATTTAAAATAAACCAGTTTGCATACACTATAGAAATTAGATAATTTTAGTTGAGAAAAAGAAGTACACCAAAGGATGTCACAAACATTTATTGAAATATTACTATTTATTTGTGCCAAATTGAAAAATTAAGTGCCCTTTGAAAAAAATAGGGCCAAAAGTAGCACGGTTTGAGCCAAGTTGGCAGCCCTGCAAGTTGTATGTAATTATGTACGCTTAAAGAATTATAATAAAATTATAGCGTTCCGCTTTGTGACATATGTAGGTATGCACATTAGGGTGTATCACCAAAAAAAAGTTGCGGTTTTTCCACAGCAATTGTAAATTTATTATATTTTAAAATATTTTTGGAGAATGTTATGATTTACGTGAGCTGGACGGATTTCAAAACACATACCTATCTTACTCATTGTAATCTCATTGGTAAACTTTTAAATTTTTTTGTAATGCAGACCTTTCAAGCTAAAAATCTTCTACCAGCTGAGGTGTTTTTTTAATACTCTTAAAAAATTGTCATAATATTTTTCCGAAATATTTTGGCAGATGTCTTAATATATAATGAATTTTATATTACCGATGAAAAAACAGTACCGATTATTTTTTGTATGGAGAGTGTTGCACCCTAATGTGCGTATGTATTAGTATACAGTTCAGAGGCGAAGCTACCCAGTAGAAAAAGGAGTAAAAATCCATAACAGAAGGCGTTCTCTGGAATGTAGAGGGCCTTACCATCTGCATTATTTCCTTAATTACACAGGGCAACACTGATTTTGGTGTGGCAAGTGTTAAAGCCGTTTTTTTTTTGTGCTGATTACGAATCCGTGAGTATAAAGATTCGATCGCGTACAGATTTTGAGAAAATCTAGGTCGAAGTGTAAAAAAATCGGGTTTTTTGCAATATTTGAGAAGCTTCTGCAAAGAGTAAAAAGGTGATCGAACTTTCCACTTAAGCTTAACTTAAAGCTAGAATCCTAGGCTACTGTCTCTGCAAAAAACCATCCCTGCCCCTTGACTTGATGGCCATTTATAGTCATTTGTTGAACAGCAAAAACTGATGCTGATCGTAATCAGCACAAAAAAGTTTATCAAAAACAGCTTTAACATATGCCGCACCAAAATTTTTTTTTTTTTCATTTTTGTTGGCCTGTGTTATTTGTTATATGAAACGGGCCCAATTGCAAGGCATTGCGTTTCCGCTTTCGGGGGAAAAGCTCATAGAAGGGCTATTTTTTTTTATGCGTAACTTATGGGTTGCACTTCACAGATGCTTTTTCGTAATAATAAAAAAACTAATAACAAAAAGTAAAAATTATATTTGAGGTCTAACGAGATTCGAACGTGGGAAGATAATAATTATTTTACCTTTTTTTAAGTACATTAGTGACTGTTTATCAGACTAACAAAAGTTTACCAAAACTACCGAAATGGGTGTGAAGATACCCAAAGTTTTAATTTATTGCACAAATTTTTTGAATTGGAAATTGACTATGAATTCATAGAAAGAAACTTACAATGAAACCTTCGAACCTTTCCGTACCTGTGTACGCCCATGAATGGCATTTTCGTTTCTACAAAAAAACATGTTGCCTTTTCATTGCCCTCTCTCGAGAGCATATCCTAGCGCACTTTCACCTCAAAGCAAAACTTCGGTTTCACCGCCAATTGAATTGTTTCCACTGTCGCGCTTAAGCCTTATGTATCCTTAGATGTGCGGTTATATGTACATACATATGTACACTTCGATGTAGCCTCCATACATAAATATATGCAGTATGTATGTTACACATTACATAATAACGTTACCATTTCACTTCTTTTTTTCTTTGTTATTACACAGGGCAATTTAGATAATGGCAAAACAGAGCTGGTACTGGAGCCTTCGCCCACAAAAGCGGTCATCAAGAAAGTCATCGGTAGCATGGTGTGCGCCTTCATATTTATGAAATTCGTGAAAATGTATCCCATTAAGAATATGAAAGAGGACGATTTTGTGGAGAACACCTCAATGGCATATAAATTTTGGTATGCCATGATGGCGACATCGTGCATACGCTTTAAATATTATCATGCATGGCTACTGGCCGATGCCATATGCAATAATTCAGGTCTGGGCTTTACCGGCTACGACAAGGATGGCAACTCCAAATGGGATTTGATATCGAATATTAGTGTGCTGGGCTTTGAGGTAACTGTGTATTGGATGATTTGTTTCTTTGTAATTTTCTGAACTCCCACTTCCTGTCCGTTTTGACTTTTTGCTCTGCAGTTTGCCACAAATATGCGCGATGCAATTAGCAATTGGAACTGTGGCACAAATCGCTGGCTGCGCACCATTGTCTATGAACGTGTGCCGCAACAGTATGGCACTGTATTGACATTCGCCCTGAGCGCTGTTTGGCACGGTTTCTATCCTGGTTACTACGTGACATTTGCCACCGGCGCAATGATGGTCACCGCCGCGCGCATGGTAAGCATCTTGTTTTGACTCTATTCCACTCTGAAATATACGAAAAATTTGTGTCTTATTTTTTCACAGGCTCGCCGCATGTTCCGCCATCGCTTCCAGCGCACCCAGTTTACACGTATGTTTTATGACATACTGACATGCCTGACTACACGCCTAGTGATGAGTTATGCAACATTCCCATTTGTTCTGCTTGAATTCATGGTAAGTTTGTAAGATGAAATAGGTTATAATCGTGCATAACAAATAATTTACAGTGCAGGCCGGATCTTATGATTGGGCATTTGCCAAACATTTGGCGTAAATTGATCTTCAATAGTGTGATCGGAAAATGGCTGGGCTTTGTCCCAATCATGACCAACAAATTTGTACAAATTTTTTAAATGAAATGCGTTTGAATTATGTATTGCACTAATCTTATGAGTTCTAAAGAAATTCCCGACACAATTTTTATAAGTAGTTTATACCAATATATCCAAATAAACTCATAGTAATATATAAGTTCATATTCTGCTTATCCACTAACATACATAAATTAGATAGGTTCTAATAATTTTCTCTCCTTTTCTCTTTTACAGGGCAGCATTAGATTGTACCTGAAATTTTATTTGTGCCTTCATATAGCCGCACTAATTACCACTTTTATTTTACCTAAATTCATACGCGGGGAGCGACGCGCCTCCACAACAATACAACAACCAAGTGATGAAAAATTCAAGTCCAACCACTCTAGCACCGTCACATTGCCGGCGGGCGCCGAAGCTGCAGCGGGCGTTATTAGCGACATCACCGGAAAAATACCTCAAGGCAATGAAAATGATCTCAACGATGATGATAGTGACGATGATAACCTCAACGCTCCAGCGATCAAAACGAACAAAAGTTTGCCACCGCCACCAGCATTGCTGTCAAGTGTAGCGTGCGCACGCGAAGCGGTCAGTGTCAAGCATGAAGAGTGTGAAATGGATCAATTGGGTAATAAGCTTAAGGAGAAAATCGGTACAGAGACAAAGAATATTGAAGAATTTATTGATAAGACTGTAGCAGAAACGGTGAGCGGCATCGTCGAGCTGAAGAAAGATTTGATGCGCAATCATGGTTTCCATACTCGACCGCACATAACACACCAAGATGGCCTGCGTAAGCGTGTTGGCATTGCTGCGGCTGTGACGACAGCAGGTGGTAGTAGTGGCAACGAGACAATTGGCAAGCTAGTTAATGGTGTTGAAGAGAGTGGCGCCTTCTTGAAGAAAGAAATCGAGGTTATTAATGCTGTGGTGCAGCAGGCAAATGTCTTACCGGCTGTGCTGAGCAATGGACATGCTAAATAGTAATAAATGCCACAAGCATTTAGAGTAAGAAGAGCTAGACGACGACGAGGATGGCGATGACGACGAAGTTGACAAGAGGAAGTGGAAAATGATGGGGGCGAAACGCAGGAAGCTGCTGCTGCCCGAAATAGTTGCAGCAGTAGCAATTAGGCGACGAAGGGGGATGACAAGGAAGTTAATTAAACAATGTAGATTATGTAGATTGAAAGCTCAGCTCATTTAAGTTAAAGAAGGCGACATGAAACAAACTGGCTTGCGGAAAATTCAGCGGAAATCTTAAAAAAAGGAAACACACCACATAAGAACACTACGAATACGCACTTATTCACACGCACACATACTCACTTCCATATTGGCACAAAATTTACAGAGTTATACAAAGCAAAGAGGAGACAACAAAATTGCTAAAAAGTTAAAAAATAATAATAATAATAATAATAATAAGAAAAGCCGCGCTTTATGGCAATTTTTTCGTTTTTAAAAAACAAAATTTACAAATGGTCATCAAATTTGTTGTATGTATGTATATCAGCTGCTTAATTTCGCAATATTATGTACGTATGTACTATGTTATTTATGCATTGAACAAAACTTATCATTTAAAATACACGCTTTATACTAATTTTATCAATTTTATCTTTAATTTATTATTATTTGTTTTTCTGTTTTAAGTTCCTACACAAATTATTATATGGGCTATGTTTATTTCGCACTTACAAAAAAAGAACAACAAAAAAACGGGTTGCATATATTTGCAATGCTCAAACGTTGATAAAACCCAATTTTGACATACATACTTTGAATAAAACTGGAGACAAAATGAAAGTTTTAACTCATAAATATTGAACTGAGAATCTTTAACTATCACTTTAGTAAAGGGAAAATGTTAAGAAAACATCAGAAGAAATGGAATTTAATGCATGGAAATAAGTATGAGATAACTTACGTTTTGGGCTTTCATCAATAATTACGCATGTAAGTATGTATGTATGTAAGAATGTGTGTATACGAGTGTATTATTGAAATGGAATGTTGTGTTTAGAAGAAACTCAAAGGTTAATTTTTAAGAAGACCCTAAGTTTTATAATTGAATCCATTTGAATTTTAACTTACTCTTTGCGTCATTTGGTTATCATTGCATGCGACAAAAGAAAATTTTGTTTCAGTATTCGATTGTTAATTTTAGTGAAACTTTTTTTTTTATTTCACTATCACAATAGTGAGGCATTGCAATTCACCACTAAACATCAAAAGTAGTAGTGAAAAATTGTGCACTATCACTAGTTACTAGTGTAAACTGAAGCTTTAGTTATAAAAACTAAAGTTTTTCAATTGAAATTTCCTAAAAAAAAATTGGTTTTAGTGGGTAATATACCGACCTTTGAATTTCGAAAGAAAATGAGACAGAGTGTTTCTATTAGAGCTCTAGATACCCGGGTATCGAGCAATGCGAGTAGCTCGATACTCGCTCGAAACTCGTTCATTGCTCAACTGTTCAAATGTTTGTTCAAAATTTTCGAGTTTTTGAACAATTTCATAAACAAAAGAAAATTTGTAAATTGTATTTGTCAGCAGCGTCTTTCTAATTCATGTTAAATAAATTATATTATTAAATACCAATGTAACAATCTTTGCATTATATATCAATAGTTAGAAAAATTTAAAAAGTTGCTACAAAAATGTCAATATGATGAAAAAACATTGCTCAAATTACTCGAAAAAACTCGAATTGCTCGAGCTCATGCTCGAAAATTTTCGAGTAATGAGCATTGAACAAGTGTGCGAGTACTCGTTGCTCATATACCCGGGCTGTTTGAAAATGTGCGAACAAAATCGAGAGCTCTAGTTTCTATATAAAAGTAACGATCTACACATTTAATTTTGGATTGAAGTTCAGACATCGGTTTGAAAATAAAGCAAATCATCTTTCAATAGAGGGCAAGGCTAAAAATTTTTAGATGCTGAACGCGGTATTTGCTGGACAGAGCCTGAACTAATTATTTGGGTTTGAATAAAACTTGTTTCAATATTTAATTTTTGAGAACGAAATATACGATAGGAAGTGCAGTCTTTAACTAATAAGACTGTAATAATAAATAAACGACATTAGTACAGCGATTTAGAGCCCGCTCTTTGTCGTGACTTCAATACTGGTGAAATTTAGACCTAAGAACTTTCGAATAACTCCCTTTCCTAATTATTTTTTTAAGGGTCCCATACTAATTTGGTTGGTTTAAATCCGATCATTGGATTATAAAGAAATTAACGATAATCTTAAATTTTTATATAAGAATTGAGTTCGGTTTTGTTTTTTGCTTAAAAATTACTTGATTTTTGTTAGTTTCATTTTCGCTATGAAAAACTTACTTCTGATAAGGCGGCAAAATTATCTGCAAACGAAGTCGCCATTTCAGCTTTAAAAACCTTGTTGTACTTATTGGAGTGAAAAATCATGGAGAACTGGAGTTTTGAGCCTCCAAGCCTATTGGCTATCTTTGCACAAATCCAAATAGATGTAGATGAAAATTCATGTTTGGATTTTGCTTTGTTACACAGCCGGTGTGTATTTTTAGGCGCTCGACTTATTGAAAGATAAAACACTTGTTGATCAAAGGAAGAAAAGTAACTGCTATTAAATAACTAAAAATTTCTTCTAATCCGCTCCTTGCATTTAAAGTATGGATGAACGTATGTAAATATGAATGTCGAGAGAATAGAATGCACACATATGCCCACAATTTTAAGAACTATTGAAGTTTGTAAACAAAAGGTAAACATCGCATTACAAGAAAAGCGTCAATATCGAAATAACAGAGTAAAATAAAATTATGTATGCAGTTTATTGTGAAATTACAAATTATCAATGTTTTTCACACTATTAAATTTAAACACAACTTAAGAAATACACAAGCACATATGTACCTACATACATATGTATGTACATACATTGACTCAAACAAATGACCACGTGTTGATTTTTTTTTTTAATATTCGTAATGTATTTCGAGGTAAATTATTTTTGTTATTTGCTGCCCAAGAATTTTTTTATACTGTTTTTGCGCTTTTTTTTTATATATTTAGCTCGAAAAAATATTACGAATATTTAAAAGAAATCACTGTATGTGCAAGGTCAATAAAATGGTAATTAACGAAGCAAGAACAACAAAAAATAAATACCTACCTAAATTTAAACAAATAAAATCTAATGCAAAAACAAGGGGAAACAGAGAAAACACGCATTTTTTAGACTGAATACTTAGTAACAGTAACACAGAAGAAGAAAAAATAATAATATAAAAATTTAAAAAGCGTAAACAACACAGACATACATATTACTATACTCAGTTTTATAAAATAAAGCAGTAAATTCTGGTTTATACATACAAGTGTAACTCCGCCACAAATATGAAAATCAATTGTGCGTTTATGTGCATACGAGTTTTTAAAAAAAAAATTTTTAGATATTTTTATTTTTACAATTCTTTTTGTAAACACTTATTATAATAAAATATACGTATGTATAATAAAAATGTATTTATGTAATTCTAAAGGCACCCGAGTTCTGGCACCAGTATTTGCGTACAGCTAAGAAAGGAAAAAGAAAAATGTAAAAAATACAAAGAAATTATTTTGAAATTCGCGAAAAGCGCAGGATGAGCACAATTTGGGTTGGGACGATGATGCAAAAATAGGTTCATTCGATTAATTGATGCTAATGCTCAAAGGCACAGGCTGAAAGTTCGATGGCGTACAGATTTTCTACGGCATGCGTATTTCGTGGCATTTTCTTTAGTGAGATAAAAATGTGGAAGTTTTCGACCGTAGAGCCTAAAAATATGCAAAAATTAAGCAGCACGCAAGCAACACATTACAGTAAGCTGTCGCTAAATTTAACCTCATGCTACTAAATAGACGCTTTTGATTCGCCATTTCTCCACTCGCTTCAGATCATCCCTGCTCGAAAAAATTTATGAAAACAATGAAAAAAAAGTTAGCAAAGATGGACGAGATTATAAGCGCGTATATTTGTAGCTACCTAGTTGTTGTTGTATCGGCACGTTTCCCTGTCTAATTGGCAGGTCGTTGTCTTTAAGCTTAACTAAAGGTAGACCCTAAAAAGTGATGTTTTGGCGGGATGGGACCCAGTGGTTGCTGTGCGGGGGTACCCCAAAAGCTGGACATGTTTTGGGGCATGCTGGGGTCAAATTTAGCAAGGAGTTAAGTTCGCTAATGGAATTGACGGGTGAGAGTTTGCAGAGGTGTTGATTGACACGTCGAGTCCAGTGGTTCCCAGGAAAATACTATCTCCATGAGTAAATATGGCAAGTTCCATCGCTTCGCCACCGAGGATGTTTAGTCCTTCCATTTATCTCTCCTTGGTTCCCGACCAGCGAATGGGATGCAGGACTGCCAGTACCAGAGGGGGATATATCCATCTCCACTGACGGTTAAAAGATGGAAAAAGGAGCTGGAGCCGGTGTCTACTCGATAGACTTAAAGATCAACCGGTCCTTTCGTCACCCAAGCGGAGATCTACACTATAGAGAGGGCGCCTAGTCTTTTATTTAGCAGTAGAGTTCTAGAAGACAAAGGCACTATTTTTGTCGACAGTCAGGCGGCACTGAAGGCAATAGTAAAATCGGGAATTGTATGGAAATATCGCACCACGCTGGCGTCACTGAGCCGTATGAATGTATATTGAAGGGAAGGAGTCGGCTGACGAGACGGCCAGATACAGCTCAATGATGCCAATAGAAGAAGCGGATAGCTCCGTACTACCAGCGTTTAGTGATAACGTTAGGAAAATTTGTGAATACACCGTGGCCGCGACGAATGACTTCTGGAACAAACGGGAAGACTTTGAGACCATAAGATTATTATGGCTGCGGCTTAGTAGGAAAAAGACAAGGGACATACTGAAACTCCATAGACATGCAGTAAGAGTCCTAACCGAAAATTATCACAGGACACTGCTATAGCACCAATGCTTCAACGGTGACAAAAATCAACAAGTACAGACGAAGTGACTCAAGCACTTGGGTTCATGGTTTTTCAACAGTCTGGGCGCTGATGGTGATTGGTTCAGTAGAATAATGACTTGAAGCTAAGCTTTCAATTATAGGTACGTGTCTCCTCCTGACACGACGTCTACATCAAGTTCGCTTCTCACTTTCTTTGTTTATTAAAATTGTGAATAATGCTGCCAATGGTCAGTTCGTAACCAGAATTTATTTTATTGTGAGTAACATACTAATCGTCAGCTGAGTGTAAGATCGCCCTACATCGAAAATGTCCTAACTGGATATGTAACTATTTCGAGGGGTTATAAATATAACAATTAGCCTAACGTACTAGGCTAAAGAGAATCGCTTATCGAATAAGAACAAGGTCGAAACCACATTCGTTGTGCTCAAACTGCGGCTTCCCCAATTTGATTTTTATTCCACTCAGATTTTTGCACGTTTACTATGTATGCATACATAAATCCTTTTTATTAGAAGGTAGGTTTTTTATGAAATTCAATTCAAATATTACCTGATATTTTTTATTAATTAAATATTTGAACTTTTGAAAATTAGGCTTAGCAAATCGAAACACCATGCATTTGGCTATCCGTTTATATAAATTGTACTTTCCTTGAGAAATATAAATTGTGTTTTCCTTGAGAGCCATATAAATTGTACTTTCCTTGAGAAATATAAATTGTATTTTCCTTGAGAGCAATTGATTAAGTAAATGCACAATCAATAGAATACGATACAAATTAAAATACAATTAAGTTTATAAACAAAAAAAAAAGTTACTAAATATATTGCAGAACACAATAAAGTTAAAGAGCATCAGTGTATTACAATAAAAAGCAAACTAGATATGTAAAATTTTTTGAATGTGAAACTAAGGTAAATGCATAAATAACGAATTGAGAAAAAAAAACACGAAACAAGATTAAAAGCAGATATTTTTAAAAAGTGCAAGAAATGCAATGATAAGTGTTTTAGTTAAATATGGAAGACTGTACTTTGTAGGCAAGTAAGTATGCACTCAAAAATTACTACTTTACAACCATATCTGTTGTTGTTTTAGCCCAGATCGGTTGATATCTCAGTCGTTGTCGTCGAGTTCCACTAACGGCAGCCCCAAGAAGCGTGCAGGCTCTATTGGGTCGGTCCTCAGGGACGACGCCGTTAGGATTGTGGGGTTTTCTCTCTCTACCTGGTACCGGTGCTCAAGCAAAGATAGAATTTCTAGTAAGCCCTACGCTAGGGGCAACAATCTTAATAAAACCTGGGATGTATTCGAGCTGTAATTATACGGAAGTGGCACTTTTGAAAGAACATCACGCACTATGCGAAAACTTGGGCGATTCTGCCTATATCAAGCGTTCGAGGAACAAAATTTTGACAATCAGTTGTTCATCATTGACAAATCAAAGCAACATAACAATTTTTACTGTGCAATTTCTGCAGCATTTTAGAAAAATTTAAATTAAGCATTACCAACACATTATCAAGAAATCAACAAACGAGTATGAATTGGTAGAAGTTCTCAAGAATTTGTAGAGATCTTATTACCATACATACATACAGTACAATATTGAAACTGGACATACTTTACGGCTCCTCACAAAAAAGTGAAATTAAAACTATTTAAGATTCAATTTAAAATAAATATGTATGTACATACATACATATGTATTTCAGTTTTATTACAAATGGTACTATACTTTATTAGCATATTGCATTCTTTACACTCAAAATTCACCAATCCCGCATTAGAATTTTAAACTTCCTGTGATTCTATAAAATGCTCCTCGTTCGTCGCCCGATGTATGATGCATTACACACAAATGCACTTCACTGCATTCTACTTTACCAAAATTATAATCACCAAATCGTTTTAGTATTTCACGTGCATCGAAAGAATCAGCCGCTTTAGCATCAATTTGCTTACGGTGACGACTATTCATTATGGTCATGTGTAGCTTTACTCCACCGCGTTCATGATCATCGAAACCCAAACCACTGCGTAGAAAAGGTTGCATAGACATATCACCAAACTTTTTTAATTCTGGTGCATCAATGCGAGCGTACAATACGCGTACAGAGCTTGGATCGTCATTCATAATTTCCAAACCGCGCACCTGTATTTGGAACGGCGTCTGCAGATCGGCAAGGAAAGACCTTAGTGGAGAAAAAAATGTGTTTTTGAAAATTAAATTAATTTACATTGCTATACAGTATGTTTACTCACTTGCAACTTTGCAGAACCTCTACGGCTCTAGCTCGTTCAGCGTCGTCCAGTAGTACACAGGTAATCAATGTTAAATGAATACAATCATCAGATTGGAAAAGATTTTCATCAATACCAGGCAAATTGAGAGCCAGTATTTGCTTCTGCAGTGGAGCATAAAATTGAGATGTAAACAAAATATAATTAAAGCTGCAATTTTAACACAAACAATTTACCTTCATTGCAATGAATCTCTCCTTTACTTCGCCATAATTTAACGGCACACAGGTGAAGTGTGTCGGCCGCATACGTTTTCGCAATGAAATTAATAACAGATTTATTTTTCTGCGTGCCGCCATGACGGTACTTCGAGTTTTTCCTAAAACGATTGTTGTATGTTTAAGATATCGTTAGATTTTACGGAACACTTGCCTTTAATCGTAACATCATCGGCTTGTTTCTGTCCACCCTCCCTACTACGGGGTATATAAATATCGGTTTGAGTTTCAGATTCTATACGTCGTTTGGTGGTGCCTTTGAACCCGATCAAGCCACCATAAAAGCTCCTGCAATAGAAGTGTGGGAAGTATTTTCTAAAAATTGTCGTGTAATGGATTCTTACGGCGCCACATGCATAGTCAGTTTGTAATGGCCGTTTGGCAATTCTTCTAAGTTAAAATCACCTCCCTCATCGTGTTCATCATCATCGTCCTCGTCGTACAAGTCTGGAAAGATTTTTGAGTTTATTAAAATATGGGGTACGGTTTAGTAAGTGGCCCACCTATTTCGGGGTATTGCGTCCAAAGGGGTGACCCGATCCAAAAAAAAATTGCACACACTTGTAGCCAAGGGTCTACCCATTACTTTAACATCCACTATTGTAATTTTTGGTCACTAATTTATTTACAAATTGGGTTTGAAATATGCCCTTTTTTGTAAAATTCGGAAAATAGCTCACATTTATCACTCCTATTTTCCTTAAAGCAGCCACTTCACTAATGCATTTTTATATTCCCCTTCACTTTAAACTTTATTCGACTTGTTACAACTTTCTTTATTACTTTAATTTTAATCTATCAATCACAATTTATTAAATAAAAACATCTTCAAAACCACGCGTTTGCCTTTGGTTGCATATGCACATTAAATGGTGGCGTTTAGCTGTCAAACTGCTAAATATACAAGAAGGATGAGAGACAAAAGAAAATATGATATAACCCAGTCAGCATTAAAAATATAAACCTTTCCATGGAAAATATGTATTTACTGTCCCTGTGGCTCCTTTCGCTGAGGGTTATAATCCCTAAGTGCGGCCGAAGGCCACCTACGCAGAAAGGTGTTCTATGCAAAAGGTGTTCGGCCCCCTTTCTTTGGCACCACAGAAAGGAGAATTCTACTGCCTGAGGGTTATAATCCCTAAGTGCGGCCGAAGGCCGCCTACGCAGAAAGGTGTTCTATGCAAAAGGTGTTCGGCCCCTTTTCTTTGGCACCACAGAAAGGAGAATTCTACTGCCTGAGGGTTATAATCCCTAAGTGCGGCCGAAGGCCGCCTACGCAGAAAGGTGTTCTCTGCAAAAGGTGTTCAACCCCCTTTCTTTGGCAACACAGAAGAGAATTCTACGTAGTGAGGGTTATAATCCCTAAGTGCGGCCGAACATTTCTATCTGTCGCTTTTTTCTTAATTTCACAATATTGTTAGTTAATTTTTTTCCCCATCATTTTTTTTTTCAAATCGCCTGATAACCAACTTGGGATAATTTCTTTTATTTAAAAATCCCACGTTTTTCGTTAGTTGGGTTATATTCCACTTGAAACTGCTCAGTTTGCCTCGGAAAATTACGTTTTTACCCCATTTTCAAACGGTTCCCTAGGGGTCTGTGGGAGGTCCCCAAGGGGGGGGTGGGGCTTTTCGTAAAGTGGCGACTGTCCCCTTTCGAATGAGGGGGGTTTGGGGGGCCCCGCCCCCTCCCCCTCCGCCCCCCCACCCCAAAAACGGTGGGCCAATAACTAAACATTTCCCAAAATATGTACATATGCACATACATATATGGATAAATCAAATAAATCCTGAGCAGCCTGGCACGTCATCATTGCTACAAGGCAAATTTAAGGCCGACTGATGCGACGATGACGATACCAGAAGTTTGCATATGATCCATCTAAACGGTAGGATATATGTATGTACGTTACTATCATACCCTGCTCCATATAAGCGTTTCCCGTCGGTTTCGTGTCTTGTTGATGGCGTTGGCGCTGCATGTCCGCTAGTTGGTTTCCGAAATCTTCGTGTATTAAATTCACGCGATAGCAACGGTTGTTGTCCATACGTTGTAGAGGTGGTGCCAATATTTCACGGCTCATTTTATTTTTATCAAAAAGACTTTTTGCTAATCCACTTATTTGAAGCGCTTAAATTGAAAATTATTTTTGTTCCAAATTAACGAAAGGTGGAATCAAAACAAAAACAATTAAAAGGTTTGTTCGTCGAAAATCCAGCAAGAATTATCCAACACTCAAAATATCAGAGAGTAAGAAAAAATTCTCTCAAATTCTCTCTCATGTTGAGAAACTTGCAAATTTCTGCACGAACGCAAACGTCCACGGTTGCATTTCAAACACAAAAAATTTTTATAGAATTTTTAAAATGCTTTCGGATGGCCAAAAACAGGATATACATGTATATTTCTTGTTGTTCTGACTTTCTTTGACATACATTTCAATTTCTTCATCGTACTAGCTGTCGGGTTTCTTAAATCGACTCTGGTTGCAATTGCATTCCGATTGCGAATACCATTTTTTTCAGCCGAATTAAGTTCAAATCATTGGAATTAACTAAATTAATTATATCAACAATTATTTACTTCCTTTTTTCATAAAAAAATCGCTCGTGTTTATAAATTTTTAAATTTAACGAACTAATTTATTCAAATTATTGTAGACAAAAGTGCAACCATGCGCCACAACCACATGTTTTTCGTGTTTGCAAATTCTTGCTGGCAAAATTTTTTCCAGCAAGAATTTGCAACTTCTCTCCAAGAGAACTGTCACTTACCTCTCACAATTTTTGAGTGTTGGATAATTTTTTGGTCTGCACGAACGCGATTTGGGCAAAAATCGTGATTTTTTGCTCGACGAACAAACCTAAAATCAGCTGCTTTGAGAAGTGTCCACTTGTTTTATTCAACACATTTGGAATTCGGTTTAATTTTCACCACACTTTGGAATTGTTTTTCACACGTGTTGATGTGATCGTATTCCTCGATTTGTTTGCAATTATTTACTAAACAATAAAGAAATTATTTCGAAATGCCTCCGATAAAAGCCAGCAATGAGCAACCAAAGTCATGGAAGAAGATCAACGAGGAGAGGAAAGCGCTCAAAAAACAGCGTAAACATGAAAAATTGCTGAAGGAACTGGAGAAGACTGCAAAGTCCGAAACGGATGCTGCGGAGTCCGCCGCCGATATCGCGGTTACGCCTAAACCGCAAGCTTCAACTATTAGCATTGCAGTTCCTGGTTCCATACTCGAGAATGCACAATCGGCTGAACTACGCTCCTACGTAGCTGGTCAAATAGCACGCGCTGCATGCATTTTTCGCGTCCATGAAGTGATTGTCTTTGATGATATCGGCGTGGCTACGGCACGGCAAACAAAACGCAACTATGACACAGATGATGGAGAGGGAACGGAAAACGGTGGCAATTCGATGTCAGCAACAGTGCGCAGTAGTTGCCTACAATTGGCGCGCATACTACAGTACTTGGAATGTCCACAGTATCTGCGAAAGTACTTCTTCCCTTTGCATAAGGATTTGAAATATTCAGGACTTTTGAATCCATTGGATACGCCACACCATTTGCGCCAGCAGAACGTTTTCCTATATCGCGAAGGCATCATTTCAGAAAAACAAGCAAAGGATGGATATTCGTATGTAAATGCTGGTTTGCTGAATGATGTGCTAGTCAATAAGGCGATCGAACCAGGGGTGCGTGTTACTGTTAAGCTGGAAAATGTAAAGGGTATGATGCAAAATATACCTATATATAATTTCTATATTTCATTTTATTTTTTCTAGATAACACTAAGAAGTTACGTGGCAAAATCGTCAGCCCTGATGAGCCGCGTCGCGAGACAGGTGTGTACTGGGGCTACACAGTGCGCATTGCTCACTCGCTAGCCGAAATTTTCACTAAATCGCCCTACGCTGGAGGTTATGACCTCACTGTTGGCACTTCGGATAATGGCACAAATGTGCATGAAGTGCCAAATCGTTCATACAAGTTCGATCATCTGCTTGTAGTATTCGGTGGCCTCAAGGGACTTGAAGCGGCGTTAGCTAACGATGACAAACTAGATGTAGACGATCCATCGCTGCTATTCGATCAGTATGTGAATGTGCTACCGAGACAAGGATCACGCACTATACGCACGGAGGAAGCGTTACTTATAGCTCTAGCAGCATTACAGGAAAAATTACAACCTAACGTGCCTGAAGTGGAAGAAAAACTTGGCGAATATCAACTGCCTCGCAGTGATGACACTGGCATACGACCAGATGTTATGAAAAGTAATAAACATAATAAAAAACGAAAAATATACGAAACCGGTGGTGGAGAAGGTGATTTAAAGGTTGAACAACAGCAGGCACCAAGGAGGATTGAGGAAAAGCCATCACCAAAAAAGGCGAAAAAGAGCAGAATAAATGAACCTTTGGATGACAAACAAAATGAAGTTAAATCAAAGTTAAAAGGAATGCAACAGTTAAATAATGCACATATGGTTGACAATGATAATGACTTTGAAGTAGTGCCAGCTAGTATTGGCGGTGGCCAGTCAGCGGCAACATTGAAAGATATGGGAGATTTAAGTCGCTTCGATTAATTAAGTTTCAAAATGTTAAATTTAGGTTTCATGAATTGCTTATTTCAAAATTTTAACGATTTGCGTACCTTGGGAAGTATGGTGCTGGAAATAAGTACTAGAGCCGCTCGAAGCTTTTCTGACACCGGTCGGAATCGTGGGATTCTGAAGAAATGATTATAACTTTTTATTGTTAATTACTTTTGTGTAATTTTGCATATTTCGCACACCCTCTTCAAAAGAGGCACACATCAAAAATCAGATCTTTTTACTCTGGAATTCATTAAACTACTTCAAATAAATATTTTTTAATGCAAACTTACATACTTTACTGCTAGTATCCACTTTAATACATATATAGGTATATTTGCTTATGCATATGTACATACATATATGTAATTGTCTATACGTATGCATACTTATTCATACATTCTTCGTATTTTTTTTTTCATTTGTAAGTTTAACTTACAGCGAATAATCAACATTTATATATACTATATATGTATATGTACTTATTAAGTAAGCCATAATTCTATATATTTTACGCTTAATATAAATACACACCTCAATTTAATAAAATATCTGAATGTATTTTCTTTATTTAATTTTCTAAGAAATCAACAATTTTGTCACGAAATGATGAATTCTTGGTATACTAAACTTAAAGTACATAAATGTATGTATGTATGTACACATGCGTTCAACTCATTAGAAACGAAATTCAAATGATATTGTTTGCAAATTATGTTTATGTTTTTTATTTTTAATGATTTTCATATATATAGTTCAATCTGTAACAGAAACCACAAAGCTTGCGAAAATTCCAAAAAAAAAAAATGTATCAAACTTCAAAAAATTGTCATCAAAATTTCCAAATTTTGAATCAGAACATTTTCGGGTATGCACTTCTGTAACCCATTCAATTGTAGTCTAAGAAAGTGCAAGTCTCAAATCGTTAAAAATAACCGTTGATTTAAAAAATTTTTTTTTTTTGGAGGTTGGTGCGCATTTTATTCCATATAACACATGATCAAAATTTTTTTTATACGTAAAATGGGCTACAGTACTGCATACCCGAAAGTTTTCTTAATATTCTGATTAAAAATTCGGAAATTTTGATGACAACTTTTTGAAGTTTGATTAATTTATTTTTGCAACTTTTATTATTGTGGTTTCTGTTACAGATTGAACTATAGTTTAAATGAAAATTATTAAAAATAAAAAAATAAACATAAGTTGCAGACAATATCTGTTTGAATTTCGTTTCTAATTAGTTGAACGCAGGTGTATATATACAATTTAAACTTCATTATTATTTATACATATTTCTAAACAGCTTAATCAGTGTCAGATTTCAATTTATTTGTTCGGTTTTGAAAAGAGAAATACTGTTAAAAATATCCATATTTATAGCTACATACATTTATATTGATTTCTAACGGCATATACTCTGTGGAACACTACTTCTGGTAGCCCGTAGTTTCGGTTTTGATATATATATATATATGTAAATCTGGGTCGTTCCCATCGCGTATTACAATGTGATGTGCAAAAGTAGCTCTGACGGCTGTTTTAGGTCAAAATTTCTGTTTCTTTTTTTTTATAAAATTTCAGTTGTGCGAAGCACTCAATCTAATATAGCAAGTATTTTTATAGATTTGTTATACATTTCTTATTTACAAAACTTAATTGTAATCCCTTTCGTACATCTACAATTTTATATTTTTCTTTGCTTTTTACAATTCAAGAACAATAATACCGATTTAACAGTACTTCAGTATTAAATTTTGCTAAAAGTGACTAGTTACTGCTAATGTAAAGTAATCATTACCTTAATTGCATACAGTATATGTTTGTATTTATGTGTGTAAATATTGCCATTATGAAATAACTCAAAAAAGTTTCAGTATAGAAAACCGTAAGAAAACACAAATTTGCCGCAAATTGAAATTCTATTATTTAATGTTGCAAACATTGTCAGCTGGTCCCTATAAAACTTTATGAAATACCGGAAATAAAGCTACTTAGTGCAGTGGGTTTCAGTTACTTAGCGAGTGTGCCTTAAAATATGCAATACGAAATGTGGCGAATGAGCGATCGAAAATGTTTATCTACAGACATTGCATATTTTTGGGCGTACAGAACTGTTATTTATTTAAGAGGTTTCTAGAATTCAAAAATAAGCGTTGTTTTTCAAACTTTTACATATATTTTTTTTATGTATTTGACGGTAAAAGTAGTTTATAACAAGTAATTTTTAAGCAAAAAACAAAACCGACTTCAATTCTCATATAAAAATTTAAGATTATCGTTAATTTCTTCACGATCCAATTATCGAATCTAAACTACCATTGAGGTGCCACGTTTCCGATGAAAAAAGAATTATCGAAGTCGGTTAAAAAGAAGCATTTTTGCTAAATCAAGCCTGTCGGTATTAGTGTCAGCATGAAAGCACGAAACCGCCTAAATCGACGTTGTGGCAAAAATGAGATTTGGTAACCCTGAACTCCAGGCAT
>NW_023458561.1:39453625-39456901 GCF_013731165.1 Rhagoletis pomonella | reverse complement strand
CTCTTCGGTTATCACGTTTACTTGACGCTCATGAACCGCACAACGTTGGGTGAGTAGGAGGGCTTCGGAGAGTGTAGCTTAAATATAAAAGAAAAATCGCTAATACACATATATATTTTCGTAGAGGCTTTCCGCGCGCCAATTTTCCGCATAGGTGGTCCAGATAAGAATGGCTATAATTTGGGAAAGTATGCCAATTTCCAAGAAGTGTTCGGCGATAACTGGAAACTGTGGTTTTTGCCAGTCTACACGAGGTAAATACATTTTTTAATTCCATTTTTAGCAAGAAAATTGTATGTACATTTGTATGTTTGAAACACGCGTATTTAATTTGTTAATAATTTCCATATGTGCAGTGAATGTGTGTGCAGCTTTTTTGTTTTATGCAATTTTTAACTTTTCTTTTGCTATAGAATGTGCACTTAGTAATCCTCTTTCCTGTGTCTTAATTTTACTTCCGATTTCTATTTTATTTTGGTCGTACACCTAAACCCGTTTGACGTTGAGGTCTGCTGATATGTATTACCTGAATGTATATAGCACTTATATAGAGTTCTGCTTACGTTTTTATCGAGAAAAATGTTATTTGGCAAATTAAAAACATAAATTTTTATTTGAGTCAGTTTTATTACACAAAAATGGACATTTGTTATTTTAAACTGTGATTTTTTATGAATTTTTATGGTAAAGCGTATAAATTAAGTTGTGAATTTCTAAAAAGACGCATTAGTCGAAATACACTGGATAGCAAAATTTACTTTGGTTTTTGTTCTCCAGACGCCACTATCCAATTTCTATGTAGAATTGCTCGGTGATTCCGAAAATCGAGTTAATTTTTTTTTCTATGGATACGTTTTCGAGATATTTGCCATTTACCGTTATTCAGCCTAAAACAAAAAGTGGTTCCACTTAAACACGTATATCTTACGAACCAATTTATCAATCTCAATATGAAATACGGCAAATGAAAACTAATAATTCTCCATAAACCATATACATATTTATTTATTTATTTGAACAAAAGTGGTGGTACAAATAAGATAAGAATCTTTTTAAAGTGCATCAACTTCATTTGGTATTTTATTACAGAGTAACAGATCAATTAAAAATAAACTTAGCACTAACACAAAGCATAAGTAAAGCCTTAACTAATCATAAGCACAATTAAACATATACATAGATAGAAGGAAATGAGTTCAGAGAGGCAGTTGATAGGAAAGAAAGAATATTATTGCAATCACACTCCTCGCAGTGACCGAAAATAGTAATTTATTAGCACTTGACGGATTCTGGTATATTATTCCAAAGTCTCACAGCGTTGATGAAAAACAATCTCGACGAGCTAAGATAGATGTATTTTGGGACAATCAGATCGTGACATCACTTTCCGATAGGACTTATAGTCTCTGACAAATTAGATAATTAGTCATTCCAGTTTTTTTTTTTTTAATTTTTTAATGACCAAAGAAGGGTTTCAAGAAGCCCTTTTGGAGAGTTCTTCTATAGAAGCTTCTCTAATTAATAAAACTCATACCTTTTTGAGGTCCTTATCGAATATACTATATGTACATATGTTTCGTTACAACTTAAAATTCATTTATAATGCTAATTAATTTAAACTTATACATATGCCTAAATTGTAAGTAGGTAACGCCTTTCTAGAAGACATGCAGGGAAGTTCTATTTACAGTACTTCTTGGATAAGCCTTTTAGAATGACGTCACTTAAGGTCTATCTAAATTACTTTCTCGGGATTAGCCAGAAAGGTACTTTATTATTTGCCGTTCTATTAAATTCTATTAAAAGTTTGATAAGCGTGACTATAAAATGGCAAACTATAAGAGTTCAAATATGTAACACTAAGGGCCTTGGAAATTGTTGTAATTAAGTTTAACTGATTATTTACATATTTTAAAACAGATAAGTAAACGGCCCTAATGCGCATTTTGTTAAAATAATCTCTGCACTGGATTTCAATTGAAATTGGATTCAAATAGCGCGCTGATCTCGCTCTCAAAAATAAATTACCGATTAAGGGAACATCCACTATAGCTTCGTTATTGTGTCACTCTAACTATCTCTAAATATACCTTATACTTTTTTTTACTTTTACATACATACATATATGATGCGCACTAAAAATAAAGGAATCAAAATTTTTGGGTCAATACACTTAAATCTTAATCAAATTATCCTCATGTTAATTTCCAACTCCAAGTGCTCCAAAAAAAAACTAAATAAATAAAATCCTTGCTCTTCCTACTGTCTAAACGTTGAGTGCCTCTTAGCAAGCGTTAAACATACTTACAAGAAGTGCTGCGCACACAAAACAAGCTATAAATAATAATTCAAAATAACACACTCACTTGCAAATACTGTGGCGACTTTACTAAAAAATCTTCAAAAAAAAAAAACTTATAAATCTTTCATAACCAAAATACTATGCTCGTTCGTGGTTTTGTGTCACAGTGTCGGCGATGGATTGACGTACAACACGCAAAAGCAGCACCAGATGCCATCATACGATTCCATGGGCGATACCACACAACAAACCAGGTTAGCATTCTCGAGCAATTCCAGTAACTAATCCAATATCCAGCACGCAGATAAGTGCAAATGTAGTAGTAAGAACGCTTGATGGCGCTAGTAGGTAGAACAAGACAAAATTGATCCACACACACACACTAATGTTGTTGTTGTTGATTTTCTTGTATTGTTGTATGCTACGCTATACATTTGTTTCTTATCCAATTGTGCCGTTAATTTAAATTTGAGTAATTTGCCCACACACAAACTTTTGTTGTTATTGTTATTATTTATACGAAAACAAAAACAAAAACACGCAGCCATAGCCAACATCATCAACTGTTACGCCAGGACGATACACTGCCGCTGAATGTCGCAATGCCTGCTATGGGCTCAGTATCTGCTGCTTCCACAGCAACAGTGAAATCGGATGGTGCTGATCTGAATGGATTGGTGCCCATAATACCAGTTAAGCCAGTACCAGCGGACGCAACGGCGATCATTGATGGGATAGCATCGACTGATATTGAAGAGGTTGTAGTTATGCCAGCTATAGACACTGCCAATGGAAATGTGGTTATCAACATGCGAGAGCTGGAGGAGAGCTATGATGGCACGCAGCAAGAGCAGCAGCAAGAAAATGTCGAAGATGTTTAAAAGCAGTGCATTTATTAATAGCAACAATGTAGTATAAAGTTATACTCAGTGCAGCGAAAATAATCAGTAGCATAAGCATATTTAAAAAAAAAA
>NW_023458561.1:39449920-39453525 GCF_013731165.1 Rhagoletis pomonella | reverse complement strand
AAAAAAAAAACTCTTTAGATATTTCGATGTACGCACAAACTTGTATATGCCATGGAATTGAAACACCTAGCAGTATCGATTTCACATTAGAATGCAATACCGGTCTTAGGCCTTATTTTTAAAGAGACACCTACAATATTTAGCGTAAAAATCAAGGTTTATACATTAGAGCAGCAGAGCGCACATTCGATTTAGGACTTTATCTTAAAAACTCTTAACCCAAGTTTCAAATAATCCCACTTATCTTCAATCAGCGGATCTCTTCTATCTTCAGTGAATATGAGTTTTATACTTTTGCAGAACATTTTTACTCTAATTACCCTTTTAAAGGGAGTAGTTAAAGGATTAAAAATGTTAAAGAACAAATTACCTGCTAAATTTTACTATGAACTTTAACAACCATAGGTGTTTGAAGACAAGAACTCGATTTGTACATTATTTGTTAATTTACAACGACAAATTTTTAATGGTGTTCGATGTCTGCTGAACCATTTCCTACATAACGCTTTTCTAAAACATTTTAACCCCCTAACTGCCATTTTCTATGAACTTGCATACATGAAACTGCTTCAAAATAGGAGTCACAAGAGTTAAATTCGTGATCAAAAAGGTGTTAACTTTAAACCACTGTAAAAAAAATTTTATGCGATTGAGCGAAATCGTTATGATGTTTGACTACTAGCTACGCACCAGTACTAATGTTTGAGTATTCCTCGGTTGAGATGCTAAAACAACAACTCTTAAACTGGTCAACAGTGAAATAAAAGACGCGCAAA
Organism: Rhagoletis pomonella; assembly: GCF_013731165.1. Lineage (NCBI taxonomy): Eukaryota > Metazoa > Arthropoda > Insecta > Diptera > Tephritidae > Rhagoletis > Rhagoletis pomonella. Next base: position 39,452,749 of record NW_023458561.1, on the reverse strand, counting down.
TTTTTGTAGCTGAGGATTTGATGACAGATTTATTTTTTTTTAACTTTCTACAAACTTACTATTTGAATCTAATAAAAATTGCCTTTTATTAATATTTATTTTACTGTGTTGAAAATATGTATTTTAGTAACCTAAGTAAATAGGAAAACGAAATAATTTAACGAAACAAGAGAAAACTAGCAAAATTTGTTAGAATGTATTTTACTAGATTTTTTTTTTTGAAAAAACATGCATCAAAGTTAAATACAATTAGTGACGTATGCACATAACTAATTTTTATACAATAAAAATCAGTTATTTAATTAATTTTTTTAAACTTGTCGATTCCTACTTGAACCATAACCTATAAATAAGTGTATACCTTAGCTGTTAGTGTAGTTTAAACCATATGTTTGCTAGTTAGTTAAATCTTTTGATGCAGTTTAATTCAGCATACATTTGTTTTATTTACAAAAATTTTACAATAAAAATTATAATTCTTTCACCTTATTATCTATTTTTATGTAATTAAAGCATCTTTCGTCGTATCATGGAGAAATTAAAATAGCATAAACAAGCAATAATGCAAGTAGAATACCTTGCAGCTCACCTCATAAGTATTTTTAATAATTTTTTTTCATTTTCAAAGCTCAACTTTTTATTTTTGTGGTATGTAATGATGTGTCATGTTTCTGTATGTGTTGGTCTTTTTTATTTTGTATACATTTATGTATCATGTATCTGCTCATGCCTAGTATCATCTGTGTATGCATTAGTCTTTTCTACTTGAATTAATTTGTAATTTGTTTTATCTAGCTACCTACCAACTATGTATTTTTTTGTAATATTTTGTAATACATACATAATTATATTCTTATGTAAATACCTTTGTATATCTTTAAATCCAAGTTCGATACAATCTATTTACTTTTAAAACCCAAATGTATGTATAAGCATCTGTAAGAACATTCTCAAGTAAAACTCAATAATTTGCGAAAGAAATTTGTGTTTTTAATTTGCCAAATTAGCTTGTAACATGCTGTGAATATATGTACATATGTATGTATGTTTTCTATTCATTTCAGCTGCAGTTTTTCATGGTTATATAGATTATATTTTTAGTACATATAAATAGTTTCTTGCGCAATTTTATTTTGTAGTCGTGCATGCAAGTTTTAAAAATCTTTGTAGTTAATTTTGTTATTGTAAAGTTAACGAGACAAAAGGCTTAAGTGTACATACAAATTTTTATTTCTGGAGAATGGCTAGGGTAAAAAAATGTATCCTTAAAACAGCATTTTCACATTTGTTTATTGCTGCCAAATCATTAGCCAAAGTATTCTAAAATAACACATCTCTATAATGCGCCGACATTTTTAATATACTTTTTATATTGAGAGGAAAAGGACCCACAATTTCAGAAGGAATATTTCATTAGAGCATTTGAACCCATTAATTAACGAAATACTTACTTATTTTGTTCAAAAGTCGTAAAAATTAGTTAAAGGCTCGTTAGAGAGTTAAGGCAAGATTCAAGTGAGACCTCACCCATAATATATTTTTTCACACTGCGTTTTAAAAATTAACTTCGAACTATGTTTCAAGTCCAAACATGTCGCGCATCTAGATCTAAAGTGAGCTAACTCAAAATTCATAGAGGTAAATTTATCTGCTTGTGGATCATACAGATTCAACGCAATTAATACAAAAACAGGTATTACAGTAGTTTTTTTTTAGTTAATGTATATAATCATGAACAAAAAAATATTTCCATTAGTTGGATGTAATTTAAAATGGATGAAATATCCGAGCTAGTATCTTGCAATCCTGTCATAGAAGTACGAATATATCTGGTAGTTTTACAGCGCAATTCTGGCTGAGGCAGTTGCAGTTGAAAGCCTTTTTCTATTGAGATATCATTCGAAAAAGCTTTCTAAAAATATGCATCCCAATATTATGCTCATTTAAAAAAAATAAAAAATAAAACATAAAACCCACACATGTACATGCATTGTCTATAAGTATGTATGTATTTTTCGGCATAAACGAGCAGCATGGGCGATGGTATCAGCTACCCCATACGTCACTTGGAGGAGGATGCCGAATCGTTGCTGGGCAACAGTGATACTCGCATCGAAATGGAAGAGGATGTCTTTCCAGAGACACGTTTTCACAGCTCATACGTTCCATAGTTAATAATTTCCGACGATAACGTGGCATCCTATTATATTTAGTTGATGTTAGCGGTACTAAGTGTGCACACCAAACGTCGGTGTTATTGGATACTGTTATAGGTATTATTTTAAGAAATTGAAAATACAAAATTTTTTTTTGAGTTGTGTTTTTTTACATTATTATTTTAATTTATTTACGCCACGTTATGATGCTGTCGAACAAAAATAACGGTAATTATTAAAAGAAAGAGTATTTACATTTGTACATACATACATACTGATACTTTACTTATTTCTTAAAATCATCTACTACTATCTACCTAAGATATTGTGTGTGCAATATTTGTCATGTTAAATAAAATAAATTAAGGCAATAATTCTATATTTTTCCAAGAACTTCTGGTATAAAATAGGTATTTAACTCGAATGACATATCGTCGATGTTTTTGCAAAACCGCCCATCGCCCAATTGCAAAACCGCCTATCTTACGGCACTCAAATTTTACAGGAGAGCGAAAAAACGGTTTATTCTTTGAAGGCATTGTCTTGATAGGCGGTATTTCTCTAGCTATTATTTGACAAATCTGTTGTTTTTAGAACGATTTTTTTACTCGTATGCATAAACCTCGATGCCTGGAGTTCAGGGTTACCAAATCTCATTTTTGCCACAACGTCG
>NW_023458561.1:39433827-39449820 GCF_013731165.1 Rhagoletis pomonella | reverse complement strand
CGACGTTGTGGCAAAAATGAGATTTGGTAACCCTGAACTCCAGGCATTGAGGTTTATGCATACGAGTAAAAAAATCGTTCTAAAAACAACAGATTTGTCAAATAATAGCTAGGGAAAATACCGCCTATCAAGACAATGCCTTCAAAGAATAAACAGTTTTATCGCACTCCTGTAAAATTTGAGTGCCGTAAGATAGGCGGGGTTTTGCAATTGGGCGATGGGCGGTTTTGCAAAAACATCGACGATATGTCATTAGAGTTAAATACCTATTTTATACCAGAAGTTCTTGGAAAAATATAGAATTATTGCCTTAATTTATTTTATTAAACATGACAAATATTGCACACACAATATCTTAGGTAGATAGTAGTAGATGATTTTAAGAAATAAGTAAAGTATCAGTATGTATGTATGTACAAATGTAAATACTCTTTCTTTTAATAATTACCATTATTTTTGTTCGACAGCATCATAACGTGGCGTAAATAATTAAAATAATAATGTAAAAAAACACAACTCAAAAAAAAAATTTGTATTTTCAATTTCTTAAAATAATACCTATCCAATAACACCGTCGTTTGGAGTGCACACTTAGTACCGCTAACATCAACTAAATATAATAGGATGCCACGTTATCGTCGGAAATTATTAACTATGGAACGTATGAGCTGTGAAAACGTGTCTCTGGAAAGACATCCTCTTCCATTTCGATGCGAGTATCACTGTTGCCCAGCAACGATTCGGCATCCTCCTCCAAGTGACGTATGGGGTAGCTGATACCATCGCCCATGCTGCTCGTATATGCCGAAAAATACATACTTATAGACAATGCATGTACATATATGTGTGGGTTTTATGTTTTTTTTTTTTTAATTTTAATGAGCATAATATTGGGATGCATATTTTTAGAAAGCTTTTTCGAATGATATCTCAATAGAAAAAGGCTTTCAACTGCAACTGCCTCAGCCAGAATTGCGCTGTAAAACTACCAAATATATTCATACTTCTATGACAGGATTGCAAGATACTAGCTCGGATATTTCATCCATTTTAAATTACATCCAACTAATGGAAATATTTTTTTGTTCATGATTTCATACATTAACTAAAAAACTACTGTTGTAATACCTGTTTTTGTATTAATTGCGTTGAATCTGTACGATCCACAAGCAGATAAATTTACCTCTATGAATTTTGAGTTAGCTCACTTTAGATCTAGATGCGCGACATGTTTGGACTTGAAACATAGTTCGAAGCTAATTTTTAAAACGCAGTGTGAAAAAATAAATTATGGGTGAGGTCTCACATGGATCTTGCCTTAACTCTCTAATGGGCCTTTAACTAATTTTTACGACTTTTAAACAAAATAAGTCTTTCGTTAATTAACGAATTCAAATGCTCTAATGAAATATTCCTTCTGAAATTGTGGGTCCTTTTCCTCTCAATATAAAAAGTATATTAAAAATGTCGGCGCATTTTTAATCATTAGATGTTAACAAAACAATCACAATTGTGTTATTTTAGAATACTTTGGCTAATGATTTGGCAGCAATAAACAAATGTGAAAATGCTGTTTTAAGGATAAATTGTTTTACCCTAGCTATTCTCCAGAAATAAAAATTTGTATGTACACTAAAGCCTTTTGTCTTGTTAACTTTACAATAACAAAATGAACTACAAAGATTTTTAAAACTTGCATGCACGACTACAAAATAAAATTGCGCAAGAACCTATTTATATGTACTAAAAATATAATCTATATAACCATGAAAAACTGCAGCTGAAATGAATAGAAAACATACATACATATGTACATATATTCACAGCATGTTACAAGCTAATTTGGCAAATTAAAAACACAAATTTCTTTCGCAAATTATTGAGTTTTACTTGAGAATGTTCTTACAGATGCTTATACATACATTTGGTTTTTAAAAGTAAATAGATTGTATCGAACTTGGATTTAAAGATATACATAGGTATTTACATAAGAACATAATTATGTATGTATTACAAAATATTACAAAAAAATACATAGTTGGTAGGTAGCTAGATAAAACAAATTACAAATTAATTCAAGTAGAAAAGACTAATGCATACACAGACGATACTAGGCATGAGCAGATACATGATACATAAATGTATACAAAATAAAAAAGAACAACACATACAGAAACATGACACATCATTACATACCACAAAAATAAAAAGTTGAGCTTTGAAAATGAAAAAAAATTATTAAAAATACTTATGAGGTGAGCTGCAAGGTATTCTACTTGCATTATTGCTTGTTTATGCTATTTTAATTTCTCCATGATACGACGAAAGATGCTTTAATTACATAAAAATAGATAATAAGGTGAAAGAATTATAATTTTTATTGTAAAATTTTTGTAAGTAAAACAAATGTATGCTCAATTAAACTGTATCAAAAGCTTTAACTAACTGGCAAACATATGGTTTAAACTACACTAACAGCTAAGGTATACACTTATTTATAGGTTATGTTTCAAGTAGGAATCGACAAATTTAAAAAAATTAATTAAATAATTGATTTTTATTGTATACAAATTAGTTATGTGCATACGTCACTAATTGTATTTAACTTTGAGGCATGTTTTTTCAAGAAAAAATCTAGTAAAATACATTCTAACAAATTTTGCTAGTTTTCTCTTGTTTCGTTAAATTATTTCGTTTTCCTATTTACTTAGGTTACTAAAATACATATTTTCAACACAGTAAAATAAATATTAATAAAATGCAATTTTTATTAGATTCAAATAGTAAGTTTGTAGAAAGTTAAAAAAATAAATAAATCTGTCATCAAATCATCAGCTACAAAAATTTGCGCGTCTTTTATTTCACTGTTGACCAGTTTAAGAGTTATTGTTTTAGCAACTCAACCGAGGAATACTCAAACATTAGTACTGGTGCGTAGCTACTAGTCAAACATCATAAGGATTTCGCTCAATCGCATAAAATTTTTTTTACAGTGGTTTAAAGTTAACACCTTTTTGATCACGGATTTAACTCTTGTGACTCCTATTTTGAAGCAGTTTCATGTATGCAAGTTCATGGAAAATGGCAGTTAGAGGGTTAAAATTTTCTACAAAAGCGTTATGTAGGAAATGGTTCAGCAGACATCGAACACCATTAAAAATTTGTCGTTGTAAATTAACAAATAATGTACAAATCGAGTTCTTGTCTTCAGACACCTATGGTTGTTAAAGTTCATAGTAAAATTTAGCGGCTAATTTGTTCTTTAACATTTTTAATCCTTTAACTACTCCCTTTATAAGGGTAATTAGAGTAAAAATGTTATGCAAAAGTATAAAACTCATATTCACTGAAGATAGAAGAGATCCGCTGATTGAAGATAAGTGGGATTATTTGAAACTTGGGTTAAGAGTTTTTAAGATAAAGTCCTAAATCGAATGTGCGCTCTGCTGCTCTAATGTAAAAACCTTGATTTTTACGCTAAATATTGTAGGTGTCTCTTTAAGAATAAGGCCTAAGACCGGTATTGCATTCTAATGTGAAATCGATACTGCTAGGTGTTTCAATTCCATGGCATATACAAGTTTGTGCGTACTTCGAAATATCTAAAGGGGTTTTTTTTTTTTAAATATGCTTATGCTACTGATTATTTTCGCTGCACTGAGTATAACTTTATACTACATTGTTGCTATTAATAAATGCATTGCTTTTAAACATCTTCGACATTTTCTTGCTGCTGCTCTTGCTGCGTGCCATCATAGCTCTCCTCCAGCTCTCGCATGTTGATAACCACATTTCCATTGGCAGTGTCTATAGCTGGCATAACTACAACCTCTTCAATATCAGTCGATGCTATCCCATCAATGATCGCCGTTGCGTCCGCTGGTACTGGCTTAACTGGTATTATGGGCACCAATCCATTCAGATCAGCACCATCCGATTTCACTGTTGCTGTGGAAGCAGCAGATACTGAGCCCATAGCAGGCATTGCGACATTCAGCGGCAGTGTATCGTCCTGGCGTAACAGTTGATGATGTTGGCCATGGCTGTGTGTTTTTGTTTTTGTTTTCGTATATATAATAACAATAACAACAAAAGTTTGTGTGTGGGCAAATTACTCAAATTTAAATTAACGGCACAATTGGATAAGAAACAAATGTATAGCGTAGCATACAACAATACAAGAAAATCAACAACAACAACATTAGTGTGTGTGTGGATCAATTTTGTCTTGTTCTATCTACTAGCGCCATCAAGCGTTCTTACTACTACATTTGCACTTATCTGCGTGCTGGATATTGGATTAGTTACTGGATTTGCTCGAGAATGCTAACCTGGTTTGTTGTGTGGTATCGCCCATGGAATCGTATGATGGCATCTGGTGCTGCTTTTGCGTGTTGTACGTCAATCCATCGCCGACACTGTGACACAAAACCACGAACGAGCATAGTATTTAGGTTATGAAAGATTTACAAGTTGTTTTTTTTTTTTGAAGATTTTTTAGTAAAGTCGCCACAGTATTTGCAAGTGAGTGTGTTATTTTGAATCATTATTTATAGCTTGTTTTGTGTGCGCAGCACTTCTTGTAAGTATGTTTAACGCTTGCTAAGAGGCACTCAACGTTTAGACAGTAGGAAGAGCAAGGATTTTATTTATTTAGTTTTTTTTTGGAGCACTTGGAGTTGGAAATTAACATGAGGATAATTTGATTAAATTTTAAGAGTGTTGACCCAAAATATTGTTTCCTTTATTTTTAGTGCGCATCATATATGTATGTATGTAAAAGTAAAAAAAAGTATAAGGTATATTTAGGGATAGTTAGAGTGACACAATAACGAAGCTATAGTGGATTTTCCCTGACTCGGTAATTTATTTTTGAGAGCGAGATCAGCGCGCTATTTGAATCCAATTTCAATTGAAATCCAGTGCAGAGATTATATTAACAAAATTCGCATTAGGGCCGTTAACTTATCTGTTTTAAAATATGTAAATAATCAGTTGAACTTAATTACAACAATTTCTAAGGCCCTTAGTGTTACATATTTTAACTCTTATAGTTTGCCATTTTATAGTCACGCTTATTAAGCTTTTAATAGAATTTAATAGAACGGCAAATAATAAAGTACCTTTTTGGCTAATCCCGAGAAGGTAATTTAGATAGACCCTCTTAAGTGACGTCATTCTAAAAGGCTTATCCAAGAAGTACTGTAAATAGAACTTCCCTGCATGTCTTCTAGAAAGGCGTTACCTACTTACAATTTAGGCATTTGTATAAGTTTAAATTAATTAGCATTATAAATGAATTTTAAGTTGTAAAGAAACATATGTACATATGGTATATTCGATAAGGACCTCAAAAAGGTATGAGTTTTATTAATTAGAGAAGCGGTCATTAAAAAATTAAAAAAAAACTGGAATGACTAATTATCTAATTTGTCAGAGACTATAAGTCCTATCGGAAAGTGATGTCACGATCTGATTGTCCCAAAATACATCTATCTTAGCTCGTCGAGATTGCTTTTCATCAACGCTGTGAGACTTTGGAATAATATACCAGAATCCGTCAAGTGCTAATAAATTACTATTTTGGGTCACTGCGAGGAGTGTGATTGCAATAATATTCTAAGTTTATTTTTAATTGATCTGTTACGCTGTAATAAAATACCAAATGAAGTTGATGCACTTTAAAAAGATTCTTATCTTATTTGTACCACCACTTTTGTTCAAATAAATAAATAAATATATGTATGGTTTATGGAGAATTATTAACTTTCATTTGCCGTATTTCATATTGAGATTGTTATACTGGTTCGTAAGATATACGTGTTTAAGTGGAACCACTTTTTGTTTTAGGCTGAATAACGGTAAATGGCAAATATCTCGAAAACGTATCCATAGAAAAAAAAAATTAACTCGATTTTCGTAATCACCGAGCAATTCTACATAGAAATTGGATAGTGGCGTCTGGAGAACAAAAACCAAAGTAAATTTTGCAATCCAGTGTATTTCGACTAATGCGTCTTTTTAGAAATTCACAACTTAATTTATACGCTTTACCATAAAAATTCATAAAAAATCACAGTTTAAAATAACAAATGTCCATTTTTGTGTAATAAAACTGACTCAAATAAAAATTTATGTTTTTAATTTGCCAAATAACATTTTTCTCGATAAAAACGTAAGCAGAACTCTATATAAGTGCTATATACATTCAGGTAATACATATCAGCAGACCTCAACGTCAAACGGGTTTAGGTGTACGACCAAAATAAAATAGAAATCGGAAGTAAAATTAAGACACAGGAAAGAGGATTACTAAGTGCACATTCTATAGCAAAGAAAAGTTAAAAATTGCATAAAACAAAAAAGCTGCACACACATTCACTGCACATATGGAAATTATTAACAAATTAAATACGCGTGTTACAAACATACAAATGTACATACAATTTTCTTGCTAAAAATGGAATTAAAAAATGTATTTACCTCGTGTAGACTGGCAAAAACCACAGTTTCCAGTTATCGCCGAACACTTCTTGGAAATTGGCATACTTTCCCAAATTGTAGCCATTCTTATCTGGACCACCTATGCGGAAAATTGGCGCGCGGAAAGCCTCTACGAAAATATATATGTATATTAGCGATTTTTCTTTTATATTTAAGCTACACTCTCCGAAGCCCTCCTACTCACCCAACGTTGTGCGGTTCATGAGCGTCAAGTAAACGTGATAACCGAAGAGGCTCACCAAACTTATTGCAAACATCAGCGACACAAAGAACAGGAACAATATGTGAAAACGACCCATGCCACCATTTAAATCACCCTGTTGTGAGAGATCCGACTTCATATTGTGTTTTTTTTTGTTTTTAATGAAGTTCAGTGTAAATAATAACAACAACTACTTGATCAAACCATGCTACATGCATACGGGAAGTAAAGGAGATATATTTGTATGTTTGTATGCTTACCCGCCAGAAGCGTATGAAATATTCGAGCGATGTTAAGGCCACATAAAGACAATATAGTAGCGCATATCCCAGGAAGAGTACAAAAAACTTGTAATTTGTAAAGTTAACACAATTGTTTACCCAGGGACAATGGTGATCCATTTTGAGTACACAGGAGCCACAGACACTGCAGTGATGTGCGCGATCTGGTTTGATTATTTTGCATTTTTCACAAAAACGCACCGATCCATTTAAAGTACTGACCAATGACGTTCGAAAATAGTTAATTATAATAGTATTAATAAAAACGACACTCACCGATTTGTGACTGGCAGCGTTTTGGCAAAGTTTTCTAAAATTCGCTTTTGTTGTTCCTGTGTGTCTGCATGGAAAATGTGTTCAATGTCTGATTCAGGTATGCGCCACTGCGAAAAAGTAAATAAATATATGGATACAAATTGGTAATAGATGAAAAAATGTTGCACTATTTGGAAAAATTTCTATGTAAGTAGGCAATATGTTGTTATTGTTCTGCTAATGTGGCAGAAATGGGCTTTACTAATTTAGTCATTCGGATCATTAAACCGTAGCTTTAGTAAACAACCTGGATTGGCATAGTGGGACCAACTCAAGCGGATAAAAGTCTACTGAATTTGTTGCAGCTGCCGTAGACGAGTGATTGTAGGTGCGCGCTTATACCTAGATTCGACTTCATGTCTGTGTAACATTTAAAAAGGCTTTTTTTTACGATAATGGTTTCCCCTTAGCAAGCATTGACAAACCTTCGGGGGTATTTCTGCCACGAAAACAACAAAGCAATCGCCGTTCCCAGGCGGCGTTAAACGGTAGGTATATCCATTAGTACTACAAAATCAAGGCGAAAGAGAAACTAGGCCAAACATTTAGCTAAATATTTATTCGCGAAGATTTACATATGTATGTATACAGTACATGTATCGGGCCAAGGACTGTTACTCCAACAACATGCCCCGAAACTATGTGAATTTTCATGCTGCAGCCGGATTCCAATATTTGCTATCGCTAATTTTGATCGTCAAAATCTCAAAAAGAATGTCAGGCGCGCCTAAAAGCACGCAACATATAGTTACATGCTCTCATACTGCCAGATTTGGCTTTTATACAATTTTAAGCACTTTGCTTATAGTTATGTGGTACATATTTCTAGGCTCCGTATTTTGCATATAAGAACTCACTCTACTGATTACACATTGCAGCTATTACTCTTCCATTCAGTATATTTTTGGGTCCCACTGCCTTTCATTTAGAGAATTTTGGCGGCGAAAATTTGGCGTAGCGATTGTCAGAATTCCACTGCTGTTATCACAACAACGACAACACCTTGTACGATATAAGTATGTACAGATTACGGCTTTGAAAGGAGCTTTTCGTTCATCACATAATAAATAAAATTGTTCGTTTTTCATTTCAATTCGCGTGTTGCTAAATTACATACAAGCAAACAACCTTTAGCAAACCGAATTAAAAACATTTAGGAACAGAAATCATTATTGCGAGAATGTGACGTCATTGTATAGCCGGTTTTGCATGTCCATTAAATTTAATGTGCAACAACAAAAAGCGTGCAGTGACTCCCATAGCGCTGGGAGCCGTGAGTGCAGTATGAACAACACACTCTAAGATTTTAACCTTTATCAGCTTATCAGCATTTATAAATACGCTAGCTTTGCATTAGATATGTATGCACATGTGTACATAGTATGTTATGCTTTTCAGCTAACAATGATTCATCATTCATACTCGCTAAAAGCAATGCATCAATTAATAGATAAAGCTGTTTAATACTAAGAAAACCACTTGTTACAGGAAGTTTATGTCAGGGCTTTCGAAACATTGTACATAGCGATAACACAAGTGTTGATAAGAAAATGTATCTTTAGTACCTATAATTACCTAAAAATTACGAAAAATCTATACATATATGCACCATTTATTGCTTTTCATACATACGATAAGTCCATTTGTTGTACTTACATTTGATGGCACTGTACCCACTGGTGTAAATATGGTATTCCAATAGGACCAGAAAAACAGCATGCATATTATATGATAGAATATGAGAAAAACGATCTTTTCAAAGGTGTTGTCAATGGATACTGTAAAAGAAATTGTGTTTTTTATTGAATTAGTCTACAAAAAGGAAATGTTAAACTTTATTTAATACATATGTATACGTACATAAGCAAAGCTGTACTACATAAGCGTAGTAGGACCACGCAATAACGGCGGAGATGAATATGACTGGTATCCACTTAAGCGCCGCCATACAATTGGCGCATGGTGTTGACTTCTTGCCATCATTATCATAATTTCCCATAGCGGCTGGCATGAATTGGTTAGGTGGATGGGTGATTTGTGTGGTGGTGGCGTAGAATACCTTTTGTTTGTTGGCTAAAGTTTTCGCATGTAACTGCAGTGCGTCTATCCAGACGAAAACGGTTAATTATTTTCTAGCTGCACTTTGCATCCTCACTTGGCAACAATACCTAGCTCTTCACGTCGCGTGTGTCGGAACACAATGCTGCGCGCTGGCAAGCGTTGCTTACCTAAGTTCGATAATTTTGCCGTGTATTGCACTACCTACAGATAAGCACACTTTGTACATTCGCTTCTCAACTTTGACTGGTTATTTCCCAATTCATGTACTTAATCACTCCCAGAGTACTTATTATTTTAACAATTCCTCTTTATGCCCTTTTGCTATTTACATGCGTAGCAGTACATCGAACTGCTGGCAATTATTGGAAGAGTTATTGGCCGTCTGGACATTACTCCTTCGCGCACCAGCACCTCTCAGCTAGATCTTATTTTGAGTGTTCGACTTCACCCGATGGGCGGTATTTGCTTCGCTACAAAACGGAAATAGCTGTTTAACGTAGTGAAAGTGAAATTAAATTTTCGTTTTCCAAATTTTTGCCCCAGCGCTCTTCACTTTTCTGGAGGAAAAGAAAAACACAACAAAACAACTGTCATCCAAAAACACAATGGTGAATTTGACAAATGAGTGCGGGAGTCGTTGCCAGACGCGTTGGATTACCAATGTTCATGTTGGATTACCGATAATTTAACCCTTGTTGGTTAAAGCCCAATTTGAAAAGTCACTAGCTGCAATTTAAACTTTGTTAAAATATATTTTGAAAGCGCGTTTAATTTTAATTACACTAGAATATAACCTTAGGAAATACAATAAGTAGAAAAGATACCTTTTCCCATGTGATAAAGGGATGCATAGTCACATGTACACAAAAGAACTGGTCAGGTTTTTCATAGTACCCCCGAATTTCTTATGAGGAAATTGCAGCTTTATTGCATCTGTACTGGCCGTCAGGTGACCGATCATTTGCCAGTCAGATTTCTTGTTGTTGTTGTAGCGGCCCCGCCCAGGACGGTTGGTATCTCAGTCGTTGTCGTCAAGTTCCACTAACGGCAGCCCTAGGAAGCGTGCAGCTTCTGTAGGGTTGGTCCACAGGGACAAAGCCGTTAGGGTTGTCGGGTTTTCCGGGCATGCGAAGAGATGTTTCGAGTCGTGTGGGGTCTCTCCGCATGTCGGACACTCATTTGGCACATCCTCATTCAATCTACTCAGGTAGGAGTTTAACCTGCTGCAGTAGCCGGAGCGAAGTTGTGCTAGTGTCGTTCGTGTCTCCCGAGGCAGATGAAGCTCCGTCTCGTCTGTGTCCGAAGGCGGTATGCCTAGAACGGCATTCACAGGTCTGGAGTCATTCCCACGACAGCCGGTTCTACGTACCGGAATGACTCGAGTTCTAGCCGACCAAGGGCTGTTAACATTAACGTTGCGATGCTATTGAGCCTGACCACCTTGAATTTGGCTTTACTAATGTCATTCGGCAACCGAAAAAAATGCCGATGAACCATGAAGAGGTGATGTTGAGCACATGTTTAGGTTTTATTTTGTAAATTTGACGTTGTCCAGACTTGCATAACAAGTTACTAGTATGCAATCTGGTCCTTTTATACATTTAGACTTTGAAACGACCTGCTGTGCTCCTTAAATTTTTGGAGGGCTTTCAAATGTTCAGCTTGAACAAATACAATAAAAATATTGCTTTCAGTCATATTTTTCAAATGTTTTCCGGATGATAATTTCAGTCGTTTTCTATTCGTTTCCGGAAACGAAAACGCGTGTTGTTTTTTGGACGTTCTTGGATACGTAAATGAACGAAAATTGTAGACGTTTTCTGCGGGATTCAGGATACGGAAAATTGTATGAGAGTGCTGTTTACAAAAATTCCGTTCCTCTGCTGGCAGGGTATGTACAAACATACATATCGTCGATGTTTTTGCAAAACCACCTATCTTACGGCACTCAATTTTACAGCAGAGCGAAAAAACGGGGTTTCTTTAAAGGCATTGTCTTGACAGGCGGTATATTCTCTAGCTATTATTTTACAAATCTGTTGTTTTAATACCGATTTTACGATTTTTATTCATAAATCCCGATGCCTGGAGTTCAAGGTTACCAAATCTCATTTTTGTCACGATGGCGATTTAGGCGGTTTTGCAAAAACATCGTCGCTATATATGTGTTATTTGGTTGTTTGGTGACATCGAATGGGATATCTGTGGACATTTGACAAAACAACTTAAGTCTGTCCATCACGGATATAAAAATAGCATATGTCCACAAAACATATTTTACCGTCAAAGAGAAAAATGTTGCAATTCGAAAGAAATGTTAAATTATTTTATCGCCATTCACAACCATTAAAAATGTTTCTGGTTGCAACCACTGCATGTTTTCATTTAAATAGAAATGATTGCTCTGACGGTACAAAGAGCTTCGCCGACATATGCCATTTTCTTTGTCCGTGAAAGATAGACTTAAGTTGTTTAGTCAAATGTCCACAGATATGTATGTTCTCTGGGATTTTAGAAAATTAGGGGAGCATAACCTAACCATATCGCTTACTATTTTATAATGAACTCATTTTTAGCGATAGAAGTGGGCATCTTAAGACCACCATATTTTCATTACGATATTTTCACTGAAGACTTATCTCCGTGTGGAATATACTGAGATCCTTGATCTGGCCGGCTCCAATGCCTACGGGTATATTTGAATCCGTTAACACTGAGCAAACGGCTCTAAATGACCTCGTTCTGGTCCATAGAAAAGCTGTTTCAACGCATATCATATATGCCAGCTCGTTTCCGAAAATTACGGAACTCATAAATTACGAATTTCGCCCGATCGGATTTTACTAGAATAAATATAAAAAAACCATCCGTTTCCTTTGAATAGAATTCCATAAACTAAATTATGCCTAAACAATGCAACTCTACGCTTCACAAGTACACTTGGATGCAATGCTGTAGAAGAGAGCGCCATCACGAAGAGAATAAGCACCGCCGCCGCTACTGCTACAATTGGCGTTGAGCGAACAATGCTCCCCAAAAAACGCTTGTGGGGGCTGCAAAGAAGTATACAAGACGAACTGGGTTGCGCAGAATTGAGTCGAAGTGAAGCCGTTGCCGAGTACAGTGAAGTAAAGTGAATTATCGGAATATTGGCCGAAAATTTCACAATCGTATCAATTTCTAAGAATAAAAGTAAATTCTCATAAAATAAACCGTTAATTACGAATGAAAATGAATGAAAAGTGTTTTGAAAAATGCTAAAAGTGTTATAAAACGTAAGATTAAAGTATGGCCAATGGATTTGTAACGGGGGGGACAATATCGAAAAAGCAAAAAACAACAAATTTATCCATACACTTTGCACAGCGATTGCACAAAGTTACTAGCAGACAGGCAAAGTCAATCGTTGTTCGCGCATACGAGTGGTGATATGCCTACATACATACGTATGCGCGTATGTAAATATGTGCATACATACGTATATATGCATATGAGTATGCAGTATATTGCACACGATCTTCAAAAGTGACTCAACTCAAATTTTGGCATTTTTGAAATTATGCGCTAAAAATGTACACAGAGCTTTTATTTACCTTTCAGGAAAAGCTGGAGCAAACTTTTTTAATGTTTTGTTGAAAAAACTTAAGGTAAAGTCTTCCTTACTCATATGATTAGCATGTGCTAAGAAATATTTTTTCGCATTTTCTAACGAACATGTAATTTTGAGTTGTGTCTCTTTTCGGGCATATGCATTTACGTACCTTTACCGTGTGAGCATATCAAACGAACGAGCAAATGTCCCGACCGTTTAGTATTCAGCCTGCAAGCATATTACTGTTTGTCTGCTTGTATTTCTCCGTCTGCATACCCAACAATTTCGCGCACTCCACTCCCCACCCCCTTAATTAACGAAAGTTGAAAAGTGATAAAAAGAGAAATGCTCTGCAATTCGATGAAAAATGGTGCGAGAAAAAGTGAGTGTTGTTGATTTTTCGGCGGCCGTGTTGGGGCTATCAGTGACAGCAACAACAAAAACAACAATACCAACAGCGATAACAGCGATAAGACTGTTGGTACGCTCTCTTTACCACGTTTGGTTGCCTGCACACCTGAAACCACTACTTTATATCTTTCATTCCATCTATCCTCCATGTGTGTGTATTCGTGTGATAAAAAAAAATGATAAAGAATGCACAAAAATAAAGGGAAAACGTGATCAAAGTCCAGTGAGCATTTGAGGGTCTCAGTGACATTGATAAACTACATATTTAGTAACTGTCGCATGCAATGCTAGCGCTATAGTGTGGCTCATCAGCTTCCAACACCCGGCGCCGTTCTAATGATGTGCCTAGATCTACTACCTTCTGTTTAGTAACGAGAATGTGCATCCAGAGATGTAGCGTTTCCGGGCAGAGGTAGAGTGTGATGTCCGTATGTACATATGTACATATATGCCATTCGGATTCATGACCCAGCAATAACATTATTGATTATTTCGGTGAAGCGGCCGCCGTCACGAAATACAAATGAAGCTTACCACCCACCAAGCGGTGTATGAAAAATGCCGGCTGCTGCGCGGTTGTCATGTGGTACATGTAGTAAGTATGTAGTAGCTACTCGCTGTGCTATTTTGTACGAATAAAAGTAGTTGTTGGCTTTGCACTCCCGCCTCGTACAGTAAATTCACGTACCCCACCAGCCAACCGCATGTACATACATATGTACATTTGTATGGTGTGTGTTGTTTTTGCTATTCTATGCATTATTGGTGTTGGTCTGAGCCTACGATGAGCTCTTATACTGGCATACATATCGCACACCGTCTTCAAATGAGTCACAACTAAAAATTTAGCAGTTTTGAAATTATGCGCTAAAAATGTACACAGAGCCTTTCAGCAAAAGCAGGAGCAAATTTTTGTTATAATTGTTTAAGAAAACCTAAGGTAAAATCGCCCTTGCCCATATGATTATCATGTGCTAAGAAATAGTTTTTCGAATTTTCTGGACAAACGTATTATTTTGAGTTGTGACTCTTTTGAAGACAGTGTGCGATATGTATGCACGCTCTCACATGGCTTTCGCTACGGTTTTCGCCGCACGACTTGTTGCGATTTCCTTCAGCTACCTTGGAGCATACATACTTACATATTTACATAAACATGTGTGTATGTTTGTATGTAATACACAATTTCGCACATTAGCCGCAACAGCAACAACAGCAACATTTGTAATGAACGAATGAGCGGAAATTATCGTTCATTCATTTTCGTTGCTCGACGACCTCATGTCGGCTGGTTCAGCATTGCGCTATATCCTTTCGTGTGCAGCTAGCACTTCAGTACGTTTCGGTTGGCTATCAAGTAGACATTTTCGTGGAAAATCAATTCGTTTTTTGTTATGGACAACGGCCTCGACGACGAGAGGCAGCGAGTTACCTGGCAATTAATATGTATTTTTGAGCCGCCTCGAATAGTTTAATGCTCGGTGATTTATAGTGAACAAATGAAAATGATTGCATGAGAGATAAAAAATGTGTACGTACATAAATATGTAGTTAGAAAAAATTTAATTAAATAAGAAAAATCCAATCATACGCGAATTCGTGAATAGAGCGTAGCATACTTAATACTAGGACATATTGCGAAAAGGTGCTGTGAAAGTGAAATTTTGAATTATGTATATTTTCCTTAGATCCAATTTGCAAAATTTTTTTAAGACTACGTATACGGGGTATATACTCGTAGGTTTGCAGCCAACCAGCCCACAAAAACTGCATTTCGACGCCTCAGAATCCTATTTTAAAAAGATAGTATCTTACACTGAAAAAAGAGTTCAGTTACGTCAACTTAATATGTTTCTCTCCACACATGATTTGGTTATAGTTACTTTATTTGGTGATAGTTACCAAATCATGTGTTTAGACTCTCAAGTTGAGAGAAATATATTGAGCCGACTTTTTCTGAGAGTATCTTTAAGTGTCCTGTCAGGTATCCAGTGGTAATTGCCTAAATTCCTAAGCTAAGTTTAAGCAGTCGCTCAGGGGCCCCACGAGATGTAGTTGCAAATTTTTTGGATTGCATTTTACTCTCTGACAAATGCTAGTGGGCCACCTGAGAGTACCTCTGTCCACTTGGCAGCTCTGCCGTGTATCCCTTGGATAGACCACAGAAGGCTGAGGGCCATAAATGCTGTACATTTCCCGTGAAGTGACAAAGGTTTTCTAGTTTGTTCAGTACAACTGTATACCGGCATTGACTACGTTTTACACGATTACAAGGCTCCTAATGCTGACTGGCTGCTTGTAGCCTCCTTACCTCTTCCAACAACGCCAGCAAATCCCTTGGTACACCTCTTTAAAGCCTGGGTCCAAATTGGCCTGCTTCACTGCATCCTCCTCTGATCGTTGTGATTACTGCTTTTCAAGAATCCCTTTCAGGTACATATATTAATTTTGTACCGCTTAAAATAGAAAATAAATGCGGTTCCATTGCTCCTTTGTTTTGAGACACTCAGACCGCTACTGAACTCTCTACCTCGGTTTTACCTAGCATCGGGGGGTTTCCACAGGACTTCGTACATTTTGTGAACAGTATTGGGTGTGGTTCATTACAGGCTCTAAAGCCCCTTGTC
>NW_023458561.1:39431498-39433727 GCF_013731165.1 Rhagoletis pomonella | reverse complement strand
CCACAGACACTGCAGTGATGTGCGCGATCTGGTTTGATTATTTTGCATTTTTCACAAAAACGCACCGATCCATTTAAAGTACTGACCAATGACGTCCGAAAATAGTTAATTAGAATAGTATTAATAAAAAAGGCACTCACCGATTTGTGACTGGCAGCGTTTTGGCAAAGTTTTCTAAAATTCGCTTTTGTTGTTCCTGTGTGTCTGCATGGAAAATGTGTTCAATGTCTGATTCAGGTATGCGCCACTGCGAAAAAGTAAGTAAATATATGGATACAAATTGGTAATAGATGAAAAAATGTTGCACTATTTGGAAAAATTTCTATGTAAGTAGGCAATATGTTGTTATTGTTCTGCTAATGTGGCAGAAATGGGCCATAATTTAGTCATTCGGATAATTAAACCGTAGTGGGACCAACTCAAGTGGATAAAAGTCTACTGAAATTGTTGCAGCTGCTGTAGACGAGTTATTGTAGGTGCGCGCTTATACCTAGATTCAACTTCATGTCTGTGCAACATTTAAAAAGGCTTTTTTTTACGATAATGGTTTCCCCTTAGCATGCATTGACAACCCTTCGGGGGTATTTCTGCCACGAAAACAACAAAGCAATCGCCGTTCCCAGGCGGCGTTAAACGGTAGGTTTATCCATTAGTACTACAAAATCAAGGCGAAAGAGAAACTAGGACAAACATTTAGCTAAATGTTTATTCGCGAAGAATTACATATGTATGTATACAGTACATGTATCGGGCCAAGGACTGTTACTCCAACAACATGCCCCGAAACTATGTGAATTTTCATGCTGCAGCCGGATTCCAATATTTGCTATCGCTAATTCAGGCGCGCCTAAAAGCACGCAACATCTAGTTACATGCTGTCATACTGCCAGATTTGGCTGATTAGTATAGCGAGTTTTTAAAACAACTTTTATACAAATTTAAACACTTTGCTTATAGATATGTGGTACATATTTCTAGTCTCCGTATATTGCATATAAGAACTCACTCTACTGATTACACATTGCAGCTATTACTTTTCCATTCAGTATATTTTTTGGTCCCACTGCTTTTCATTTAGAGAATTTTGGCGGCGAAAATTTGGCGTAGCGATTGTCAGAATTCCACTGCTGTTATCACAACAGCGACAACACCTTGTACGATATAAGTATGTACAGATTACGGCTTTGAAAGGAACTTTTTGTTCATCACATAATAAATAAAATTGTTCGTTTTTCATTTCAATTCGCGTGTTGCTAAATTACATACAAGCAAACAACCTTTAGCAAACCGAATTAAAAACATTTATGAACAGAAATCATTATTGCGAGAATGTGACGTCATTGTATAGCCGGTTTTGCATGTCCATTAAATTTAATGTGCAACAACAAAAAGCGTGCAGTGACTCCCATAGCGCTGGGAGCCGGGAGTGCAGTATGAACAACACACTCTAAGATTTTAACCTTTATCAGCTTATCAGCATTTATAAATACGCTAGCTTTGCATTAGATATGTATGCGCATGTGTACATAGTATGTTATGCTTTTCAGCTAACAATGATTCATCATTCATACTCGCTAAAAGCAATGCATCAATTAATAGATAAAGCTGTTTAATACTAAGAAAACCACTTGTTACAGGAAGTTTACGCCAGGGCTTTCGAAACATTGTACATAGCGATAACACAAGTGTTGATAAGAAAATGTATCTTTAGTATCTATAATTACCTAAAAATTACGAAAAATCTATACATATATGAACCATTTATTGCATTTCATACATACGATAAGTCCATTTGTTATACTTACATTTGATGGCACTGTACCCACTGGTGTAAATATGGTATTCCAATAGGACCAGAAAAACAGCATGCATATTATATGATAGAATATGAGAAAAACTATCTTTTCAAAGGTGTTGTCAATGGATACTGTAAAAGAAATTGTGTTTTTTTATTGAATTAGTCTACAAAAAGGAAATGTTAAACTTTATTTAATACATTTGTATACGTACATAAGCAAAGCTGTACTACATAAGCGTAGTAGGACCACGCAATAACGGCGGAGATGAATATGACTGGTATCCACTTAAGCGCCGCCATACAATTGGCGCATGGTGTTGACTTCTTGCCATCATTATCATAATTTCCCATAGCGGCTGGCATGAATTGGTTAGGTGGATGGGTGATTTGTGTGGTGGTGGCGTAGAATACCTTTTGTTTGTTGGCTAAAG
>NW_023458561.1:39428798-39431398 GCF_013731165.1 Rhagoletis pomonella | reverse complement strand
GTCAAATGTCCACAGATATCTCATTCGATGTCACCAAACAACCAAAAAACACATATATATCGACGATGTTTTTGCAAAACCGCCTAAATCGCCATTGTGAAAAAATTAGATTTGGTAACCTTGAACTCCAGGCATCGGGATTTATGAATAAAAATCGTAAAATCGGTATTAAAACAACAGATTTGTAAAATAATAGCTAGAGAATATATCGCCTGTCAAGGCAATGCCTTCAAAGAAAACCCGTTTTTTCGCTCTGCTGTAAAATTGAGTGCCGTAAGATAGGTGGTTTTGCAAAAACAACGACGATATGTATGTTTGTACATACCCTGCCAGCAGAGGAACGGATATTTTGCAAACAGCACTCTCATACAATTTTCCGTATCCTGAATCCCACAGAAAACGTCTACGATTTTCGTTCATTTACGTATCCAAGAACGTCCAAAAAACAACACGCGTTTTCGTTTCCGGAAACGAATAGAAAACGACTGAAATTATCATCCGGAAAACATTTGAATAATATGATTGAAAGCAATATTTTTATTGTATTTATTCAAGCTGAACATTTGAAAGCCCTCCAAAAATTTAAGCACCACAGCAGGTCGTTTCAAAGTATAAATGTACAAAAGGACCAGACTAGTAACTTGTTATGCAAGTCTGGACAACGTCAAATTTACAAAATAAAACCTAAACATGTGCTGAACACCACCCCTTCATGGTTCCTCGGCATTTTATTCGGTTGCCTAATGACATTAGTAAAGCCAAATTCAAGGTGGTGAGGCTCAATAGCATCGCAACGTTAATGTTAACAGCCCTTGGCCGGCTAGAACTCGAGTCATTCCGATACATTGAACCGGCTGTCGTGGGAATGCTGCAGCAGGCTAAGCTCCTGCATGAGTAGGATAAATGCAGATGTGCCCAATTAATACCCGGCATGCGAAGAGTCACCTCGCAACACCACTTTGTATGTCCCCTTAACGTCACTCAACTAACGCCCCTATACTAATGGACCAAACCAGTTGGAGGAACACACTTCTTGGGTCTCCCATTAGTTGAGCTTGAACACAACGATTGAGGGGGACAGGGCTATGGACACGAATTTCGATACGATACGATACCATATCGATATTTTTGCCATTCGATACCGATATTTTTTATTGGATAGTTTTCTAACGATATTTTTTGGAATAAAGTACCAGGACCCCTGTATCGTATCGAATCGAAAATGTACGTTACAAAGTTAATGTGATTACGGTAATAATATTTGTATACATTTTTTTTTAAGTGATATTTTGAATATTTAAGGTGTTGTTAATTAACACACCTATGAGGCCAATAGTCTTTACAAGAAATCTGAGATACTTCGCCGACCTAAACGGGGTTAGATCGCCGAAACAACAGCCCTTGGTCGGGTAAAACCCGAGTCATTCCGGTACGTAGAACCGGCTGTCGTGGGAATGACTCTAGACCTGTGAATGCCTTTCTAGGCATACCGGCCCCGGACACAGACGAGACGGAGCTTCATCTGCCTCAGGAGACACGAACGACACTAGCACAACTTCGCTCCGGCTACTGCAGCAGGTTAAACTCCTATCTGAGTAGATTGAATGAGGATGTGCCAAATGAGTGTCCGGCATGCGGAGAGACCCCACATGACTCGAAACATCTCTTCACATGCCCGGAAAACCCGACAACCCTAACGGCCTTGTCCCTGTGGACAAACCCCACAGAAGCTGCACGCTTCCTAGGGCTGCCATTAGTGGAACTTGACGACAACGACTGAGATACCAACCGTCCTGGGCGGGGTTGTTGTAGCCGCTACAATAACAACAACAACAACAAGAAATCTGACTGGCAAATGATCGGTCGCCTGACGGCCAGTACTGATGCAATAAAGCTGCAATTTCCTCATAAGAAATTCGGGGGTAATATGAAAAACCTGACCAGTTCTTTTGTGTACATGTGACTATGGGAAAAGTTATCTTTTCTACTTATTGTATTTCCTAAGGTTATATTCCAGTGTAATTAAAATTCAACGCGCTTTCAAAATATATTTTAACAAAAAGTTTAAATTGCAGCTAGTGACTTTTCAATTGGGCTTTAACCAACAAGGGTTAAATTATCGGTAATCCAACATGAACATGGCTAACCCAACGCATCTGGCAACGACTCCCGCACTCATTTGTCAAATTCACCATTGTGCTTTTGGATGACAGTTGTTTTGTTGTGTTTTTCTTTTCCTCCAGAAAAGTGAAGAGCGCTGGGGCAAAAATTTGGAAAACGAAAATTTAATTTCACTTTCACTACGTTAAACAACTATTTCCGTTTTGTAGCGAAGCAGATACCGCCTATCGGGTGAAGTCGAACACTCAAAATAAGATCTAGCTGAGAGGTGCTGGTGCGTGAAGTAGTAATGTCCAGACGGCCAATAACTCTTCCAATAATTACCACCAGTTCGATGTACTGCTACGCATGTAAATAGCAAAAGGGCATAAAGAGGAATTGTTAAAATAATAAGTACTCTGGGAGTGATTAAGTACATGAATTGGGAAATAGCCAGTCAAAGTTGAGAAGCGAATGTACAAAGTGTGCTTATCTGTAGG
>NW_023458561.1:39410293-39428698 GCF_013731165.1 Rhagoletis pomonella | reverse complement strand
GGCTTTAGGCCAAGAACAAAACAAGCGTTGAATATTCTCTAGCGAAAATGCAAGTTAGCATCCCTAATGTGGAAGAATTCTCTGAACATAAAAATTTCATTGTGTTCATTTATTCTTCTTCCCAAACGGCCCAAATTCGGTGTTGTTTCATTTGGACTCTGCAACCATTTGTCGACTTTGAGCCGAGAACAAAACAAGCTTCGACTACTTCTCTGTCGATAACTGAAGCGAACTATCCGTGTCATTATAATTTTAGTTCGTCTTTGCTTCTTTTTTGGTACTCCTCGCTCCCGAGGATAGAGAAAGAGATCTTGCTTTGCCTAGAATATGTAGTTCCTTCAAATGCTTACTTCATCGAGCTCTATTTTTGAATTCTTTGCCGAGCCGAAAGTAGACGCACACAATAATTATTATTCTTCGCTTAGCAAAGTACTTCATAATTTTATAGCTATAGTTGCCAAATATGTACATTGTGGAGACTTTTTGTGAGTTGCCTAGATGCATACATCTATACGTTCTTTTGTCCTACTTCAGACTTCCTTTGCCTCTATCTCTCTCTCTCTCTCTCTCTAACCTATGAAAGCCCCACCGACGGCAGTGGTATTGATGGATTAGCTATAGAAAAAATAAGGGAAGTGTAGTTGTTTTTAGAAGGGTCTCATTTGTACTAAAAGATTAACAATAGAACAAAAAACTTGAACTTTTTATTTGTTGGAGTTATTTTCCTTTCATGGAAGTATTTATTTGCAGTATTTGTGAATAACTTATACCACTTTAAGCATTTTTCATACAAAACAAAAAAAAACGTGTAAAATTCGTACGGTAGGCCACAAAGGAAGTGAAAATTTTTCAAAGTGTGACTGTAACAGTAAATTTTATCGAGATAACTAACTACATATGTATTTCGTAAAAAGTTAAAAAAAAAATTAATGCATAAGCATGTGCAAATATTAATGACACTAAAAAGTCAACAGGGCCAGTAAAACAAACAAGTTTCTTAATTTAATGCGCAAACAAAAGCACTAAAAAGAAAATAAGCAAGCAAAAGAAAAACTTAAAAAGTAACAAAAAACACAATTAACACAGCTTAGTGTACACAACAACGATGTTCAAACAAAATAAAAAGCGCAAATTTTCGCAATAAATAAGTACATTAAGTCGCAAAATCACAGTGAAAGTAAAAGTGATTCTCCTTGCCGACCGTTTCGAAGTTTTATCAATCGATCGCTTAGTATTTTTGTCATTTATTTGCTGGCGCATAAAGTTTTTACTTTAGTAAATTTAATTTTATTTCTTTTCTAGTGATAGCTACTTAAAAGTGTTACCAGCTGTACAAAGAATATTGCAAAAAAATTCAAAGTGGGAAAAATCGCAACAAAAAAAAAAATTATATAAGCTCACAGAATTTAAAACTTAATGAAATCTATCACAATCAAATTTTTATATCTAATTTACTTGGCTGTGTGAGCATATCAATATACATATGTATTTGTAAGTAGTAATCGTATGTATTAATAACTTCGAGTTGGTAACAGAGGAATTTAACGAATCAGCTAACAGTTAAAAACACATACCAAATTGTGTAGTGAAAAAGTGTGGCAACAGTGTACATCAATTGTGTGTTGTGTAGCAGGAGCGAGAAAAAACGCTTTCAACTTCGCACTTTAAACGCAGGAGATTGAGTTTTCAACTCTGGTGGGGAGCAGTAGTAGCTTTTATAACAACAGCGTCCAGTTATAAACAGGTAAGTCGAAATGAGTGGTATTTAGTCTGTCTTTTCCTTTTTGGTTGTTGTTGTTTCCGACAGAGGGTGGGTGTATGATGTATGTATTTTGGAGCGAATTTCCGCCATGACACTGAAGATGGCACAACCGAAACCGGTTTGTCTCCAAACCAAATTGGAAAAGGGATGACGGAAATTCGTTCCAAAATGCATCATAATCTTTCCTTTATTTGAACAACCATCCGGGCTCCTCATCGTTCATCTTAATCCTAAAATTCTTTTTTTGACACATTCACGAAGTTTCCCGAATAATAAAAGTTCCCGTGGCCAGAGAGACGGATAAGCCCTCCTCGTAACTACATATGTATCTGCGCACTTTTGACAAAACAACCGCTGTAAGTTGAAAATTAGAGTAAATTTTAAGCAACTTCCATTTAAAAATTTATTATTTTTATTTAAATTTCATTCAGATAGCATCTTGAACTACTCCTATTAATGACTGAACATAAAAATTTCAATCGACAACTCAATAAATTACAGCTTTGAAGAGAAAATTACCTCACTCGAGAGAAGTTGGTTTGTCAAAAGTCCACAGATAATTTCAATAAAAAATATTTATTGTGATTTTCTTTAGAGCTGGATTCTAAGCTTTAAGATACAGCTTGTATTTGAGGTTATTAGCTTTAGTAGGGGAAGGGGGGGGTGGGGCATTGTACCCCAGAGAGAAGATGAGAATCAATTCGCCATTTTCTAAGCCGACATCGGAAATGAAACTATCGGACATCTTCAAATCCATCTCTTAAAGAGATAAGCTTCTGGCTTTCTTTGAAAAAGTGAAGTGAGTGCAATTCGAAAATTTAGTGATTTATTTAATTTCCCGCGCAGTAAATTTAAATGCAATACTGCTTCCTCCAAGTGCCAATAATTATGCTTTAAAATTTTGAGCAAGCTGCGCCATTTTATTTGTGTTTGGCAGCCATTCAAAGCAAACCATCTCTAAGAATTTTAACTAAAATGAAAAAAGGGAATTTCGTGTGCTGATTAAGCATTAGTTTTTACGTAAAAAATCCATTACCGAAACCAAACACTCTGGGAATGCTGCACCATCAATTTCAATGGTTAAACGGGGTTTCCTGAGTTCCGTTGAGGTCGTACCAGCACAAGTGACTACGAAAGTTCAGGTCGCCCAAAAGACGTCGCGTCCCCACGCGCCAGAAATCGTCCATAAAATCTATGGAATGATATTAGACCATCGAAGAATATTGGACCATCGAAGAACGGAAGTGTGAAGTGACTGAGGCTGTAAGCATCTCAATTAAGTGGGTTCATCACCTTTTACATGAATATTTGGAAATAAAAAAGCTATCAGCGCAATGGGTGCCGCGCTCACTCACACTCGACGGTAAACGCATCTGTTTGACTACTTCAAATGAGTATTTGGCGATGTTCAGTTGCAATCCGAACGAGTTTTTGCCCCGTTTCGTAACCACTGACAAAACATGGATCCACCACAATACCCCATATACCAAGAAGTGCACCAAAGAAGCCCAAAAAGGGTCTGTCGACCGGGCAATTCGCAGCTATTCTTCTGAAACGACCGCGCTTGGCCAATAAAAAAGTGCTGTTCCATCAAGACAATGCACGGATGTACACTTCTGTAGTCACCTAAGAAAAAATCCATCAATTGGGCTGCGAACTGTTACGCCATCCACCATATTCACCATACTTAGCCCCCCAGCGCTTATTTCCTGTCTCCAAACCCGTCGGCAACGTATTTAAAGTCGCTGCTGCAGTGAGTGGGCTGTGTTTAGACACGGGAGCACTGGATGCTTAGCTGACTCTAAGATCAGCCACTATACCTTCGAATTCGTTCCTGATAACACAGATAATTGGGCGGTTCGACTGCATTCAATCAGCGCTTCATTTACTCACATAAGTACCCTCAAGTGATCAGTGGGGTGTGAAGTTTAAAGGAATCCTCGTTGGAGGGATCTTCTGTTGGGAACTCTTCATCAGTCTAGAATTTTTGCTTTCAGAACACTGCAGCATTTTCCAGACAAAGCAAACGGTTGGCTATATAACTATAAGATAACGGTAAGCCAATCGGAAGTTAGGTCCTTGTGCGCTCAAAAACAGTTCTCTTACGGTCGCACTGGTTATCTTCTACTTGCAAGGCTAGACCTAAAAGTACAAATGATATAGTAGGAACCTGCATGGCCTCACCGGAACAGGATAGGAGAAACGTATTTTTGACCCCCATGTATTCTCAGAAACTGTAATTTTGGGTGGTATTTTGGTAGGACATGGTCCGATTGCAATTCCGGTCAAAATAGTGGCTTTTTCCTCTATCCTCTTCACACAAATACTGAGAAGTGGATACTGAAATTAAAACAATGTTAAAGAAAATGCGCCACCACCTAGTGGTTTGTTTATAGTCTTTGTTGAGAATATCCTTACAGTATCATGTAAGTAACGATTTTACGAACTACTATACGTAACTAACAAAAAAGTAAGAAGAGAAGAGTTGAAGGTGAAAGAGTAGTTGTACTTAGGCGCTACGCAATGTTAAACTCGGAAACATATACATAATCTAAAATATATACATACATAAAAAACTTGCACACATATTTACATACATAAGTAAGTACATATCCACTATGGCTATCATGATCAGAGTTAAAAGCTTATGCTCTGGTTTTCTTTCAAGAAGCGTGTCTGTACCGTAAAGTTACTGCCGTTTTATGTGCCACCCAGCAGTTTTTCTTTTTTATATGCCTGCGTTACGTACTTTATTCATTCTCTTTCACAACTGCTGCTCCGCTTTAGATACGCATACACATTAGAGCGTACCAGAAAAAAAGGTCGCCGTACATCCCTGAGTCTGAAAGTATGTTGGCAGGGCAATTCAATTTTTATTTTTTGTTTTCTAAACGTAGGGAACGACTTTTTAAATTATTTTGTCATATCTTCGGCACTTATAGTTGGATCGTAAACTATAATATATCGATGTTATTGGCGCAAGGAGACAATTTAGTACTTACCCACCAGATTTATTTGGCTAAAAAATCGCAGCAAGGCAAACAAGAAGATGTTGAAAAATGAGCTGAACATTGCCGACGGCAAATTATAATTTACGAGCCTGCAGCTAAACACCGTAAATGTTTTAAGCACTCATACTATATTGTGCAGCATTTATTTAAAAGTAGTTTGTATGTGTGTATCCATACTTTTCCACTTACGCATTCAGCTGCTCTGCTAAACACCTTCCTGACATTTCCCAAAGGAGTTGGGGCGCTGACACTCAGCTGATAGCTTTTTGGTAGTTTACGGAGATACATGAATGCATATATGTACATACATATGTATGTACTTACATCTGTATATATTTAGCTTAATTGAGCTTTGCGTTGTCAGTTGTCAGATTAACGTATTGTTCATTGCCCGTTGTTTAGCGCGTTGGAGTTTTGGGAATCGAGCGGAATTTTCGTTTCGAATCTATAGGGATTTATTTGTATCTGTATTTGGTATCGATTAGAGATGGACGCGGGATATCGGGACGCGCGCAGTACTAATTTAAATTTATCGGAGTGAGACGGAAATAAAATTATTTCTCCCGATAAAATGTGAAACTTCCAGCAATTCATTAAAATCTACCTTAAAAACGTTATATGCCATAAGCACTGATTAATAAGACAAAATCTAACGGAAAGCAGAATAGAATACTTAACTAGAATATTCACTCTAAAATGCCCAACCCTCGAATGGCGGGGTCGCCTTTCATGTGGATTGGGCAGAGCACACTTAAATCCCAGTCGTCGGGCATGCGTTCATCTGACCATATTCAGCATAAGAGTTGATGCATGCACCTTATCAACTCCTCGTCACCGTACTTGAATAGTTCAGCTGACAGGCTGTCAGCTCCAGTAGTTTTGTTGTTTTTCAGCCGCGTTATTGCTATTCGTATTCATCGACTGGGGGCTCGAGTTCTTCCTCTCCACAACTTTCCGTGCAGCTACCATTCAGTAACGTGGAAAAGTGTTCCCTCCATAATTTAAGTACGTTCTGAACAGCGGTGACTAGGTCGCCATTATTGTTCTTACAGGAGTACGCCCTGGTCTCGAAACCTTCCGTAAGTCGCCTCAGGTAAAATTTTCGGGCATTCTTACTGTCGGCCAGCATTTCAAGCTCTTCGCACTCACGTATTTCGGCCTCTCTCTTCTTATTGCGGCAAATACGTCTCGCTTCCCTCTTCAGATCCCTACAGCGGTCCCACATAGCGCGCGTTGCGCTCGATCGCAGCGTGGCCCTTTAGGCGGCATCTTTTTTCTCTGCAGCTTCCTGACACTCCTCATCGTACCAGTTGTTCTTTCGGGCTCGCTGAAATCCGACTACTACTTCGGCGGCGGTACTTAATGAGCGGGAAATGTGGTTCCACTGCTCGCATATGTCGGTTTGTTGAAGAGTGCTCTCTGAGAGCAGGTGTGAGAGTCGAGTAGCGAATGCATTGGCTGTCTGTTGTGATTGCAGCTTTTCGACGTTAAGCTTTCCTTGCATATTCGGGCGCACATTTTTTGCTGCACAGAGGCGGGTGCGTATCTTGGCTGCACCCAAGTCGATGTTTGGGCCTCAGAGTGTATATACGTTCAAAATACTGGAAGCATGCCTTCCATATATCACAACATGGTAGATTTGGTTTCTCGTTTTTCGATCCGGAGACAGCTTTTTATGCTTGAATCTAGTACTGCATACTACCATGTTTTGGGCCCGGCGAAATAGATCAGCCTCAGTCCGTTGTCGCACGTTTCGTCGTGGAGGCTGAATTTTCCGACGGTGGTTCCAAAGATCCCTTCCCTGCCCACCCTGGCATTGATGTCGCCAAGTACGATTTTGATATCGTGGCGGGGGCAGCGATCGTACGAGCGAGAAGAGATCCTGGGATACCTCATCCTTCTCTTCCGTCGAGGCGTGGGCGCAGATGAGCGAGATGTTTAAGAATCTCGCTTTGATGCGGATTATGGCTAGACGCTCATCCACCGGGGTGAAAGACAGTACTCGGCGACGGAGTCTCTCTCCCACCACAAATCCAACTCCGAATTTGCGCTCCTTTACATGGCAGCTGTAGTAGACGTCGCAAGGCCCCAGTCATTGCTTGCCTTGCCCCGTCCAATGCATTCCTTGGATGGCGGTGATGTCAGCTTTTATCCTTACCAGGACATCAACCAGCCGGGCAGAGGCACCTTCCCCATTAAGGGTCTGGACATTCCAGGTGCATGCCCTCAAATAGTAGTCCTTTAAACGTTTGCCGTGGCCGTCATCATAAGGAGGGTCTCATCCGAGGCATTGTTTTGCTTCTTCACTGGAAAGGGTTTTTACGTGGCGGGTCCCAAACCCAGCGCACAACCCATTGCTGGGACGGGGGTGGTTTCGCAACCAAATACACGTTTATATAGCGAGCCGCTTGCTCCAAGCAGACACCCGCTTGCAGCCGCACCTACTGGTGAACAGACGCTGCAGACTTCAGTGAGCCCTTAAACGGAATAAGTCGGAGTGGCCCCACCGAAGTTGCCTCGCTTTCTGCCGTGACCCAAGGCTCCACTCGGATTGTTTATCGCATTTCGCAAATGTGTTGCTCACGTTGCCCAGAGTGCGCGAACGAGGACGCAAGAGTCGAGATTGAGTATAGCCGTGCAACTGTAACTGCATACACAGCACAGCGACTATACCCCATTGCACTCTTACTCACTTATTTAATTGTATTTTTGGAATAAACAAAGTTCTTTTTCTTTCTATCAATAAACTGTTTTTGATAAAAATAGTATTAATAAGCAAGGGGGAAATAAGGACAAATTTGTTTTATTTCCAACCTTTGTTGGAACTCAGATTTTGGTACTATTTCCCATTTGTTGTTAAGTTGACAGCTTCTGCTTTGATTAATGAGTTTTGTTTTCAATAAAGCTATTTCATATGCTGAATTATTGCTTAGAAATTGCTAAGGTTTTTAGTCAATTGGGCGTGAAACCGTGACTTTATTTAATAATTTAACTTTTTGTAAGGAGCGCGTGACTTTTCTTTACATAGAGTACTGATATATTATGCACTTTTTATGACAAAATCGTGCTAAATGTTAAAAACTGAAAAGGCCGTCAAATGGGAAATATTTGTAAATGAAACACTGGATAATCATGCCTGGCAAGATGGAGCAAATATTCCCGTTCGATAACCAATTATGGTTGAATAACAAACTGTGGGTAATCAATTTTTCAAAAAATAAAAAATAAAATAAAAATATGCAATCCGATTAACTCATAATGATCGCGGGGTCCCAGTGGACTTCAGATTGACTATGCGGCTATTTATTTTATATTACGAAACTCTGCATGAGATTTAAGCTGATATGTATACGGAATGAAATGCAATAAACTGTTAGAGTTTAAATTATTGCCTTCTTACTTTTATCGCTTCCTCGCCGTTATCGATTAACATCGCAGGTACTACGTACTATAATTCTCACTTACCTTCAGTAACTTTTTACTTACTACTATATTTAAGTTTTTTCATTTGAAACGAAATTAAAATTCATCCCACAGCTATAACTGCCATAACTGTGAAAAATTATTGCCGACCCTGAAACACTAAACTTTCAACTGAAAGTTACTCAATATGTAGTAGGTATGTTTAGTAGGTATGTATAAATAGCAATGAAACACACTTACTTTACTGCATTTTTTCATGAACTCCACAACTTTTGCTTAGAAATGAGTTTGACGTTTGTCTCGCAGTGAAATATGTACATATACATATCGAGCCCTAACCGCCAAAATAACGTAAGCGACATTTTTTTCAAAATTTTCTTTTTGATGCAGAAATATTTCTAGGGCATCTAGATGCATTTCTGCATCAAAAAGAAAATTTTGAAAAAAATGTCGCTTACGTTATTTTGGCGGTTAGGGCTCGATATATGTATGTACACAGATTTATACTTTACACAATACTGGCGGTTGTCGCAATATCATGGAGAATCTCCATTTCTTACAGTCAGCAAAATATTAGCACATTTATGCGAGTGGATTTGGTATGTATAGATACATACATACATGTATGTACATATGTCCGTATATATATGCACGTACATATATATGTATGTAAGTATGCTCATGCATATGTATGCACCTCTTCTAATGGTGCTGCTTGCGGTTTAATCCGTAGCCTAAAGGTTGGGCGGCGTATCAGCAGCAAAATTAATGAGTCGTCCATTGCAAATGAGTGGAAAATATGTGATGCTACCTAACCGGCGTACTACCTACGGGTATATTTAAGCCGCATACGAAGCAAATCGACCGTTAGGCATATGTATGTATGTATGTATGTATAATAAACCCAAAGGTACAGCAACAGTGAAAATAGCAAACATTAACTGCAAACAAATGATCGAATGCTTCGGCGACTTTATGAAGTACTACTTACACACTCGTAAATAGGAATTTGGGTACCTTTGTATGTATGTGTGTGTTATGCTTTACTAATTTGTGCACACGGGTATGAGCATGTTTAACAAATGTTTTGGTACATATAACCGCATTTGTGTTGCTCGCACGCGCTGTTAAACGCCTATTTGTAGGCAAATGAAATTTGCATAATCTGTAGCGCT
Source organism: Rhagoletis pomonella (assembly GCF_013731165.1). Taxonomy (NCBI): domain Eukaryota; kingdom Metazoa; phylum Arthropoda; class Insecta; order Diptera; family Tephritidae; genus Rhagoletis; species Rhagoletis pomonella. The sequence goes on along the minus strand of NW_023458561.1, from coordinate 39,419,327 downwards.
TTTTTGCACCTCCCGTTCGATAACTGTTGGTTATAGGGAATTTACATGATTCAAATTTCACAAGCGATTTCATTGAAAGTGATTAGTTGAAAGGCCGTTTACATCAGGCGATTGTTGCTTTCAACTAAAAGTTGCCTGAAAAATCGCGTCATGTAAATTCTTTATTAGTTTACATTTTCATATTTTAAAAAATTAACGGGGATATCTACATACATACTGCATATGTATGAGGAAAAAAATTTCATCCTAGAAAACGGGGCACCCCCTCAGTTTTTTCCTTTTGGTATTTGAACTATCTAGACCAACTGTCAGTTTTCTACTGTAACCAATACAGGGTGATCAATGACATTGAAATGCGCTACTGTATCGCTGTGAAACTTGCAAAAATATTCGCGATTTTTATAAAAAGGTACTGTTGTCATGACAACTGAGCCTTGTGATAATTTTTTTGATAATTATAATTTGAAATGTTTTTAGGTTACTTAACCAATTGTTTGATTAACATTTGTACACAATATTTCTAGAGTGAAATGTATACTTAGAAACGTAAGGTTTGGTGCCAGCACCTCTTTCGGCAAGAGGAAAAATGTTGGAAGGTGCCCCAAGCCCTATCTTGGAAATTTTTTTTTGGACCACTCAAATATGTACATATTTCATTTAAATATTCACAATCTGTCTTATCTTGAGTTTCGCAAAAATCAAAAAATCTCCCAAAAATTTTTCATCTGCCCATAGCAAATACATGGAAACGAAAAATTAAAGCGATCCGGTTCGGGAAAATAAAACTCATGATAAGGCTGAATATTTTTTAAGTAAATTTTACTTTTTTATTTTTATAAAATGTTGTTCATGCTATAACTGAAACCATGATAAAAACAAGCTGCAAACTGTATACAAAATTTTGGGAATTCAAAAAATTTGCATCAAAATTTCGAACGTAAATTTATTTATAATTAATTTATATGTACCAGTACATATAGTACATATACATATGTATTACGCATCTGGTACAATTTTATTGTAATTCGATGGTTAAAACAGAGGATTTCCGCAACCTAAAATTTAAATTTAAATGTAATTATTCTTCGATATACATACATAATTCGGATTATATTCGCTGATTAATACTCTTAGGTGAAGTGAATCTAGGAAAATGTATGCATCTGTGTGTTATAAAAAATATGTAAATATATAAAAAAATGTCATTATGTTGTAATACAACAAAAGCAGGCTACGGCAGATACTGGCGATGAAGTTGAAAAGAATGGAGTGTGGAAATAACTACGCGGAGCCATGGAGAATTTAATAAATAGTACTCGTATTAAAAGCCCGCGGCATGGGAGTGCGAATCGGATGAATTGGAGATTAATTTTATGTTAAAAACTTAAAATGTAATCATTCGGGGAGAAAATTGAAATATTTTCGCGCCGCTAGAAAGGTGAGCACACTCATATGTACATACATATGTAGGTATTTATTTATGTATATATATAAGCACATAAATTTGTGAAGCACATAAGCAGGGCGCAAGTAAGCACAAGTTCAGCCTGGCATAGAGAAAAGGGAAAGGACTGAACAAATTTTGGGGGTGCCTGTGTTGGGAAAGATGTTCGCTTGCCGCTAAAAGGGAAATAAACGAGTAGTTACAAACATACATACACATGTTGGTCTAAAGCGCCACAATAGTAGTAAATATGTACATATATTTGTATGTAAAATAAGCTGCTAAAAGGGGAGGATAAACTACGTATGTCACGTATGTACATAGCTTTGTACCGCATGACAAAAATTTAGCGGAAAAAAGCGGCACCCAAAAGGGTGTCAAGGTAGGATAAGCGTATTGCAAAAGCATTACAATAATCACACTTTGTGGCAAAAGTAGACAACAACAACAATAACAAAATTTAAAAAAGTACGATCACAACAACAAAAGCGATGCAGTCAGCATAACAGCAGGACGCCGAAAGTCAACCGGCGCTTTGAAATTTGTGCCGTGAGTAAATATCCTTGTTACATTTCAAAAAGGAGGCGTAACACGACAACAATAATAAAAACGGATTTACATATGTTGAGATGCAAAAGGCAGCCAGCCGCAAGCAAAGCAACAGCGCGAAGGGTGGACAGCATCATTACTGTCGTTACATAGATATTTACATACATATGTACATTAGACTGCATCACCAAAGAAAGTTGCGGTTTATCCGCCAGGATTACAAAATTTATTATATTTTAAGACGTTCGCCAAAATATTTGGGAAAAATATTAAGATTTAAGTTAGCTGGGCCGATTTTAAAATACCTCCAAAAATGGAGTTTTTATGAATAAAAAGTTTCCTAAAGAACTTTTTGAAAAAAGTCCCCTCAGATGACAAAACAGATTAAGCTTAAAAAATCTGCATAAAAATATTTAAAAATCTTTTCAACGGAATCGTAAGAATGATATTTTCGATGCTGTTTTTTTACTTTTTTCAAAGATTGATTTACGAAAAACTTGAATAACTGGGCCAAAACTATTCTGATTTAGGCCTATGGGACTGTTTTTACTTCTGTCCAAACAAAATGTCATTCGTATTCCAATTTAATTTTTTAAATACCAACACATCTTAATTCAACTTTGAATGACGTTCGTTCATCCTACCTTTCTCTTTCATCCTTTGAATGTCTTTATTAGCAAAGAAATAAAAAGGGTGAGAAAATACCTTTCCACCGACACCTCTTAAGTCTAAATCAGAAGACTTTAGGCTCAGTTATTCAAGTTTTTCTTATACCAATCTTTGAAAAAAGTTAAAAAACAGCATCAAAAATCTCATCATTACGATTCCGTTCAAATTTTTTTTAAATATTTTTATGCAAATTTTTTAAGCTTAACCCGTTTTGTCATTTTAGGGGATTTAAAAAAAAAAAATAAAAATTTAAGAAACTATTTTTATTCATAAAAAACTCCATTTTTGGAGGTATTTTGAAATTGGTCCAGCTCACTTAAATCTTAATATTTTTTCGAAATATTTTGGTGGACGTCTTAAAATATAATAGATTTTATAATTCCAATGGAAACATAGTACCGATTTTTTTTTGTATGGGGAGTGATGCAGTCTAATGTACATAGATACATACATATGTACTAGAGCTCGGGCTATTCGGTTAATCGATTAACCGAATTATTCGAATCTGACTGAAGTCGACTACTGTTAATCGGTTAGCAATATTCGAGTAGTCGAAGGCTGTCGACTATTCGGATAACCGTTCACTTTAGATTATTCGGTTAACCGTTCATTTTCGGTTAATCGAATATTTTAAGTTCGAGTTTTTTTTGCATTTACAGATACATATACATATGTATATGAAAAGTCTTGTTACATTCGTAGTACATATATAAGATTGCATGTGCCAAATTAAGGCAAAATTTTTTTGCAAGAAATGTGCAGCAAAATACTGGAGGAAATAAAATTAAATTCTATCCCATATTAATTATTACCAAATCTTTGGTATCAATGTTAAGGGCTATATTATAAGACACATTTTTTGGATAGTTTTTTTTGCATACACCGTTATTTTGTGCCATATAGACCCCCATAAGGCAATACGTTTCTGAATACACATTGTGAATTGCCAAAATATGTTATTTCCATATTTAAGAATCATTTATTTCCAAATTAAAGGATGAAATACAACATAAATGTAAATAGTATATATGGATACCATAGTTTTTTAAACACATCGTTATTAAAAACCTTAAAATCCTATATTAACTTCTTTTAAGAAACGTCTGTTTTGGCACAAAAATGTGAGAAGGTGTACATTTTGTGGCAGTAGGCAGCTTCTTCGTTGAGAGACAATGTTTCCACCAATAGAAAATGTTCGTTGAAGCTGAAGTTGCTGGAATACATAGATAACGCTTGGCTAACTTGAAAATATTAGGATACATTTCGCTATGAGTTTTCCACCATGTTATTGGATCAATATTATGACCAAGTTGTGGTTCTGCAATATATAAATCTAGCTGAGACGTCACGTCATTGGGCAACGTGTCATCGTCAAACAAAAAGTCCAAATCCGTGGATTCTACTTTGGGCTCTGCCACATTTGTTGATTTCTCTTTTTCTAAATAGCTTCTTACAAAGTCATGAATTTTGGTTTTTGTTTCAACATCTTCGTCATACAAATTTTTATATCGTGGATCCAAAAATGTTGCTACAAGAGAAGCAGGAATGTCATCGCAACTGTTTCCAATGTTAAATCTTTTAAAAAAAGATCTTCTGGCATATTCTTTAAATATTTTTTCATTTATTCCATCAGTAGAAGATGCTGACATATGATTTTGAGTAAACCGATTTATTATAGGACGGACCAAAGACATCGTTACACTTTTTGCGCTACATAACACTGTTGTAGCTTTATCAAATGGATTTATAACCCTCACCAGAGTCGCCAATTCGTTCCATTCTCTTTCAGTAAATTCAAGTTTAAGTGCATCGCATGATTTGGTGACTGCTCTATCTCCTAAAACTAAGCAGATTGCACTGCGGTTTAAAATTATACTTTCGCACATGTATAATTTCGTGTTCCAACGAATCTCGCAAGATTGAACTAGCCGATTTTCTTTAATTCCCAACTGTACTTGGCGAATTGAAAGAGCATTTTTGGCTACGCTTGAGCGATGAAAATACGAAGACACATTTTTGGCTTTCTTGCATATTTCAGTAAACTGTGGAACGGCTCCAATTGCATCCTTAACAACCAACTGCAGAAGATGAGCGTTGCACTTAACACTATCAGGTATATTTAATAGTTTCTGTGCCGCAGCATTCATAACTGCTGCACTATCGTGAGTTATTGATTGAACCTTATTTGAAATATTCCAATCATTTAAAACTGATTCGACAGTGGAAGCAATATTATCTGCATTTGGTCTTCCTGGAAGAACAAAAAATATTTAAGTAAAAGTAGATTTTCTATGGGTTTACATTAATACCTTCCAACTGCTTGTTACAAAGCGTAGCAGTGCACAAGTCGTATTTTGAGTTAAAATACTGAGCTTCTACTGATATATAAGAATCCAGCGTTCGAGAAGACCATTCATCCACAGAAATTGAAACACTTGATGCCTCCGCCAATTCATTGCATATATTGTCTTTGACGGATTTATATAATAGCTTCAAGCGAGAATGAATGCTTCTAACGCAGGGAACTTTGTAGCCGGGTTCTATCACTTTCATAAAATCTCTGAAGCCATCGGAAGACACAATTGAAAGCGGTAGCATGTTGGTTGAAATCAAACGTGCAACTGCTCGTGAAATTTCTTCTTGACGTTCGTGTGTAACGACGGCTGTGTCACCTTCTAGCCTCTTCTTCTTGGATTTGTTGGGCCTATCGCTTGAAATTTCACTGTGGAAAGCTTCGGCTGAATGTGCGCTAATTATTGAAATGTTATTGCGAAATATTTTAGAGACGATGGCTAAAGCAATACCTACCTCTCGTTTTCGCGATTTTTGTTATGGATTTTTGTTAAATGGTTGTTCAGTGAGGATGTGGAGGAGTTGTAGCACAAAACTGCACCACATATGGAACATGTTACTTCCTTTTCGTCCTCTGATTTTTCGAAAAAATCCCAAACCCAGCTCCTTTTGCGTCCGCTCATTTTTGTATCTGAATATACATACATATGTGTGCATGTATATATTTAAAAAATTTTTTTTTCATTTGTCAAAGAAATTTCAATGAAAGTTCGGTTACTGAAATTCGATTTGCTACAATGCTCGAGTAGTCGAAGCAAAGCAACTATTCGAATAATCGAAGGCGGGCGACTATTCGAATACCATTAACCGACTAATAAGCATGCGAACGGTTACGAATCGAATAATCGGTTAACCGATTAGTCGAATAGTCGGATAATTTTACGAGCCCTAATATGTACTCGTATATTCGTCAAAAGAAAATCATTCAGTTAGCAGTGGAAACTGCAGAAAGGAAATCAATAAAAATTGGAAAAGGTAGCAGGAAAAAAAGATGTACCTACTTACATATTTGCCAGCTAAAATCGTGCCCCAAATAAAATACCTTTCATCAAGAATTCAAAATTAAATTTTATGTGTTTGTGGCAGAGCGAAGAACTCGTTGTTATTTTGTTATGCGATTATATTTGAATTCGCATTTATTGGTTTTCTAAAACAAAACAAAGTAAAAAATTAAATAAAGCTAGATTAACTAAAAAAAAATTTCAAAGTTAAAAAAGTTGTAAATATGTATTTAAGTAAGTTTATTTAAAAACGAAAAAATAAAATTAATTTTGATGAGCTTCTTTGGCCTAATTGGTGAAGAGTGCAAGTAAAACAAACGTTTGGCCTAAGAAGCTAATCAAAATTAACAAAATATACGACGAAAATTGGCCAGAAAATATGATATTGTATTAAATAAAATTAGTTTCATAATATATAATAAACATTTTTTAATTGAATCGCATAAAGAACAAAAATACTATTAATTTAATTTAATAATGAAAATAATAATGAATAATAATGAAAAAAATAAGGCAAAATTAAAATATTAATCTAAATTTAGTAAAAACTGTACCAATTTAGTAAAAGATAACACAAAAATACATAAATTTTAATGAAATAACAAAAAAATTAATTTTAATTCAAAATTAAAAAAACTTAAATAACATTAAATTCAACTTAGTAGAAATGAAATGAAGTGAAAATAAATTAAATTTAATAAAAAATAACAAACAATAAACTATAAATAACTAAACCCGAACTCCAACCTCCCGCGCAAAAATCCCACATCTGGCACCGCAATTCTGCATGTCTTCAGATGCAGGAGCGGCTACTAAAGTCTCAAGGCGTCCCCCGACGCCCGTCTGCTCGTTTGCAGCGGAGTACGAATTACACGTATCTCGCAACTGCTTCCCACTTGTCTGCACTGGAGATTATTACCCCAATTACGTTGTTCGGGGTTATGTCTCCGTATCTTTCTTCCAACATTCTGCGCGAAGTCAAGAAGTGCTCGTAAGTGAAGAGTGTATGGTATACGTTTTCTTCGAGGTTTCCACAGTAGTGATAGAACGTTGAGTCTACCTTGCCCATTCTATGAAGATATTCCCGGAAGTAACCATGACCGGTGAGGAATTGTGGAATAATATAAAAATAGATTAGAATAAAATGAAATACAATAAAATGAAATAAAATAAAATAAAATAAAATAAAATAAAATAAAATTAAATTAAATTAAATCAAATTATATAAAGTAAAAAAATAACAAAAAAATTAAAATAATATAAAAAAATGAAATAAAATAATGTAAAAAAAAACAAAATTAAATAAAATTGAAAAAAAAATAAAATTTAGCTAAAAATAATAAATTAATTAAATTAAATCTATTAAACAAATAAAAAATGGAATGAAATTCAAATGTTTTAATAATAAAACATACAAGAAAAATAATATGAATTTAGTAGAAAATGATATTTAATAAAATGAAGTAAAAAGTAATTTTATTGAAAATAATTTAACAAAAAATTATAATATTATTTAATAAAAGAAATAAAAATTAGATATTTAATATAAAATTAAAAATATTAATTGAAAAAATAAAAAAATATTCGTACTACTTAAGACCAACCTTCCGCGAAGGTGTTTGAAAATATTTTAACTTTAATATTCCTAGAAACCTCACAAATTTTTTCTTTCGATTTCACTCGCTAAACCCACACTAAAGGTTTCGGTGGCCCTATATACTGCCAAAAGAATGCTAGGCAACAGAAGGAGATTGAAGCCAAAGATTGCACACTGCATGTACACGACTATAGTCTGACCCATATTTTCGTATGGAGCGCTGGTCTGGTGCCCAGCTCTGAAAGTACTCAATGCCAGTCGCGATGTTGGTATTAGTGGAAGAGGAAGGCTTTCTCTGAGTTAGAAAGAGCAGGTGGAACAGGACTTGGCTTTGATTGGAATTTCCAATTGACGCCAGTTGGCACAGAAGAGAAATGACTGTAGTGCTTTTTTGGACTCTACCAAAATCGCTTAGGGAGTTGCATCGCCTAAACGCAAAAAAAATACCTTCTTAGGGTCTCTTCTGTGTTGAGGTACTTTTTTATTCAATGAGACCTTCAAAATGGCTTTCGAAAGTAATTTTTTTTTTGTCCTAAAAACTGCAGATAATGAACTAAAAAAAAAAATGTTAAGTGAGAGGACTACGCATAACAAAGAAAATATAGACTCGGCACTCTTCTCAACTTTTTTGGACTGGTAGGGGTTGGGAAGCGCAGAGGTAACAATAGACCCTTAGTTCGGCATGCACATCTCATACTGATAACCATTTATCTATTTTCTAAACTTAGAATATTTTGTTTTCTCGCTAGAAGAAACGAGGTTTCTGTAAAAATTCAAGTCAAGAGTATTCGGTGGGGGAAAATTTTTTGCTTATTTTTAATGAAGTTAAATTTGTGGCGGTGCAGCCAAATCTACTTTCTAATACACTTACTACATACACTATAAATTAAGCTGTGCCCTTCGTGAGCTCGATTTCGAACGTACATACATATGTCTACATAGTTTACACACATACATATGTACATACAGATAAATACCGCAGACGGCGGACGATGCTGGGCTTTTCCGGATGTTGGACTACCGAATTAAATTAGAAGACCGGAGGCAAATCGGACGGATGAATGTTTAATCTCCAAACCAAATAGGAGGAGAAAAAAGTTGAAAGAAACAAGAAAATTTAAGTGCAGATAGAGAATATTTCATACATATAAAGCTGCTCGCATTAAATTAAGTCTACATACGAACATATATTTACATACATACATACATATGTTCAGTATGTATAAGTACATTCCCTACAAGACAGCTGAGTATCATATGAGTACTCATATTATCATTACTCCTAATCACAAAAGTGCTTATCAAAGTCCTCATTTTCGTTCAGGCCATGGGAAAAAATTGAGTACTTTCCCCTCAATGTTGTCATCAGAAAGTCCTCAGTACTAATAGTCAAACTACTCATTTATGCCGTACTACAAAAAC
>NW_023458561.1:39406267-39410283 GCF_013731165.1 Rhagoletis pomonella | reverse complement strand
CTCAGTACTAATAGTCAAACTACTCATTTATGCCGTACTACAAAAACAAAAGTGTAAATGTGTGAGAATTTTTGCCTAAAGTGCTCAGCAATGTCTTGTAGGGTAAAGTCATAATGATGCGCTCCTTATACTTATTACATATGTACATATGCATGTATGTGTGTATATGTCTGTAGCTTACCGCTTCAATGCCTTTTCTCTCCTCTCTATTCACGGCTGACTGTATTGATTGATTGAATTATGGTGTTGAGAGCTTGCGCTTCAGATTCATGGCTGTCCGATTCTTTACACCGACACTACGTCGATTTGGTATTGATTGAATCACACAACAAACTTCGAAGTGAGATATTGAAAAAGATGAATTGCTGGTAAAATGTGTTTTGATGGACAACATGTTTATTAAGTTGGTGGACGAGTGGGCGTGATTTATTTGTGCTGCTGTTCGGGTAGAAGGTTTCATTCATTTCTGTTTCAACTTTTTGTTGCATGAAATTGTATGAACCTAAGCACAAATATCTACAGTCGCTCGAAACTTTGCACACACACAGACATACATATATGTGGTGTTGAGAGGGTAGTTCCATGATACAAAAAAGAAGGTAGTTTCACTCATTGATTTTGGTCGCCATGTTAGTCATTTGATTTTTGCTTTGCATTGTGACATTTTCACCGAAATCAAGCTACCAGATACAGTAAATTATTTTTTTGACTGCCTTTTGAAAATTTTCAAACAAAAGATATGCATGTGTATGTACATTGGGGAAGTTAATTTTTCCCATTTTTACGATCACGGGATTTTCGGGATCTCGTTATTATATGCGTGCCAAATGCAAGAGCAAATTTTTTAGAATTTAAAAATATAAAGGCTGAATTTCTTTATTCTTTCTGAACGTTTGGAATAAACTTTTTTGTTTACTTATTCTTTAGAACGTTCCTGATGATATATTAACGTATATTTCAAACGTATTCTGTTTATTCCGGCTGTGAAATGGGATTATCCGGAATGTATAAAGAAACGCAGCCATAAATTTTTTGCGTTCACTAGGACGTATAGGTATTCAAAATGGCCTCCTAATCAATTTTATTTTCTATTACAATGACGATATTCAAGGATGTTGTCGAGTTTATATTAGTCCTTAACATTTATTTTTTTTCAAAAATGAATATTGGAAAATTCAGGAATACAATTTTAAAAGGACATTTGCCTACTCGTCCTTATGCTCCAACAAATCTAATATGTTTTAACTGTAACTTGATACTGGTTTTCCAAGTACGCTGCGCTGAATTTTTTACATAAGTAATTTTTTTTAATTACTCATATTTTTCAAATTTCAAAGACCTTTTAAAAAAATCCTGATGTCATAGTTTGCGAATATATTGTAATGGGTTAGAAGCGATTTTCAGTTAAAGATGCAGTTATAGTTTATTTAGATGCAGATATATTTTAAAATGAGATACAAAACATTTTTCGAGACTTTGGAGAAAATTTGTTGTAGTTGGAAAATGCATTCCAAAGTCCAATTGCGATTTTCCAAAACCTGCCAAAAGTACCATATGACAAATTTTTTTTTCCAGGCGATGGTATTTATGTGTATAGTGATAATTTGTTTCAAAACTACGAAAATAAAAGTTAACACGAAACGAAAAATTCTCTAATTTGTTGTACTAATGCCATAAAACAGCATGTGTTTTTATAATCATAATTGCTAAAAAATCTAACACTCCATGAATACCAGTATCCGTAAAAAAATTTTAAAATGGAACTATTTTTTTCATATCAGGTACTAGCAAATTCTCCCATCCCGAAAAACGATCATTTATATATTATTCCTAACAATGTGGCAACGCCGCTTGTAATATGTCTATATCTATTTTTTTTATCATGGGTAGTTCTACTGCTTGAAAGTATATATTTGGGGTTGGGAAACAAATTTCATCCAGTTTTGGAATTCATGATACTTTCGGGTGAAATTTTCACGATTGGTTAACAATTCACCGATTCAAATAAAACGTAAAAATCATTGGCGGCGCAAATAATTATCTCTCAATCTTATTACCTTATAATAATTATCTATCAAGGGCAACAGTTTCGCACAGTCTAGCCAAGTCTGGTAGCACATCTTCGCGACTAAGTTGATGTAGACAGCATTGATTGGAAACTTTTATTTTCTAACTATTGTCATCAATGCTTTTGACAGCCATCAATTTGCCATAGTAACATGTATTTATTTACATAAGCATACAAAGATAACTTGAGGGCTATTTTCGATCAAAATTCTATAATAAAGATAGTTGCACTATTCCGATAAGCACACAGTCTATTTTTAGATGTTTTTCATTACATGTAAATATATCACTGAAGTATTTGTATTGATAGCGAAAATTTAGTACTTGTGCATTTCAAACTTGAGAATCACTTAAGTGATAAGAATTACTATTTGCCAGTAACTGACAAGTTTAATTAATTTCACTGGAAAAGGTGATAAAGAAAAAAATGGATTTATAAAAGTAGTTCTTCTTTCATGAAAATAAGTATTCTCGTATGCAGCGTCTGTTCACTAAGAGAAGTGGCTGCAAGCTACATTTAAACTCCAACTCCTTCCAATGAAGAATTCAACATACGTACGTGGGACACTCTACTTTTAACGATAGCCCCACAAATGTTTTCAGGACAACAAACTAAAAGCATACTTACACCCAGAATGTCCGGTCCCTTAATCGCGAAGGTGTAAAGCTACTCAAGAGATGCGATGGGCGTGGCAAGGTAAAATTAAATTCGGCACCGGGCTTGTGGTAGTCGAGACGTATTTTCAGAAAGCCTGAATGCAATGCAAAAACGCAACGCGTGATATTAATGGCTATAAAGTTTAAATAAATAAATTTAAATATGTATATATGGGAGGTTTATAAAGATTAATCGATTATACCTTTTGCTTTTCACGCGCTTATTTAAATAATTTATCCTGCACTCAAAAACAAGCGTTTTCACATTTATTGGAAGGTCTATTTAATTGCTGTGGGATAATAATTTTTCGTAGAAGTTGGTGGTGCCAGAAATGATTTCGCCATTAAATATTTGAAATATCCAACTTGTTCAGTCTAACCTGCTCCGCTGGTGAATGGAACAAACGGACGCCTTCGTAAGTCCACGTTTTTCTGCAAATAACACAGCTTGGCTTAGGCATCATTCATTTTTTAATCACAAATAAATTATATAGTATTTTTTCACAAAAATTCAAACGGAAAGTTTTAGAAAAAAAAAATGTTCCACAAAAATTCAAACGGAAAAGTTTAGAAAAAAAAACAATGTTGCAAGCAAATAGTAAATGGCCAGGTTGCCCCCAAAATATATCTAAATACTTCCAAAGAAGCAACACATAAAACGTCCAACGAATAAAGGCAACATTGTGAAATATAAGGCAGCCGAATGTCAGAAAATGAACAGAGAATGCTGCCTTATTACCTCACCTGTTTATTGCGCCATGGGTTTTACCTCACTATGATTTTATCATGCTCTATACTATTTAGTACACAAATTTCAATATTTAAGTCTACATGGTATGAAACCTAAATATGTACTCAGGTAGACTTTAATGGGATTTCCAGATAAAATGAAAATTCCAAAAGTATAAATTTGTGTTTGAAGTAAAATGTAGTTTGTGGAAATTTAGATTAAAATGTTTCAAAAGGCGAACAAAAATTAACAAGATTCTGCAGCATATGAATAGTTGACTTTGAATTTGATTACGAAACTCGTTTCATATTTTAATCAAAAATGAATTTCAAAGCTAAATCTTTACTTAGTGATTTTATAAGCACAAACAAAACTTTTATGCATTTAATGAAATTCGTTCTTTTTCGAATATCTATTTTTGTCAATCAAACAGGCTCTGTTTATGAATATGCCACATACCTATGTACTTATGCATATATGTATGTACATTAGATTGTACCACCCTATAAGTAAACAAAAAAAATCTCCGTATAACCCCGAGTCAGTCTAGAGCTGCCTTTAC
>NW_023458561.1:39375997-39406167 GCF_013731165.1 Rhagoletis pomonella | reverse complement strand
GTAAAGGCAGCTCTAGACTGACTCGGGGTTATACGGAGATTTTTTTTTGTTTACTTATAGGGTGGTACGATCTAATGTACATACATATATGCATAAGTACATAGGTATGTGGCATATTCATAAACAGAGCCTGTTTGAATGACAAAAATAGATATTCGAAAAAGAACGAATTTCACTAAATGCATAAAAGTTTTGTTTGTGCTTATAAAATCACTAAGTAAAGATTTAGCTTTGAAATTCATTTTTGATTAAAATGTTAAACGATTTTCGTAATCAAATTCAAAGTCAACTATTCATATGCTGCAGAATCTTGTTAATTTTTGTTCGCCTTTTGAAACATTTTAATCTAAATTTCCACAAACTACATTTTACTTCAAACACAAATTTATACTTTTGGAATTTTCATTTTAGCTGGAAATCCCATTAAAGTCTACCTGAGTACATATTTAGGTTTCATACCATGTAGACTTAAATATTGAAATTTGTGTACTAAATAGTATAGAGCATGATAAAATCATAGTAAGGTAAAACCCATGGCGCCATAAACAGGTGAAGTAATAAGGCAGCATTCTCTGTTCATTTTCTGACATTCGGCTGCCTTATATTTCACAATGTTGCCTTTATTCGTTGGACGTTTTATGTGTTGCTTCTTTGGAAGTATTTACATATATTTTGGGGGCAACCTGGCCATTTACTATTTGCTTGCAACATTTTTTTCTAAACTTTTCCGTTTGAATTTTTGTGGAACATTTTTTTTTTCTAAAACTTTCCGTTTGAATTTTTGTGAAAAAATACTATATAATTTATTTGTGATTAAAATGTTAATGATGCCTAAGCCAAGCTGTGTTATTTGCAGAAAAACGTGGACTTACGCAACGTGTTGCGTTTTTGCATTGCATTCAGGCTTTCGGAAAATACGTCTCCACTACCACAAACCCGGTGCCGAATTTAATTTTACCTTGCCCAGCCCATCGCATCTCTTGAGTAGCTCTACACCTTCGCGATTAAGGGGCCGGACATTCTGGGTGTAGTATGCTTTTAGTTTGTTGTCCTGAAAATATTTGTGGGGCTATCGTTACAAATAGAGTGTCCCATCAGAAATTTGTACATATGTTGAATTCTTTCATTGGAAGGAGTTGGAGTTTAAATGTAGCTTGCAACCACTTCTCTTAGTGAACAGACGCTGCATACGAGAATATTTATTTTCATGAAAGGAGAGCTACTTTTATAAAACCTTTTTTTTCTTTATCACCTTTTCCAGTGAAATTAATTTAACTTATCAGTTACTGGCAAATAGTAATTCTTATCACTTAAGTGATTCTCAAGTTTGAAATGCACAAGTACTAAATTTTCGCTATCAATACAAATACTTCAGTGATATATTTACATGTAATGAAAAATTACTAAAAATAGACTGTGTGCTTATCGGAATAGTGCAACTCTCTTCATTATAGAATTTTGATCAAAAATAGTCCTAAAGTTATCTTTGTATGCTTATGTAAATAAATACATGTTACTATGGCAAATTGATGACTGTCAAAAGCATTGATGACAATAGTTGGAAAATAAAAGTTTCCAATCAATGCTGTCTACATCAACTTAGTTGCGAAGATGTGCTACCAGACTTGGCTAGACTGTGCGAGAGAGTTCGATGTTCCGTACTGATAATTATTATAACAATAAGTTCCATAGAAAAGTGATTCTGGTTGAGATAATTGTTTGCGCCGCCAATGATATGTAAGTTTTATTTGAATCGGTGAATTGTTATCCAATAGTGAAAATTTCAACCGAAAGTATCATGAATTCCAAAACTGGATGATTTGTTTCCCAACCCCAAATACTTACTTTCAAGCAATAGAACTACCCATGATAAAAAATAGATATATATATTACAAGTGGCGTTGCCACATTGTTAGGGATAAAATATAAATGATTGTATTTCGGGATGGGAGAATCTGCTGTTTTTATAGGGCCATAGTCCTTTCTGACTATCCTAGTACCTGATATGAAAAAAATAGACGTGTGTCAAGTTAGCACTACACTTTTCGAATTTAGAAAAGTTAACTACGGCATTAATTGTAGTGTTTTTGTTGTAAATTTGTTGTGGAAAGAAAAAATTTGTAGCTCTCGTTTTTTAAGAAAAAATTGTATGTAGTGCTAACTTGACACCATACACCTAGACGCTAGAATTTTTTGTTGTAAATTTGTTGTGGAAAGGAAAAATTGGTAGCTCTCGTTTTTAAGAAAAAATGGTATGTAGTGCTAACTTGACACCATGTACCATTGTCGACAGAATTGACACATGACAACATGGTGTGATAGCTATTGACATTGCCGTGTAAAACTGGACAGTTGAAAGCATTGCTTGGGTATTGAGCTAGAACTGGTACTGTCGGCAAAAGGTCTAGTTCTAGTCAGATTTGATTTTCTGCAGGGTATGTTTGAACACTCCCTGATGAAAATCTGACTAGCTCAGAACTAGCGTAGAACTAGACCCTTAGCCGACATTACTAGTTTTAGCTCAATACCCAAGCAATGCTTCAACTGTCCAGTTTTACACGGCGATGTCATTGGCGGTGGCAATTGTTGCCCAGTGCATTACTTTGCAACCAGTTTTGAACCGGTCCCGTTTTGGACAGTTTTCTTTTATAAGAAAACGTATTTGAGATTCGATTTTTGGATATTTTTTTTCGATTTTTCTTAACTTGTACAGATTCCATTTTTGTTACATATTTTATTTAAAAAAAAAAATATTGTAAGCTGCATGCAATAATTTGAATTCATTAAATTTGAAAACTCACAACTGCCTCCACCCCGATTTGAACTCGCAACTAACGATAGTTGAGTCGGAGGTCTTCGCGCTGAGCTAATTTCGTATTGTACGAGTAGTGAGCATTTGCAAATTTATACCGCGAGTTTCAACTGTCCCGCTCTGCATTCCTTTTGAACTAGTTCAGAGATAGTTCTGAGATATGTAGTTCGGAACTAGCGCTTTGCCAGACTGTCTCTAAATTTTACTGCAGGGCTCTTATGCATTCATAAGGTATAGGCTTTCGATGCTTTCTCCTGGTACGAAAAAACGCATGCTTGTTTCGTTGGTGCGTGGTAAACATTGATCCCTTATGGATTGACAGGCAGCTAAAATTTAAAAGATTGCATCTTTTTCCTAAATTTATTATAATCAGTATTTAAAAATGTTTGTAAACCATCCAACGTGTGTCAAGTAATTGCTTTGGGCATTTGGACGATCAATAGCTATCACACCATGTTGTCATGTGTCAATTCTGTCGACACCATGTCAAGTTAGCACTACATACCATTTTTTCTTTAAAAACGAGAGCTACAAATTTTTTCTTTCCACAACAAATTTACAACAAAAACACTACAATTAATGCCGTAGTTAACTTTTCCAAATTCGAAAAGTGTAGTGCTAACTTGACACACGTAAAAAATAGTTCCATTTTAAAATTTTTTTACGGATACTGGTATTCATGGAGTTAAAATTTTTTAGCAATTATGATTATAAAAACACATGGCATTAGTGCAACACGTTATTCTTAACGTGTTAACTTTTATTTTCGTAACTCGTATTTTCGTATCACTATATACATAAATACCATCGCCTGGAAAAGAGATTTGTCATATGGTACTTTTGGCAGGTTTTGGAAAATCGCGATTGAAGTTTGTAATGCAATTTCCAACTACAATAAATTTTCTCCAAAGGCTTCGAAAATGTTTTGTATCTCATTTTAAAATATATCTGCATCTAAATAAACTATAACTGCATCTATAACTAAAAATTGCTTCTAACCCATTACATACTTCTAATAAAAGGGAGCATTGGGAAATAATCAATATATTCGCAAACTATGACATCAGGATTTTTTTAAAAGGTCTTTGAAGTTTGAAAAATATGAGTAATTCAAAAAATTATTTATTTAAAAAATTCAGCGCAACGTACTTGGAAAATCAGTATCAAGTTACAGTTAAACTACAGTTAAAACATATTAGATTTGTTGGAGCATAAGGACGAGTAGGCAAATGTCCTTTTAAAATTGTATTCCTGAATTTTCCAATATTAATTTTTGAAAAAAAAATATATGTTAAGGACTAATATAAACTCGACAACATCCTTGAATATCGTCATTGTAATAGAAAATAAAATTGATTAAGAGGGCATTTTGAATACCTATTCGTCCTAGTGAATGCAAAAAATGTATATGCTTTTAAATTCTAAAAAATTTTCTCTTGCATTTGGCACGCATATAACAACGAGATTCCGAAAATCCCGTGATCGTAAAAATGGGAAAAATTAACTTCCCCAATGTACATACACACACATGTACACATGCATATCTTTTGTTTGAAAATTTTCAAAAGGCAGTCAAAAAAATAATTTACTGTATCTGGTAGCTTGATTTCGGTGAAAATGTCACAATGCAAAGCAAAAATCAAATGACTAACATGGCGACCAAAATCAATGAGTGAAACTACCTTCTTTTTTGTATCATGGAACTACCCTCTCAACACCACACATATGTATGTATGTATGTGGCAAAGTTTCGAGCGACTGTACATAGATATTTGTGCTAAGGTTCATACAATTTCATGCAACAAAAAGTTGAAACAGAAATGAATGAAACCTTCTACCCGAACAGCAGCACAAATAAATCACGCCCACTCGTCCACCAACTTAATAAACATGTTGTCCATCAAAACACATTTTAGCAGCAATTCATCTTTTTCAATATCTCACTTCGAAGTTTGTGTGATTCAATCAATACCAAATCGACGTAGTGTCGGTGTAAAGAATCGGACAGCCATGAATCTGAAGCGCAAGCTCTCAACACCATAATTCAATCAATCAATACAGTCAGCCGTGAATAGAGAGGAGAGAAAAGGCATTGAAGCGGTAAGCTACAGACATATACATACATACATACATGCGTATACATATGTACATATGTAATAAGTATAAGGAGCGCATCATTATGACTTTAATTTGTTGATTCAAATCTAAGGCGCACACACAAATGAATACATAGCTTTTATTCAAATAAACGTACTTATACATACTGAACATATGTATGTATGTATGTATGTATGTATGTAAATATATGTTCGTATGTAGACTTAATTTAATGCGAGCAGCTTTATATGTATGAAATATTCTCTATCTGCACTAAAATTTTCTTGTATATAACTTTTTGCTTTCCATAGCGCCTCTCTTTTTCTCCTCCTATTTGGGTTGGAGATTAAACATTCATCCGTCCGATTTGCCTCCGGTCTTCTAATTTAATTCGGTAGTCCAACATCCGGAAAAGCCCAGCATCGTCCGCCGTCTGCGGTATTTATCTGTATGTACATATGTGTGTAAACTATGTAGACATATGTATGTTCGAAATCGAGCACATGAAGGACACATAGTGTATGTAGTAAGTGTATTAGAAAGTAGATTTGGCTGCGCCGCCAAAAATTTAACTTCATTAAAGATAAGCAAAAAAATTTTCATCACCGAATACTCATGACTTGAATTTTTACAGAAACCTCGTTTCTTCTAGCGAGAAAACAAAATATTCTAAGTTTAGAAAATAAATAAATGGTTATCAGTATGAGATGTGCATGCCGACCTAAGGGTCTTTTGTTACCTCTGCGCTTCCGAACCCCTACCGGTCCTAAAAAGTTGAGAAGATTGCCGATTCTAAATTTTCTTTGTTATGCGTAGTCCTCTCACTTAACATTTTTTTTTAGTTCATTATCTGCAGTTTTTAGGACAAAAAAAAATTTACTTTTGAAAGCCATTTTGAAGGTCTCATTGAATAAAAAAGTACCTCAACACAAAAAAGACCCTAAGCAGGTAATTTTTTTGCGTTTAGGCGATGCAACTCCCTAAGCGATTTTGGTAGAGTCCAAAAAAGCCCTACAGTCATTTCTCATCTGTGCCAACTGGCGTCAATTGGAAATTCCAAGCAAAGCCAAGTCCTGTTCCACCTGCTCTTTCTAACTCAGAGAAAGCCTTCCTCTTCCACTAATACCAACATCGCGACTGGCATTGAGTACTTTCAGAGCTGGGCACCAGACCAGCGCTCCATACGAAAATATGGGTCAGACTATAGTCGTGTACATGCAGTGTGCAATCTTTGGCTTCAATCTCCTTCTGTTGCCAAGCATTCTTTTGGCAGTATATAGGGACACCGAAACCTTTGTTGTGTGGGTTTCGCGAGTGAAATCGAAAGAAAAAATTTATGAGGTTTCTAGGAATATTAAAGTTAAAATATTTTCAAACACCTTCGCGGAAGGTTGGTCTTAAGTAGTATGAATATTTTTTATTTTTTCAATTAATATTTTTAATTTTATATTAAATATCTAATTTTTATTCGCGAAAGATTGGACTTAAATAGTACGTGTATTTTTTAATTTTTTATTTAATATTTTAAATTTTATATTAAATATCTAATTTTTATTTCTTTTATTAAATAATATTATAATTTTTTGTTAAATTATTTTCAATAAAATTACTTTTTACTTCATTTTATTAAATATCATTTTCTACTAAATTCATATTATTTTTCTTGTATGTTTTATTATTAAAACATTTGAATTTCATTCCATTTTTTATTTGTTTAATAAATTTAATTCAATTAATTTATTATTTTTAGCTAAATTTTATTTTATTTTTTCAATTTAATTTAATTTTGTTTTTTTTACATTATTTTATTTAATTTTTTTATATTATTTTAATTTTGTTGTTATTTTTTTACTTTATATAATTTAAATTAAGTTTATTTTATTTTATTGTATTTCATTTTATTCTATTCTATTTTGTTTTATATTATTCCACAATTCCTCACCGGTCATGGTTACTTCCGGGAATATCTTCATAGAATTGGCAGGGTAGACTCAACGTTCTATCACTACTGTGGAAACCTCGAAGGAAACGTACACCATACATTCTTCACTTACGAGCACTTCTTGACTTCGCGCAGAATGTTGGAAGAAAGATACGGAGACATAACCCCGAACAACGTAATTGGGGTAATAATCTACAGTGCAGAAAAGTGGGAAGCAGTTGCGAGATACGTGAAATTCGTACTCCGCTGCAAACGAGCAGACGGGTGTCGGGGGACGCCTTGAGACTCTAGTAGCCGCTCCTGCATCTGAAGACATGCAGAATTGCGGTGCCAGATGTGGGATTTTTTCGCGGGAGGTAGGAGTTCGGGTTTAGTTATTTATAGTTTATTGCTTGTTATTTTGTATTAGATTTAATTTTTTTTACTTCATTTCATTTCTACTAAGTTGAATTTAATAGTATTTAAGTTCTTTTAATTTTTAATTAAATTTAATTTTTTTGTTATTTCATTAAAATGTATGTATTTTTGTGTTATCTTTTACTAAATTGGTACAGATTTTACTAAATTTAGATTAATTTTTTAATTTTGCCTTATTTTTGTTACATTTAATTAAATTAAATGTATTTGTAATGTTTATTATATATTATGAAACTAATTTTATTTAAACAATATCTTATTTTCTGGCCAATTTTCGTCGTATATTTTGTTAATTTTGATTAGCTTCTTAGGCCAAACGTTTGTTTTACTTGCACTCTTCACCAATTAGACCAAAGAAGCTCATCAAAATTAATTTTATTTTTTCGTTTTTAAATAAACTTACTTAAATACATATTTACAACTTTTTTAACTTTTTAAAATTAATTTTTTTTTAGTTAATCTAGCTTTATTTAATTTTTTACTTTATTTTGTTTTAGAAAACCAATAAAGGCGAATTCAAATATAATCATAGCATAACAAAATAACAACTAGTTGTTCGCTCTGCCACGAACACATAAAACGCTGTAAAATTTTAATTTTGAATTCTTGATGAAAGGTATTTTATTTGGGGCACGATTTTAGCTGGCAAATATGTAAATATGTACATCTTTTTTCCTGCTACCTTTTCCAATTTTTATTGATTTCCTTTCTGCAGTTTCCACTGCTAACTGAATGATTTTCTTTTGACGAATATACGAGTACATATGTATGTATCTATGTACATTAGACTGCATCACACCCCATACAAAAAAAAATCGGTACTATTTTTCCATTGGAATTATAAAATCTATTATATTTTAAGACGTCCACCAAAATATTTCGAAAAAATATTAAGATTTAAGTGAGCTGGACCAATTTCAAAATACCCCCAAAAATGGAATTTTTTATGAATAAAAATAGTTTCTTAAATTTTTATTTTTTTTTTAAATCCCCTAAGATGACAAAACGGGTTAAGCTTAAAAAATTTGCATAAAAATATTTAAAAAAAATTTAAACGGAATCGTAATGATGAGATTTATGATGCTGTTTTTTAACTTTTTTCAAAGATTGGTATAAGAAAAACTTGAATAACTGAGCCTAAACTCTTCTGATTTAGACTTAAGAGGTGTCGGTGAAAAGGTATTTTCTCACCCATTTTATTTCTTTGATAATAAAGTCATTCAAAGGATGAAAGAGAAAGGTAGAATGAACGAACGTCATTCAAAGTTGAATTAAGATGTGTTCGTATTTAAAAAATTAAATTGGTATACGAATGACATTTTGTTTGGACCGAAGTAAAAACAGTCCCATAGGCCTAAATCAGAATAGTTTTGGCCCAGTTATTCAAGTTTTTCGTAAATCAATCTTTGAAAAAAGTAAAAAAAAACAGCATCGAAAATATCATTCTTACGATTCCGTTGAAAAGATTTTTAAATATTTTTATGCAGATTTTTTAAGCTTAATCTGTTTTGTCATCTGAGGGGACTTTTTTCAAAAAGTTCTTTAGGAAACTTTTTATTCATAAAAAACTCCATTTTTGGAGGTATTTTAAAATCGGCCCAGCTCACTTAAATCTTAATATTTTTCCCAAATATTTTGGTGAACGTCTTAAAATATAATAAATTTTGTAATCCTTTTTTGGTGATGCAGTCTAATGTACATATGTATGTAAATATCTATGTAACGACAGTAATGATGCTGTCCACCCTTCGCGCTGTTGCTTTGCTTGCGGCTGCCTTTTGCATCTCAACATATGTAAATCCGTTTTTATTATTGTTGTCGTGTTACGCCTCCTTTTTGAAATGTAACAAGGATATTTACTCACGGCACAAATTTCAAAGCGCCGGTTGAGTTTCGGCGTCCTGCTGTTATGCTGACTGAATCGCTTTTGTTGTTGTGGCCGTACTTTTTTAAAATTTGTTATTGTTGTTGTTGTCTACTTTTGCCACAAAGTGTGATTATTGTTATGCTTTTGCAATACGCTTATCCTACCTTGACACCCTTTTGGGTGCCGCTTTTTTCTGCTAAATTTTTGTCATGCGCAACAAAGCTATGTACATATGTGTGTATGTCACGTAGCTCGTCATCCTCTCTTAGGAGCGTTTTTGCTTATTTTACATACAAATATAGTAAACATATTTACTACATACCACCGCTAGGTTTGTGGCGCTTTAGACCTACATGTGTGTGTATGTTTGTAACTACTCGTTTATTTCCCTTTTAGCGGCAAGCGAACATCTTTCCCAGCACACGCACCCCAAAATTTTTTCAGTCCTTTACCTTTTCTCTATGCCAGGCTGAACTTGTGCTTACTTGCGCCCTGCTTATGTGCTTCACAAATTTATGTGCTTATATATGTACATAAATACATACCTACATATGTATGTATATATGAGTGTGTTCACCTTTCTAGCGGCGCGAAAATATTTCAATTTTCTCCCCGAATGATTACATTTTAAGTTTTTAACATAAAATTAATCTCCAATTCATCCGATTCGCACTCCCATGCCGCGGGCTTTTAATACGAGTACTATTTATTATTAAATTCTCCATGGCTACGCGTAGTTATTTCCACACTCCATTCTTTTCAACTTCATCGCCAGTCTCTGCCGTAGCCTGCTTTTGTTGTATACGACATAATGACATTTTTTATATATTTACATATTTTTTATAACACACAGATGCATACATATTCCTAGATTCACTTCACCTGAGAGTATTAATCAGCGAATATAATCCGAATTATGTATGTATATCGAAGAATAATTACATTTAAATTTAAATTTTAGGTTGCGGAAATCTTCTGTTTTAACCATCGAATTACAATAAAATTGTACCAGATGCGTAATATGTACATATATGTATATGTACTGGTACATATAATTTAATTATAAATAAATTTACGTTCGAAATTTTGATGCAAATTTTTTGAATTCTCAAAAATTTTGTATACAGTTTGAAACTTGTGGTTATATAGTTATATAAATAGCAGCATGAGCAACATTTTATAAAAATAAAATTTACTTAAAAAATATTCAGGCTTATCATGAGTTTTATTTTCCCGAACCGGTTCGCTTTTATTTTTCGTTTCCATGTATTTGCTATGGGCGGATGAAAAATTTTTGGGAGACTTTTTTTTTGGGCGAAACTCAGGATAAGGCAGATTGTGAATGTTTAAATGAAATATGTACATATTTGAGTGGTCCAAAAAAAAATTTCCAAGA
The DNA here is from genome assembly GCF_013731165.1 of Rhagoletis pomonella. Classification (NCBI taxonomy): domain Eukaryota; kingdom Metazoa; phylum Arthropoda; class Insecta; order Diptera; family Tephritidae; genus Rhagoletis; species Rhagoletis pomonella. The sequence continues at coordinate 39,395,636 of NW_023458561.1, read as the reverse complement.
TAGGGCTTGGGGCACCTTCCAACATTTTTCCTTTTGCCGAAAGAGGTGCTGGCACCAAACCTTACGTTTCTAAGTATACATTTCACTCTAGAAATATTGTGTACAAATGTTAATCAAACAATTGGTTAAGTAACCTAAAAACATTTCAAATTATAATTATCAAAAAAATTATCACAAGGCTCAGTTGTCATGGCAATAGTACCTTTTTATAAAAATCACGAATATTTTTGCCAGTTTCACAGCGATACAGTAGCGCATTTCAATGTCATTGATCACCCTGTATTGGTTACAGTAGAAAACTGACAGTTGGTCTAGATATGTATTACAAATATTAAAAGGAAAAAACTAAGGGGCAGAGCTGTGTAATGATTGAATCAATTGAGTGTGCATTCTCATTTTTTTCGTTTCAAAAATGTGATTGTTTGATTTAAAAAATTTAACAACCACTCTTGAGATTGGTTACAAATTGTAAACACAAAATATGTAGTGTGTTATGGAATGGTTGACACCCATTCACATAGAGAATGTGAATGCAAAAAAAAAACTCAATCATGTATGATTGGACGTTTATGGGAATGCAATCTGTCATTATCATTCAGTACTAATACTATTTGTTGTATCAGGGTTGAAATGTTTGTACTCAAAATGTGAAACCAGAAGATTGCCATCTCCCTTAAAATGAGTAAACAAATAAATATTTGGTGCTAAAATATTTTTCTAAGTGTTTGGCCGAACTTCTGCTCAAACTTGAGGCATGAGTTCTGATTTTATAAGAACAGTTTTCAAGGCAGAAATATACTCGAAGGTTTGCCATTGCTTGCCGAAGGACGACTGCTATTTTGGGCTATGATCTGACCAGGTATTTAACCATGGTCCTATGGAGTGGAAGTACGCACATGTAATCACTCCGCTACGGCGGCCGCCGTAAGTACATGCTATACATATCGTCGTTTAAAGTACAAAACCGCGTATCAAGAAAATGCAAAACCGCGTAATTGCATAAATTATTTTCTAGAGAGTAAAGTCACCCATATTTCAAAATGGTTATCTTTTTTATAAAGCAAACGTATTCTGGCTAGTATATTTCAGGACGAATGGATAAGAATTGAGCCAAGAGTTTTTGTGAGCAAATCCAATTTTGGCAGCCAATGTCAGTCACACGGTTTTGAAGAATGACGATAGGCGGTTTTGTACTTTAAACGACGATATATATGTACACATATTAGATTATTTATTCTCAAAATGCATGAAAACTATAGTATGCTTGCAAACAATTAATAACATTTTGTGATAAACAGTTTTACAAATGTATTTGCACTTCAAATTTGTATTTTAATAAAGTATTAATTAAATAAATTATTATGGTAAATTATTATTTTAATAAATAGATATAAAGATATTTATACTTGGCACCTCTTGGACTTTTCTTCATTTGTAACAAATGACAGACGTAAACAAAATAAAAAAATTATTGTATTTTTACAAATTTAAAGCAAACGGGCGTTCTTTACAAAAAAATGTAGTTAGCGATCGAATTGCGCATATTTTTTTTACAATATCAAGTGCCCACAGGAAGTGTTAAACCACTAAATAGCTTAAAAAACGCTTTCAAAAATTCGAAACGAGAGTGAAGTGCAGTGTTCAATTGTGATCGAAATTGCAGGCAAAATTTGTGCGTGTGTAATTAATGTTTTACTTATTTGAAGAAATGTTGCCCGTTGTTATTAAAAATAAGGAAACCAAGACCCCCGCTTTCCACTGGTGGTTACATAATACTCGAATAGCTCCTTAATTAACATGTGTTTGTTTTGAGCACGCACGGCCAGTTAAACAGGCATGTCTGAATCGATTTCCTTCATCATTCTTAGCAATTTCATGTGCATTTTTATTGTTATGTGTTGCAAACAGACATTTTAGGAACTAAATAGGTTCTAAATCTCTGTACACAAGCGCACTTATTTTTAACAGTTTCCAGTTTATGTAATATTAATCAAAACAGCTTTTATTTATTTTATGTATTATGTGATTTCTGGAAGCGTCGAATACAAAAAAAGGGCTGTGACTGGGTTTATGTAATTTGAAATTGTATTGATGATTACTAATAATAATAGAAAGGCGCTTACATATCGACACAACTAAAAATTTCATATATTTCAGTAGAGCCAATTAAAGATTTTTTGTTTCGTAATTTAGCAATAATATGTCTTGGAACGTAATTATTCCGGATTATATGCAGTCATACTGTAAGCTTTCAAATTATGTATTTTTCTAAACCTGAAATTTTGAATTGTGCCGTTATTGCAGAGGACCAGCGACATATGTTAGGGCTACTCCTCCGATTGTGGCATGCGCCTTGGCGTTGTCGCACAAAGGGGAGGGACCTACAGTTTTACGCCGACTCCTGCCGGGGGCCGACCACTATTACAAAAAACATTTTCTTTTTTTTGTTGGCCGGAACTGGGCTCGGACGCCCACCCTGCGGAATGGTAGTGCGCACTTCTAACCACTACACCACAGCGATCGCTTAATTAATTTTAATCATTAATCGCGATTAACCATTTATTCGTTAATTTTTAGTCATTCATAGACTAACATTTTGTCGACAATACTCGCATAAGATAGTCCCAAATTTTCACAAAACAGAAAAGTGATTTTCTTCAAAACTTTTGGAATGACGTCTTGACTGAACTTACTAATTCGGAATTTGTACTATTACTTATAGAGTAGGCTATTCATAAAGTCTGGGTAATGAAATAAAAATTTTTCTATTATAAGTTCCATAAATATAAGGAGACTTTTATTGTTTAATTTATTTTTTGCACATAAACTTGTATCTTGAACTTCTTTTTCCAAAAAGTGAGGATGTCAAAATTTCAATAGATATCGGATGTACGGTAATTTTCCAAAGAGATAATAGATAAGTTCATGAAAATTATTCCAAACGAAAACTTAAAATTGATAAAAAAAAATAATAACTAAATTTAACTAATTTATATTAGAGGTTTGAAGTTTATCCCACTGTAAGTATGAAATCTTCAGCTATGTGTTTCCATTGTCACTTTTTCGTAGCCATATCAACAGCCTGACAATTAAGAAGATTGTGACGTTTCATGCTACCATACGCAATATCTTAAATCCTTCAAATTTTATGATTAACCTTTTGTTTGTTAAAAACATTTTCTTCTTAGATTCGAAACTTGATCAAGCAAAATTGCCTTTGTGTTTGACTAAGAGATGCTCAAAAAGCTCAGAATTGTAGTTCTCATTTGCATACATAACAATAAATTATTAATTTTTGTTTCACACCAACTCCAATATTGAATAGTAAAATATATTTTAATCTTACCCAAATAAACAACGATTTAGTTCAATGGTCAATCACATATAGAGTATAGGGTGGTAATGTGTTAAAGTTTTAAAGTTTTTAAACGTAAAATTACAGCTAATACCTTTTTAAGCGTTTTGTAATTTAACCAAAACTAATTAGCATCCACTCAAGCAAGGAATTATTTACTTTTCAACATGCATTAGCAGAGTGCACTTCTCTTTTGTTTACAATTTGGTTGTCAAACACACTACATCGGATCTTTTGCCAGATTTACCAGAATTTTCCACCAGGTAGCTTCTGACAAAGAGATGACCTTACTTACTCTCTTATTTGTCCTCTCAGTTGCCAGAAAACCAAGTACGATTTCCGGTAAAATCTGGAAATTCTGGTAAAAAATGGTAATTTCGGACTCATGCGGGTTCACAACTAAATAATATTGGGAATACCTTTGAGGTGTTTGAAGAGGGTTGCGACCTGTTTGAAACTAAATTTATTTATAATAATCACATTTTGGCCTTGACACTTTTGCTAAGTTTTTGCCGAGCTTCTCCTCCGATTTGTAGCGTGCGCCTTTGCTGTCACACAAATGGGAGGGACCTACAAACTTACGCCGACGCCGAACGGCGATACAATTTTTATGATGAGCTATTTTTTGATTAAAGACACTAAGATTTTTAAAATATTTTCAATAAAATTTTATCAACCTAAATGTAAAGCTTATGCGAAGTAAATTTGTAAATTTTAAACATTTTCAAGATAAAACATGAATTATATTTAAAACGTAAATGTTAATACAACTGTTTTATATATAATCCCAAACATATGATATAAAATCCCCTCTACCAAAAAACTTAAATTGGGTAACGCCGGTTTGAATTTTTACAATTGAGCAATTGTCAAAAATCTTCCTTTTTATCAAAAAGTTATTTACCAGGGTGTCTGAACTAATGATTGGTACTGAGTTAAAGAATGCACACACATACAAGATTGCAGCCTTTTCAATACTCATTCAGTGTTAAACCTTTTTTTGATTGGGCATTGGTTTTTTCAATCTTGCTATGAATATGTTGATGTGTGAATTCATAACTGCTTTGAGAGAATGGAAAATTCAAAAATTTTAAACCTCAATCCTAAGTGAAGAATAAGTAATGAAAACTGGATAGAAAAAAATTGTTGATTTAAAATTGAAAATGAATTCACACTTACACAGCTCTGCTAAGGGGTGCCCCGTTTCCTAGGATGAAATTTTTTTTCCCCATACATATGTATGTATGTAGATATCCCTTTTAAATTTTTTAAAATATGAAAATGTAAACTAATAAAGAATTTACATGACGCGATTTTTCAGGCAACTTTTAGTTGAAAGCAACAATCGCCTGATGTAAACGTCCTTTCAACGGGAGGTGCAAAAAAGCGCTACAGATTATGCAAATTTCATTGCCTACAAATAGGCGTTTAACAGCGCGTGCGAGCAACACAAATGCGGTTATATGTACCAAAACATTTGTTAAACATGCTCATACCCGTGTGCACAAATTAGTAAAGCATAACACACACATACATACATACAAAGGTACCCAAATTCCTATTTACGAGTGTGTAAGTAGTACTTCATAAAGTCGCCGAAGCATTCGATCATTTGTTTGCAGTTAATGTTTGCTATTTCCACTGTTGCTGTACCTTTGGGTTTATTATACATACATACATACATACATATGCTTAACGGTCGATTTGCTTCGTATGCGGCTTAAATATACCCGTGGGTAGTACGCCGGTTAGGTAGCATCACATATTTTCCACTCATTTGCAATGGACGACTCATTAATTTGGCTGCTGATACGCCGCCCAACCTCTAGGCTACGGATTAAACCGCAAGCAGCACCATTAGAAGAGGTGCATACATATGTATGAGCATACTTACATACATATACATATATGTACGTGCATATATATACGGACATATGTACATATATGTATATATACATACCAAATCCACTCGCATTATGCTTGAAATACAATACCGGCGAACGGCAAACTTCGCCGAATTGGGCGATGCTGTCGTTCACCGTTCGCCCAGCTATTTCGCCTACTTAAACAGAATTAGAGCGGTAGCGAAAACAGCTGATCCCATTTGGTCGCCTTTATAATTTGGGTGACCATATTTAGAAAAAACTAAACCATATTTAGAAATGAGGAAATGATAACAAATATAAATGTAAAACAAAGAAAGATTATTATAAATAATTTGTTTCAAGCCAGATTTAACGAATCCATAACTATATTTTTCAAACAACAAAAAAAATCGTGTTTAGGTTGTTTTCTTTTAAAACACCTTTGGCACGCACAGCTGTCACCGCCCAGCAGGGCGATAGAAATAAATCTATCGCCATGAAACGCCGCCAAGCGAACTTCGCATTTCGCTTTGGCTGTGTTCAATTTCATATGCTTGCGGGTGTTTTAATTTTGACAGCGCGAATTTCGCTGTGGTGAGTTCGCCGTTCGCCGGCATTGTATTTCAGCTATAAATGTGCTAATATTTTGCTGACTGCAAGAAATGGGTACATACATATATATGTACATATTTTACTGCGAGACAAGCGTCAAACCCATTTCTAAGCAAAAGTTGTGGAGTTCATGAAAAAATTCAGTAAAGTGTGTTTCATTGCTATTTATACATACCTACTAAACATACATACTACATATTGAGTAACTTTCAGTTGAAAGTTTAGTGTTTCAGGGTCGGCAATAATTTTTCACAGTTATAGCAGTTATAGCTGTGGGATGAATTTTAATTTCGTTTCAAATGAAAAAACTTAAATATAGTAGTAAGTAAAAACCCACCATGCAAAACATGAGAAATAGGCAACAATCGTCAATGGCAACAAATTGGCGGCTCACCGATTTATTGCTGTGGTGACAAGTGAGCAACACCACTTCGTTCATGTCAATTTTGAATGAAAAAGTTCTCAAAAATTCGGAAACTTATGAATATGGCGTCAATAGCATTGGCCAAAAGCATCTAAATTATGCCCAAGGACAAGATTGAAAAAATAGGAAGTCTCACAGCGAGAAAATGAATTAATTCCGATTGTAAGTTGCAATTTGGTATACAAAAAAATAAATGAAGTATTAAGAAGAATAAAATTATTCCAAATATCGCCTGAAGCGATAAGAAAAGGACTCATTCAGGTAATAAGAAAACGACTCACCCAGGCGAGTTGCCTTCGGCGGACGTTTTAGAGCGACCGGTAATAGGAAATCGATTCGATGGCAATATTACCGGCAATAAATTTATTTCCGAGGGCGACACGTTTTCTTATTGCCGGCAACACAAATTGTTTGGTGGGAAGTTACTGAAGGTAAGTGAGAATTATAGTACGTAGTACCTGCCATGTTAATCAATAACGGCGAGGAAGCGATAAACGTAAGAAGGTAATAATTTAAACTCTAACAGTTTATTGCATTTCATTCCGTATACATATCAGCTCAAATCTCATGCAGAGTTTCGTAATATAAAATAAATAGCCGCATAGTCAATCTGAAGTCAACTGGGACCCCGCGATCATTATGAGTTAATCGGATTGCATATTTTTATTTTATTTTTTATTTTTTATTTTTTTTTTAAATTGATTACCCACAGTTTGTTATCCAACCATAATTGGTTATCGAACGGAAATATTTGCTCCATCCTGCTAGGCATGATTATTCCAATGTTTCATTTACAAATATTTACCATTTTACGGCCTTATCAATTTTTAACATTTAGCACGATTTTGTCATAAAAAGTACATAATATATCAGTACTCTATGTAAAGAAAAGTCACGCGCTCCTTACAAAAAGTTAAATTATTAAATAAAGTCACGGTTTCACGCCCAATTGACTAAAAACCTTAGCAATTTCTAAGCAATAATTCAGCATATGAACAGCTTTATTGAAAACAAAACTCATTAATCAAAGCAGAAGCTGTCAACTTAACAACAAATGGGAAATAGTACCAAAATCTGAGTTCCAACAAAGGTTGGAAATAAAACAAATTTGTCCTTATTTCCCATTGCTTATTAATACTATTTTTAACAAAAATAGTTTATTGACAGAAAGAAAACGAACTTTGCTTATTCCAAAAATACAATTAAATAAGTGAGTAAGAGTGCAATGGGTATAGTCGCTGTGCTGTGTATGCAGTTACAGTTGCACGGCTATACTCAATCCCGACTCTTGCGTCCTCGTTCGCGCACTCTGGGCAACGTGAGCAACACATTTGCGAAATGCGATAAACAATCCGAGTGGAGCCTTGGGTCACGGCAGAAAGCGAGGCAACTTCGGTGGGGCCACTCCGACTTATTCCGTTTAAGGGCTCACTGAAGTCTGCAGCGTCTGTTCACCAGTAGGTGCCGCTGCAAGCGGGTGTCTGCTTGGAGCAAGCAGCTCGCTATATAAACGTGTATTTGGTTGCGATACCACCCCCGTCCCAGCAATGGGTTGTGCGCTGGGTTTGGGACCCGCCACGTAAAAAACACTTCCAGTGAACAAGCAAGGCAAAGCCTCGGATGAGACCTTCCTTATGATGACGACCACGGCAAACGTTTAAAGGACTACGATTTGAGGGCATGCACCTGGAATGTCCGGACCCTTAATGGGGAAGGTGCCTCTGCCCGGCTGGTTGATGTCCTCGTAAGGACAAAAGCTGACATCACCGCCATCCAAGGAATGCATTGGACGGGGCAAGGCAAGCAATGTCTGGGGCCTTGCGACGTCTACTACAGCTGCCATGTAAAGGAGCGCAAATTCGGAGTTGGATTTGTGGTGGGAGAGAGACTCCGTCGCCGAGTACTGTCTTTCACTCCGGTGGATGAGCGTCTAGCCATAATCCGCATCAAATCGAGATTCTTAAACATCTCGCTCATCTGCGCCCACGCCTCGACCGAAGAGAAGGATGAGGTATCCAAGGACCTCTTCTCGCTCGTACGGGCGCTGCCCCCGCCACGATATCAAAATCCTGCTTGGCGACTTAAATGCCAGGGTGGGCAGGGAAGATATCTTTAGAACCACCGTCGGAAAATTCAGCCTCCATGACGAAACGTCCGATAACGGACTGATTCTGATCGATTTCGCCGGGCCCAAAACATGGTAGTATGCAGTACTAGATTCAAGTATAAAAAGCTGTCTCCGTCTCGAAAAACGAGAAACCAAATCTACCATGTTGTGATATATGGAAGGCATGCTTCCAGTATTTTGAACGTATATACACTCTGAGGCCCAAACATCGACTTGGGTGCAGCCAAGATACACACCCGCCTCTGTGCAGCAAAAAATGTGCGCCCGAATATGCAAGGAAAGCTTAACGTCGAAAAGCTGCAATCACAACAGACAGCCAATACATTCGCTACTCGACTCTCACACCTGCTCTCAGAGAGCACTCTTCAACAAACCGACATATTCGAGCAGTGGAACCACATTTCCCGCTCATTAAGTACCGCCGCCGAAGTAGTAGTCGGATTTCAGCGAGCCCGAAAGAACAAATGGTACGATGAGGAGTGTCAGGAAGCTGCAGAGAAAAAAGATGCCGCCTAAAGGGCCACGCTGCGATCGAGCGCAACGCGCGCTATGTGGGACCGCTGTAGGGATCTGAAGAGGGAAGCGAGACGTATTTGCCGCAATAAGAGAGAGGCCGAAATACGTGAGTGCGAAGAGCTTGAAATGCTGGCCGACAGTAAGAATGCCCGAAAATTTTACCAGAGGCGACTTACGGAAGGTTTCAAGACCAGGGCGTACTCCTGTAAGAACAATAATGGCGACCTAGTTACCGATGTTCAGAACGTACTTAAATTATGGAGGGAACACTTTTCCACGTTACTGAATGGTAGCTGCACGGAAAGTTGTGGAGAAGAAGAAGCCGAGCCCCCAGTCGATGAATACGAATAGCAATAACGCGGCTGAAAAACAACAAAGCTTCTGGAGCTGACAGCCTGTCAGCTGAACTATTCAAGTACGGTGACGGAGGAGTTGATAAGGTGCATGCATCAACTCTTATGCTGAATATGGTCAGATGAACGCATGCCCGACGACTGGGATTTAAGTGTGCTCTGCCCAATTCACAAGAAAGGCGACCCCGCCATTCGCGGGTTGGGCATTTTAGAGTGAATATTCTAGTTAAGTATTCTATTCTGCTTTCCGTTAGATTTTGTCTCATTAATCAGTGCTTATTGCATACAACATTTTTAAGGTAGATTTTAATGAATTGTTGGAAGTTTCACATTTTATCGGGAGAAATAATTTTATTTCCGTCTCACTCCGATAAATTTAAATTAGTACTGCGCGCGTCCCGATATCCCGCGTCCATCTCTAATCGATACCAAATACAGATATAAATAAATCCCTATAGATTCGAAACGAAAATTCCGCTCGATTCCCAAAACTCCAACGCGCTAAACAACGAGCAATGAACAATACGTTAATCTGACAACTGACAACGCAAAGCTCAATTAAGCTAAATATATACAGATGTAAGTACATACATATGTATGTACATATATGCATTCATGTATCTCCGTAAACTACCAAAAAGCTATCAGCTGAGTGTCAGCACCCCAACTCCTTTGGGAAATGTCAGGAAGGTGTTTAGCAGAGCAGCTGAATGCGTAAGTGGAAAAGTGTGGATACACACATACAAACTACTTTTAAATAAATGCTGCACAATATAGTATGAGTGCTTAAAACATTTACGGTGTTTAGCTGCAGGCTCGTAAATTATAATTTGCCGTCGGCAATGTTCAGCTCATTTTTCAACATCTTCTTGTTTGCCTTGCTGCGATTTTTTAGCCAAATAAATCTGGTGGGTAAGTACTAAATTGTCTCCTTGCGCCAATAACATCGATATATTATAGTTTACGATCCAACTATAAGTGCCGAAGATATGACAAAATAATTTAAAAAGTCGTTCCCTACGTTTGGAAAAAAAAGATCGAATTGCCTTGCAAACCTACTTTCAGGCTCAGGGATGTACGGCGACGTTTTTTTTCTGGTACGGTCTAATGTAATGCGTATGTCTAATGTGTAGCGGAGCAGCAGTTTTGAAAGAGAATGAATAAAGTACGTAACGCAGGCATATAAAAAAGAAAAACTGCTGGGTGGCACATAAAACGGCAGTAACTTTACGGTACAGACACGCTTTTTGAAAGAAAACCAGAGCATAAGCTTTTAACGCTGATCATGATAGCCATAGTGGATATGTACTTACTTATGTATGTAAATATGTGTGCAAGTTTTTATGTATGTATGTATTCTAGATTATGTCTTTCCGTGTACAACATTCCCTAGCGCCTAAGAACAACCATTCTTTCACCTTCAACTCTTCTCTTCTTACTTTTTTGTTAGTTACGTATAGTAGTTCGTAAAATCGTTACTTACATAGTACTGTAAGGATATTCTCAACAAAGGCTATAAACTAACTATAGGTGGAGTTTTTAAAGCGCCGCTTTTGCTCAAACTCATAAAATAAACTTACTTCACAGAAGTAGAGGTACTCTTACGAAAAACTGAAGTCGGGATATTTAGGTTTGGTTAAGGCGGTTGCCCCAGGCAAGACGCGCACTTGAGCCAACAGAGCGCTATCCTTCGTAATACACTACACTGTCATGATCCCATTGCCGGAAAGTGGGAAGAAGCATGCTATTCAAGACATTTTCTGTAACATTGTTTTATTTACAGTATCCAATCGGAACATGTCCTACCGAAATACCACCCAAAATTACAGTTTCTGAGAATACATGGGGGTCAAAAATACGTTTCTCCTATCCTGTTCCGGTGAGGCCATGTAGGTTCCTACTATATCATTTGTACTTTTAGGTCTAGCCTTGCAAGTAGAAGATAACCAGTGCGACCGTAAGAGAACTGTTTTTGAGCGCACAAGGACCTAATTTCCGATTGGCTTATCGTTATCTCATAGTTATATAGCCAACCGTTTGCTTTGTCTGGAAAATGCTGCAGTGTTCTGAAAGCAAAAATTCTAGGCTGATGAAGAGTTTCCAACAGAAGATCCCTCCAACGAGCATTCCTTTTAACTTCACACCCCACTGATCACTTGAGGGTACTTACATATGTGAGTAAATGAAGCGCTGATTGAATGCAGTCGAACCGCCCAATTATCTGTGTTATCAGGAACGAATTCGAAGGTATAGTCAGCTAAGCATCCAGTGCTCCCGTGTCTAAACACAGCCCACTCACTGCAGCAGCGACTTTAAATACGGTGCCGACGGGTTTGGAGACAGGAAATAAGCGCTGGGGGGCTAAGTATGGTGAATATGGTGGATGGCGTAACAGTTCGCAGCCCAATTGATGGATTGTTTCCTAGGTGACTACAGAAGTGTACACCCGTGCATTGTCTTGATGGAACAGCACTTTTTTATTGGCCAAGCGCGGTCGTTTCAGAAGAATAGCTGCGAATTGCCCGGTCGACAAACCCACTTTGGGCTTCTTTGGTGCATTTCTTGGTGTATGGGGTATTGTGGTGGATCCATGTTTTGTCAGTGGTTACGAAACGGGGCAAAAACTCGTTCGGATTGCAACTGAACATCGCCAAATACTCATTTGAAGTAGTCAAACAGATGCGTTTACCGTCGAGTGTGAGTGAGCGCGGCACCCATTGCGCTGTTAGTTTTTGTATTTCCAAATATTCACGTAAAAGGTGATGAACCCACTTAATTGAGATGCTTACAGCCTCAGTCACCTCACACACTTCCGTTCTTCGATGGTCCAATATTCTTCGATGGTCTAATATCATTCCATAGATTTTATGTACGATTTCTGTCGTGGCGACGCGACGTCTTTTGGGCGACCTGAACTTTCGTAGTCACTTGTGCTGGTACGACCTGAACGGAACTCGGGAAACCCCGTTTAACCATTGAAATTGATGGTGCAGCAATCCCAGAGTGTTTGGTTTCGGTAATGGATTTTTTACGTAAAAATTAATGCTTAATCAGCACGCGAAATTCACTTTTTTTCATTTTAGTTAAAATTCTTAGAGATTGTTTGCTTTGAATGGCTGCCAAACACAAATAAAATGGCGCAGCTTGCTCAAAATTTTACAGCATAATTATTGGCACTTGGAGGAAGCAGTATTGCATTTAAATTTACTGCGCGGGAAATTAAATAAATCACTAAATTTTCGAATTGCACTCACTTCACTTTTTCAAAGAAAGCCAGAGGCTTATCTCTTTAAGAGATGGATTTGAAGATGTCCGATAGTTTCATTTCCGATGTCGGCTTAGAAAATGGCGAATTGATTCTCATCTTCTGTCTGGGGTACAATCCCCCCCCCCCCCCTTCCCCCCTTCCCCTCCTTAAGCTAATAACCTCAAATACAAGCTGTATCTTAAAGCTTAGAATCCAGCTCTCAAGAAAATCACAATAAATGTTTTTTATTGAAAATATCTGTGGACTTTTGACAAACCAACTTCTCTCAAGTGAGGTCATTTTCTCTTCAAAGCTGTAATTCATTGAGTTGTCGATTGAAATTTTTATGTTCAGTCATTAATAGGAGTAGTTCAAGATGCTATCTGAATGAAATTTAAATAAAAATAATAAATTTTTAAATGGAAGTTGCTTAAAATTTACTCTAATTTTCAACTTACAGCGGTTGTTTTGTCAAAAGTCCGCAGATACATATGTATGGGGTTACGAGGAGAGTTTATCAGTCTCTCTGGTCACGGGAACTTTTATTATTCGGGAAACTTCGTGAATGTGTCAAAAAAAAAAATTTTAGGATTAATATGAACGATGAGGAGTCCGGATGGTTGTTCAAATAAAGGACAGATTATGGTGTATTTTGGAACGAATTTCCGTCATCCCTTTTCCAATTTGGTTTGGAGACAAACCGATTTCGGTTGTGCCATCTTCAGTGTCATGACGGAGATTCGCTCCAAAATACATATGTACATCATACACCCACCCTGTCGGAAACAACAACAACCAAAAAGGAAAAGACAGATTATGAAACTCTATGCCCATATTAAGCATACAAATTTAAGTAAGTAAACAGACACTTAGTACTACTCATTTCGACTTACCTGTTTATAACTGGACGCTGTTGTTATAAAAGCTACTACTGCTCCCCACCAGAGTTGAAAACTCAATCTCCTGCGTTTAAAGTGCGAAGTTGAAAGCGTTTTTTCTCGCTCCTGCTACACAACACACAATTGATGTGCACTGTTGCCACACTTTTTCACTACACAATTTGGTATGTGTTTTTAACTTTTTAACTGTTAGCTGATTCGTTAAATTCCTCTGTTACCAACTCGTAGTTATTAATACATACGATTACTACTTACAAATACATATGTATATTGATATGCTCACACAGCCAAGTAAGTTAGATATAAAAATTTGATTGTGATAGATTTCATTAAGTTTTAAATTCTGTGAGCTTATATAATTTTTTTTTTGTTGCGATTTTTCCCACTTTGAATTTTTCGCAATATGCTTTGTACAGCTGGAAACACTTTTAAGTAGCTATCACTAGAAAAGAAATAAAATTAAATTTACTAAAGTAAAAACTTTATGCGCCAGCAAATAAATGACTAAAATACTAAGCGATCGATTGATAAAACTTCGAAACGGCCGGCAAGGAGAATCACTTTTACTTTCACTGTGATTTTGCGACTTAATGCACTTATTTATTGCGAAAATTTGCGTTTTTTATTATTGTGTTTGAACATCGTTGTTGTGTACACTAAGCTGTGTTAATTGTGTTTTTTATTACTTTTTAAGTTTTTCTTTTGCTTGCTTATTTTCTTTTTAGTGCTTTTGTTTGCGCATTAAATTAAGAAACTTGTTTGTTTTACTGGCCCTGTTGACTTTTTAGTGTCATTAATATTTGCACATGCTTATGCATTAATTTTTTTTTTTAACTTTTTACGAAATACATATGTATGTAGTTAGTTATCTCGATAAAATTTTACTGTTACAGTCACACTTTGAAAAATTTTCACCTCGTTTGTGGCCTACCGTACGAATTTTACACTTTTTTTTTTTGTTTTATATGAAAAATGCTTAAAGTGGTATAAGTTATTCACAAATACTGCAAATAAATACTTCCATGAAAGGAAAATAACTCCAACAACTAAAAAGTTCAAGTTTTTTGTTCTGTTGGAGAGTCACATTGTTAAGTTTTTAGTACAAATGAGACCCTTCTAAAAACAACTACACTTCCCTTATTTTTTCTATAGCTAATCCATCAATACCACTGCCGTCGGTGGGGCTTTCATAGGTTAGAGAGAGAGAGATAGAGGCAAAGGAAGTCTGAAGTAGGACAAAAGATCGTATGGATGTATGCATCTAGGCAACTCGCAAAAAGTCTAATAATAATTATTGTGTGCGTCTACTTTCGGCTCGGCAAAGAATTCAAAAATAGAGCTCGATGAAGTAAGCATTTGAAGGAACTACATATTCTAGGCAAAGCAAGATCTCTTTCTCTATCCGCGGGATCGAGGAGTACCAAAAAAGAAGGAAAGAGGAACTAAAATTATAATGACACGGATAGTTCGCTTCAGTTAAAAGACCCTTTGACTCGACGTCCGTGAGTGAACTACGAAAAAACAGGGTCTACAATCGAAGACATCGACAGAGAAGTAGTCGAAGCTTGTTTTGTTCTCGGCTCAAAATCGACAAATGGTTGCAGAGTCCAAATGAAACAACACCGAATCTGGGCCGCTTGGGAAGAAGAATAAATGAACACAATGAAATTTTTATGTTCAGAGAACTCTTCCACTTTAGGGATGCTAACTTGCATTTTCACAAGAGAATATTCAACGCTTGTTTGGTTCTTGGCCCAAAGCCGACAAGGGGCTTTAGATCCTGTAATGAACCACACCCAATACTGTTCACAAAATGTACGAAGTCCCGTGGAAACCCCCGATGCTAGGTAAAACCGAACTGCTCTTAAAATACCACACAAAATATCCAGAAATTACTGGGGAAGCGTCACACCGAGGAAAGATCTTTTTAACAAGAAAGCAACTGCTCTAGAAGTAATCCTCAGTTTGTCGCCCATCAATCTACTTACGGAGGCCTTCCAGCCAAATCTGCGGCCATATTAGTGGCTTTGTCTGATCTATCAGACAGAAGTTTAACTGCCCTAAGGCTACCGAATCTAAGCAGCATGTAAAATAGAGACTTCAGTAGCGGTCTGAGTGTCTCAAAACAAAGGCGCAATGGTACCGCAATTATTTTCTATTTTAGCAGTACAAAATTAATATATGTACCTGAAAGGGCAGTAATCAGTTGAAAAGCAGTAATCACAACGATCAGAGGAGGATGCAGTGAAGCAGGCCAATTTGGACCCAGGCTTTAAAGAGGTGTACCAAGGGATTTGCTGGCGTTGTTGAAGGGGTAAGCAGGCTACAAGCAGCCAGTCAGTATTAGGAGTCTTGTAATCATGTAAAATATAGTCAATGCCAGTATACAGTTGTACTGAACAAACTAGAAACCCGTAACAAAGTTAACTTATGCTGCAATACAGATCATTAGGGCTTTGTCACTCCACGGGAAATGTACAGCATTCATGGCCCTCAGCCTTCTGTGGTCTATCCAAGGGATACACGGCAGAGCCGCCAAGTGGATACTCTCAGGTACTCTCAGGTTGTCCACTGACATTTGTCAGAGTCAAATGCAATGCAACTACATCTCGTGGAGCCCCTGAGCGACTGCTTAAACTTAGCTTAGGAAACTAGGGAATTACCACTGGATTCCTGACAGGACACTTAAAGATACTCTCAGAAAAAGTCGGCTCAATATATTTCTCTCAACTTGAGAGTCTAAACACATGATTTGGTAACTATCACCAAATAAAGTAACTATAACCAAATCATGTGTGGAGAGAAACATATTAAGTTGACGTACTGAACTCTTTTTTCAGTGTAAGATACTATCTTTGTAAAATAGGATTCTGAGGCGTCGAAATGCAGTTTTTGTGGGCTGGTTGGCTGCAAATCTACGAGTATATACCCCGTATACGTAGTCTCAAAAAAATTTTGCAAATTGGATCTAAGGAAAATATACATAATTCAAAATTTCACTTTCACAACACCTTTTCGCAATATGTCCTAGTATTAAGAATGCTACGCTCTATTCACGAATTCGCGTATGATTTGATTTTTCTTATTTAATTAAATTTTGTCTAACTACATATTTATGTACGTACACATTTTTTATCTCTCATGCAATCATTTTCATTTGTTCACTAGAAATCACCGAGCATTAAACTATTCGAGGCGGCTCAAAAATACATATTAATTGCCAGGTAACTCGCTGCCTCTCGTCGTCGAGGCCGTTGTCCATAACACAAAACGAATTGATTTTCCACGAAAATGTCTACTTGATAGCCAACCGAAACGCACTGAACTGGTAGCTGCACACGAAAGGATATAGCGCAATGCTGAACCAGCCGACATGAGGTCGTCGAGCAACGAAAATGAATGAACGATAATTTCCGCTCATTCGTTCATTACAAATGTTGCTGTTGTTGCTGTTGCGGCTAATGTGCGAAATTTTGTATTACATACAAACAGACACACATGTTTATGTAAATATGTAAGTATGTATGCTCCAAGGTAGCTGAAGGAAATCGCAACAAGTCGTGCGGCGAAAACCGTAGCGAATGCCATGTGAGAGCGTGCATACATATCGCACACTGTCTTCAAAAGAGTCACAACTCAAAATAATACGTTTGCCCAGAAAATTCGAAAAACTATTTTTTAGCTGATGATAATCATATGGGCAAGGGCGATTTTACCTTAGGTTCTTTTAAACGATTATAACAAAAATTTGCTCCTGCTTTTGCAGAAAGGCTCTGTACATTTTTAGCGCATAATTTCATAACTGCTAAATTTTGAGTTGTGACTCATTTGAAGACGGTGTGCGATATGTATGCCAGTATAAGAGCTCATCGTAGGCTCAGACCAACACCAATAATGCATAGAATAGCAAAAACAACACACACCATATAAATGTACATGCGGTTGGGTGGTGGGGTACGTGAATTTACTGTACGAGGCGGGAGTGCAAAGCCAACAACTACTTTTATTCGTACAAAATAGAACAGCGAGTAGCTACTACATACTACATACAATGTATGTACATATGTAGGTACCACATGACAACCGCGCAGCAGCCGGCATTTTTCATACACCGCTTGGTGGGTGGTAAGCTTCATTTGTATTTCGTGACGGCGGCCGCTTCACCGAAATAATCAATAATGTCATGTGCTGGGTCATGAATCCGAATGGCATATATGTACATATGTACATACGGACATCACACTCTACCTCTGCCCGGCAACGCTACATCTCTGGATGCACATTCTCGTTACTAACAGAAGGTAGTAGATCTAGGCACATCATTAGAACGGCGCCGGGTGTTGGAAGCTGATGAGCCACACTATAGCGCTAACATTGCATGCGACAGTTACTAAATATGTAGTTTATCAATGTCACTGAGACCCTCAAATGCTCACTGGACTTTGATCACGTTTTCCCTTTATTTTTGTGCATTCTTTATCATTTTTTTTTTTTATCACACGAATACACACACATGGAGGATAGATGGAATGAAAGATATCAAGTAGTGGTTTCTGGTGAAGGGTTCAGGTGTGCAGGCAACCAAACGTGGTAAAGAGAGCGTACCAACAGTCTTATCGCTGTTATCGCTATTGGTATTGTTGTTTTTGTTGTTGCTGTCACTGATAGCCCCAACACGGCCGCCGAAAAATCAACAACACTCACTTTTTCTCGCACCATTTTTCATCGACTTGCAGAGCATTTCTCTTTTTATCACTTTTCAACTTTCGTTAATTAAGGGGGTGGGGAGTGGAGTGCGCGAAATTGTTGGGTATGCAGACGGAGAAATACAAACAGACAAACAGTAATATGCTTGCAGGCTGAATACTAAACGGTCGGGACATTTGCTCGTTCGTTTGATATGCTCACACGGTAAAGGTACGTAAATGCATTTGCCCGAAAAGAGACACAACTCAAAATTACATGTTCGTTAGAAAATGCGAAAAAATATTTCTTAGCACATGCTAATCATATGAGTAAGGAAGACTTTACCTTAAGTTTTTTCAACAAAACATTAAAAAAGTTTGCTCCAGCTTTTCCTGAAAGGTAAATAAAAGCTCTGTGTACATTTTTAGCGCATAATTTCAAAAATGCCAAAATTTGAGTTGAGTCACTTTTGAAGATCGTGTGCAATATACTGCATACTCATATGCATATATGTATATGTACGTATGTATGCACATATTTACATACGCGCATACGTATGTATGTAGGCATATCACCACTCGTATGCGCGAACAACGATTGACTTTGCCTGTCTGCTAGTAACTTTGTGCAATCGCTGTGCTAAGTGTATGGATAAATTTGTTGTTTTTTGCTTTTCCGATATTGTCCCCCCCGTTACAAATCCATTGGCCATACTTTAATCTTACGTTTTATAACACTTTTAGCATTTTTCAAAACACTTTTCATTCATTTTCATTCGTAATTAACGGTTTATTTTATGAGAATTTACTTTTATTCTTTGAAATTGATACGATTGTGAAATTTTCGGCCAATATTCCGATAATTCACTTTACTTCACTGTACTCGGCAACGGCTTCACTTCGACTCAATTCTGCGCAACCCAGTTCGTCTTGTATACTTCTTTGCAGCCCCCACAAGCGTTTTTTGGGGAGCATTGTTCGCTCAACGCCAATTGTAGCAGCAGCGGCGGCGGTGCTTATTCTCTTCGTGATGGCGCGCTCTTCTACAGCATTGCATCCAAGTGTACTTGTGAAGCGTAGAGTTGCATTGTTTAGGCATAATTTAGTTTATGGAATTCTATTCAAAGGAAACGGATGGTTTTTTTATATTTATTCCTGTAAAATCCGATCGGGCGAAATTCGTAATTTATGAGTTCCGTAATTTTCGGAAACGAGCTGGCATATATGATATGCGTTGAAACAGCTTTTCTATGGACCAGTAGGAGGTCATTTAGAGCAGTTTGCTCAGTGTTAAGGGATTCAAATATACCCGTAGGCATTGGAGCCGGCCAGATCAAGGTTCTCAGTTTATTCCACACGGAGATAAGTCTTCAGTGAAAATATCGTCATGAAAATAATGGTGGTCTTAAGATGCCCACTTCTATCGCTAAAAATGAGTTCATTATAAAATCGTAAGCGATATGGTTAGGTTATGCTCCCCTAATTTTCTAAAATCCCAGAGAACATACATATCTGTGGACATTTGACTAAACAACTTAAGTCTATCTTTCACGGA
>NW_023458561.1:39340879-39355997 GCF_013731165.1 Rhagoletis pomonella | reverse complement strand
AAAAAAAATCTCCGTATAACCCCGAGTCAGTCTAGAGCTGCCTTTACACGGTTCGAATTTTGTCGTTCAACCAAAATCGACCCGTGTAAATGGCAATTCAATAGTAAAATGTAAATGTTTTGGCTAGTCGATTTCACAGTAGACATGAATCGACTCGCGTAAATGCAGCTTAAGGTATTTTGTAAGGCAATTTCGAGATTTGTTTTTTTTTTTTTGAAAAAGTTGAATGACTTTTGGTGAGCTTTAATTTATTGACATTAGGGTGATAAGAACTGAGATCTGTTGGGTAAGTACTAGAACGGGGCGTGTACATTAGGGTAGTCCAAAATGAGTAATGCCGCAATTTTAATGCTCTCAAACCCTAGGATTGTTCTACGTCGATAAACCCTTATTTTTTTATTTTGAAAAAAAAAAATATTGAGAGCCCGCTCAAAGCGCTCAAAGTTTTCCATGTATTTTATATGGGGAGAAAAACCACTTTTCGTTGAAATGGTATGGAATTCTTTAAAATCAATATTTTTCGATCGGAAAACTATGGTCCTCTTCTGGAGAATTCCCATAATAATACCCAGTTGTTTATTTAACAATTTTTTAATACTAACGACTTTTAATTGGTGCCCCTATTGAATTTTGGGGGTTTCGGCAGACCTGTAAATTATAGTTACTATGAAAAAATAGTTAAATAAGCAATCAGGATTATTGTAGGGGATCTTCTACAGAGAAGCAGAGTTTTCCGATCGAAAAATATTGATTGCTATACCATTTCTACGAAAATTTGGGTTTATCCCATATAAAATATATGGAAAACTTTGAGCGCTTTGAGCGCTCTAAACATTTTTCGATTTCGAAATAAAAACATTGGGGTATATTTTTTTTTTGTTAGAAAAATCCTAGGAGGTGAGAGCATAAAAGTTCCGACTTCAATTTTTCTCATGCATTTTCGGACCACCCTAGTGTACATACATATACATAAGTATATTTACTACTATAGCCCTATTATCTACTTGCATATGATTTATAGTTATTGCCCCACTTGCTGACGCATTTCGAACAATACTGTGATTGTCTCTAATTGGCCAACGAAATTCCAGATTAAAAACACTTTGACGTAAATTTTAATGTGGATATAGAGAATAAAATAATTTATTGATTTGTTGGTATTTGACTACTAAAATAGTAGCTAGCTACTAAAATAGCTTCTTAGTTCATGTCTTTGAGGAGGCATTATATGAGTTGGTGAGGCTAAATATGTTTACTTAGTTCAAAAGCAATTTTTTCTTTGTGAACCAAAATAATTTTCCTTTGCCTTTCCATTGCAGGTACCACCTTCTTTTCGCAATTTAATTGAATAGATAATAGCGTTGTTTCCCTTAGTTGTGGCCAGGGAGGGAGAGACAGACAAAATTTTTACACATAACCTAACTAACGCAGAGAAGCTTTTAAAACTTTCTATTTATTCAACATGGACGCATAGAGGTAAAGCTCACTACCATAGGCCAGTGACAACCAGAGGGGTTTTTTTTTGCTCTGTGCACGTTCATATTAAATCTACAAAAGGGTTCCAAAATCATCTTCCACGGAATAAGTTTCGATCATGATTGGTTAACATAAAAGATTAATGGGCAGAAGGACAGAGCTTTTACACTATGCACATCTATACAAGCGGTATAGAAGCTAGAGAGAGAGAGAGAGAGAGAGAGAAATTTTACTTTTCATAAGTCCATACGAAATCTACAGAAAGCTTTAAGCTGAGCTGAAAAAACTCTGAACGCAGACAAAGCAAACAATCATGACCAAAATGGGGTTTGGTGCCCCTATTTAAAGAAAATCAACAATGTTTTCGCAAAACTCAGCATTACGGCGTAACAAAGTTATTAATGTTAAAATATGGGTGTCAAAGGTTATTAGGAAATGTTTAGTTTGAACATTTATGTAGATCATTTTTGAGGTATTTCAGGAATTATTAATAGATGGGTATACATCCAAATGAGTTTGAAAATGCTTTATTTCTTACCATCCATCAGTCCATATTTCAATAAATATGTATCACAATGTGACACAAAAGAGATTTAAGAAAGTTTTAGTTAAAAATACTTTTGAAAATAATTCAAAACTGTTTGAAAAATATAATTTAGTTAACTTATACACAAGTTATTAAAATATAAGTATCGATAGAGAAAGGGATTTTTTGAAATTTTTTCGAAAAGTCATATTGATATAACTAAGTATATATATTGTAGGAAAAGGCCATAAGATTTGCATCGCTCTTTGGAATTTAGGGAACAAATTAAAGTCCTTGGCTTGTAGATGTACCTTAAGGTACACCGATTTATATAAAATATGGCACTCGAATCGCTTAAAACTCTGGCAACCATTTGAAATATTTTTTAGGTTTTTGAAATTCAATTTTGGGTGTTTTAACACCATGCCAGTATATAAATTAACAAGCAGGCAACCATTTTTGCCAAGTTGCATACGAGAAGTCTGTTGAAGCCGATTTTAAAAACCGACAATGCATTCAATGTTACACCCTGTAGCGAAGAATTCTTCTCAATATTTCTTTTAAATATCAAACTTTGTATGATTAAATAGTTATTTTAAATACATACCTACTAAAACATAGACAGTAAAGTGATCACAATATCAATTTTTTCCTGAAATACCAAAATTTTCTGAAATTTCAAAGATAAGGGCTGTGTAATGGCCTGTTTACAGTGGCCCCAGTGTTCGCCGGTAAAAAGTGAAGCCAAGCCTTTGGGCCGTTGATGATAGATCCCATGTGATCAGCATGCATGCCCTCTTCTGAACCTTCTTTAGCTTAATATTTATATGTGACTTATCGAGGGGCCGCCATCAAGCTAAAATCCCGTAAAACAAAATGGGAACGTATGTATGTACATATTTTTCCCTATGGCTGATTTTCAGGTGTATGGGACACTCAAAATTCCTTAGCCGATTGCCGTGAATCGCTAAATGGTAACGAAAAGCAGTTTATTTTTCACAACAAAATATGTGTCTTGATAAGTAAAAGATCTGTCAATAAGTCACATCGCTATTGGAAGGCAAATAGAAATACTATGGCTTCATTATAACTAAGTACTTTTGCAGAAACGGGAGTGATGAAGAAGAGCCTAATATTTTCCGGTATGGGTTAATGAAATGTCTTAAATGTTGCAGAGGGGGGTTTCAGATTTTTGGATCACCTAAGTGACTTAGCACAGTTAAGGGCATAGCAGTTGTTCAGATTCACAGGCTCATTATACCGATTTGATTCGGAAGGGTCATGAACCGGGCGGTATCTGCAAAGTTGTCAATTCGTCAAGAAATAAATCAGCAAAACTTTGTTTAGCTACAAAAAAGGTCAATGCATACAATAATTGAGACATTAAAAGTTATTTAAATAAACATGTAACCCGTTTTCTCAATTATTGAAGCAAGATATATGCCATTAGCCACACGCACATACACACACCAAAGAGAGTATTGTATGTACTTTTATTTGACCTAAAAAACAAAATCAACATAAATGACTTAACGTGCAAATGACATTTCGAATGACATAAACTAGAAAAGCATGGCATGCTTTATTTATGTACTAAAACAATAAACGAATTCACATGCTTGCCCAAATAAAAAGATTGCTCTCCCTAAGTCGACTAATCGCTTAAGGCTTGCCCAATTTACTGTTGCTGATGAATAGTTGCTGTTTCTGTCTGCTGTCTGGGCGATAGCACAAATGATTGACAGCAGCAACAAAAAAAAAAGAAAAACAATAAAATGCTTAGTATAACATAAAAACAATAACAACAACACCAAATATACTTTTAATACAGCCACCATAGTCTGACACATGTCTAATATGGTATTTGCGCAAACATAGTCCATAGTGAGACATAGTACGAACATTTCAATTCGGTAGCAAATATATGTATGTAGAGGCAATTTAGCTTATAAGTAGCTTAAGTAGCTTTAAGCTTAACGAAAAAAGCAAAAAAAAAATAGTATAATAAAATCGATTTACTCTTCTGTATTGCATAGCAGGAAAAATTGAAAGGGGTCATTCCATGTAAGCGAGGAAAACGACATAAATTTAAATAATTATTTCTATTTCAGTAGCAACCTCTTTTTAAATGACTACATTTCATTAATCTGTTGAAAATTATTAAAAAAATAAAAAGATGTTGTAAATAATTTTTGTCTATGGAAACTTTTATTTCATGCATAACCACTTTACACAAGTCACAAGGAGATGTCCCACCAGTCAATTTTTATTGAAAACGAAAGCGTGTAATTCATATTTTACAACACAAAAACATCATTCGTGTAGATTAAGTGTTTTGGCTAAAATTCATCTTTGAGTCACAAGGGTGACTGTTCATTGTACCGCCAGTCACATGAATTCAAATTACATAAAACTAAGAAATCATTCGGTATTTTTGTTAAAGAAATTTTATACATTAGAGATAAAATCTACGTAAAAAAAACTTTCGTTGTTGTATAAGTTCCGACGGTATAGTTATAATTCACAAATGATCACATTCTGTAGTAAAATGTCCGACCAGTCACAATGGAATGGCCCAAAGCTGAAATGAAGCGAGAATCCACAAAAAATGTGTCTCCCTTTCCCACTTCACTGCGACTACCGTTCAGTTTGCTGCCCGATTCGCTGCAATGGCAATGATAAATGAGGTGTGAATCAGGGTTGCCACTGACGAAAAAAAATATTTACCATCCACTTGAAAAAAATCTACCAAATCTGGGGAATATCTACCAATAACTTTTTTCAAATTATTTTAATAAAAACTATAGTTTTGTTATTTTTTATTTATTTTAATTAAAACTGTAGATTTTTTTTAATTTTTTTTTAGTTATTTCAATAAGAAAACTCTTTTTAAGAACTTTTTATTTAACTAGTTATACGGTATTTGAGTCATATTATTGGCATATTCTCAGGTTTCTTCAACCAAAAGCGGAAGTGATGAAACTAAAGGCAACAGTGAAACTTCTTTATTTAAAAAACTTTAACTCGAGTTGTTATAAAAAAATACATTGACTCAAAAAAGTGATTTTTTTTTTAATATTCGCACTATTTTCCGACTAAAATTTTTTTATTGCTTTAACTAAATCCAAAAAAATCGAGAATTCAAACTATATACAACATATAGAAAAATTCCAAAAATTTTCGTCTAAATTTGGAATTTTTTACTCTGAATTTTTAGAACAATTTAAGGTTTGGAGTTTTGAAGCAAATACTATTTGAGTGTAGCCAACAATGTGCTGCTTAAAATTCCCGTTGATTTTTTTTTTTTTTCCATTGATAAAAAATGCCGTTGATTTTTTTTTGCGAACAATCATAGTTACATACCTGTCAAAATTTCTTTATATTTAAATAATCATTTAAAATATTTAGGCAATCAAAAGCTCCTCGGGATTCCAGTAAAATTAGTTTTGAATGGAGCGCGATATGTTCGCCTTATATCGATATACATTTATACGTATGTAAGTATATAAAAAGCATGCAAAGAAATTTATAATATATTTAAAGATAAATACGAAAAATAAATCGGGAACAGAAAGTTCATCAAAAATCTACCAAAATGAGAAAAAATTTACCTTTTTACCAACCCAAATTTTTTCTACCAATTTTGGTAACAATTTACCAAAGTGGCAACCCTGGTGTGAATTCTAGTTTGGCGTTTTTCGGTTTTGTTTTCCTATCAATGTTGTTTAGGCTATAACGGTGAAGCAACAAAAAAAAAGAAAAGAAAACAACACAAAGTCAGTCTGAGCGTTTGTCTCACTCGACGCGTAACTTAAGCCCATTCATTGATTTTGCTGAATAAATTGTTTACCCAGCCAGCATAGCTAGTCTGGTAGTCTGATCGCCGAAAAAAGTGTCGATTGAAAGTAGCAGGTGTCAAAGCGCGGGGGCAATGTTTAATAGAAAAAATTACGTAGATATGTGTACATATGTATTTATATTGAGAAAACATATAGCTACATACGCACACACTTGTGTACTTGTATATCGGGCAATAAGGCAAAATAATACAACAACAAAGAAAAAAAAACACTTAATGTCAGCTTGATTGCAATTTAGCGTCTCAACATTTTATCAATGGCAATAGGCAGGCGACAGCAATAAAGCAAGGTGAGTCAGGCGAAAAGCACACAAAAAAAAAGCGAAAAAACCACGACTTGCTAGATGAACTTGATTTTGTGCGTAAGTTGTGTGCGTCTACCTCCTACATACATACATACATACCTGCAAGTTTGCGAGTAAACGCACCACACTAATATTCGCATTGTGCCCACATTTTTAGCGGCAACTAACCGGTGTCGCCACTTACATATCTACATACGAAATGGTACAAATATGTACAACTTGCCAATTGCAATTGAACAACCAACAACAAATAAGGCGCTCAGGTCAGTCGTCTAACAAGTATTCGAGTTATTAAATATTTAATCGACGTTCAGTTGCTACACGAAACTGCATTGAGATTTGGTGTGAATTAAGTAGTTGTTTTCGCAATGCTTTGCAATTCCAATTAATCAGCATTTTCTTAGAAAGCGCGTACTTTTGAATGAACTGTGATCAAGCAGTTGTAGTACCTAATAACCAGGGAACGGATTTTATGGAAATTGCCTTTTTTTCTACTAAAGAGATAGAGTATATTCGATTAAGAATGTCTACGATTTAGCTTTCCCTGATTCCATATATACACATTTGATGTTGCCTTTTTTAAGATATTTGCCTTTTTTTTGCCTTTTTTAAGATATTTGCCTTTTTTTGCCTTTTCTATCTTCAAAAAAGTGATTATAGCATTTACAATTTTTTTTAAGATTAAAAAATATACACATGCCCATGCGGCTTATAGAAGCGCAGGGACCTCTTGCCAAATTGGTGTTGAAAAAATTCAAAGCCGTTTTCTCAGCTAACGTAGGCTTGAAGACAATAAGGGGTGTGGATAAAATTGTAAAGGGCGAGGAAAACGCCCTTATTCCTGATAATATGAACGTTTCAAACGTTCCATATTTCAATTGGGCTCCACTTGTATCAACTTAGGTCGAGCGCACATTTAGTACATTCAAGGCTTTTCTTCCCGAAAATCGAATGAAAATGCTGCCAGAAAACTTCAAAATGCAGCTTGTGGTTCAACTATACAGATTAAAGTTTTATGAGTTAGAAACTCGAAAGGATAAAATAGTCAAAGATTCAAAGTAAAATTTTTTCATATAATGAAACTAGTTCATAGTTTTTCTCTTTTTACTTGTAATATAAACATTTCTAAAATAAATATATTTTTTGATTGTTCTTTGTATTTTCTGTCTTTTTTTAGTGCCTTATTTTGCTTTTTTGCAATACCTCTTTTTTGCCTTTTCCTGCCTTTTTCGCTATTTTGTTTTGCCTTTTTTTGCCTTTTTTGCAATACCTAGTGCCTTTTCCTGCCTTTTTCGCTATTTTATTTTGCCTTTTCCAGCCTATTTCGTTACTTTATTTTGCCTTTTTTAAAGGTTTTTAGGTCCTAAAAATCCGTTCCCTGCTAATAACAATCATTTAATAGAGATCTTTTGAAGTATGCGATGTTTCTGATGCAGTGATACACCGCGTATGAGTGACCTCAAGATCGAACTGTATTTTCGGGAATGATTAATATGAGTTTCATGGCGCAACACGCATTTAATAAACAAATGGTATTTTAGCTGAAAATTTTTTTTCAATTTTCAAATTACCAAAAATATTTGGAAGATCTTTAAATGAACGAAAATTCATGTATGTATGTAGCGTTTAAAATAAAAAAATGTGGACCCAGTTTTTAAATTAAAAATATATTTCCAGTTTTTAGCTACCGATATCATCAGCAATTCGAGTGAAAAATGATTATTTCACCTCTGTCAGTTTTCATATGAAAAAAAATTCACTAAAATTGTGAAATTAGCTATAACTCGCCAAAAATTAATATCAGGTTTTTATTGGCTAAAAATTTATGCACAGAATTTAAATTACCAAAAATTAATGCTCGGTTTTCAAATTACTAAATATACACTTTTTGAAATAATCAAAAAATGATTTTCAGTAATTAACAAAGTTTATTTTCAAGCTGACCAGCTTTTAAATTATCGATATTTTAAAAAGGCAAACATTTATATCGCATATTAAAGTAAATTAACAAAAATGTATGCCCAATTTTTAAATCATCGAAAATTATTTTAAGTTTATAAATTATCAAAATATATGCCCAGTTTCAAACTGGCCAGAAAGCTCCAGTCTTTAGATTATCGAATTTTTAAATCGTCGAAAATGTATGTCCAGTTTTTAAATTGACAAAAATGTCTGCCTAGTGTTTGAAATAGTGCTGCAAACCGGTTTTGAACCGAACCGGGCTTTGAACCGAGCCGTCGCTTTTTCGGGCTTTGAACCGAACCATTTTTATTTTTAAATGCCGAAAACTATTTTAAAAAATAGTTCGGGTCGGTTCAAAATGAAAATCCACTAAGACATTTTCCAGTTGTGCAATACACAACTTTGTTTAAAAATACAACCCGTATGGCAAAAATGCAAACATTTTTGAGTTTAATGGCTACTCCGTGTGTTATAATTTCTTGCATATAAAAAATACTTGAAACGTTTATATATGGAAGAATATTCTTATCACTGCAAAAAAAATAAATAAAAATTAAAATCAATACTAATTTTAAGATGTTTATGTGGTTGTTGTTATATAATGAGGTCAACTTAGAACTTTTTTTTCTAGAAATTATTATTAAAAACTTTGCAATTTAGATAAAACATTGCAGAATTTTCAAAACTTTTGCACAAAGTTTGAATCTTATTTTTTGTTAAATGATGAACTATACTTTAAAATAATAAACATTAAATAAACAAAAGAAAAATAGCCAAATTGCTAAAATTGCGCGTCTCTATTTATTTTTCACCACTATAAATGTGGATATTTAAATTTGATCTCAATAACAAAACCTTTTATTTTTATGTAACCATTTGAACCGAACAAAACCGCGGCTCAGGAATACTCATGAACCGGTTCTTGTGCCGGTATAAGCTCTTTCTAAGTGGTTCGAACCGCTGAACCAAAACACACCCTTTTTTTGGAGTGATTAGCAGCCCTGTTTTAAATGATAAAAAAATGTGTGTACAGTTTTTAGATTACCAAAATTATATCCAGTTCTTAAATGATAAAAAAAAATTTAAGTTGTAAAAATTAAAATTATAAATGTTTTTTATCCCGCATTCAAGTAACCAATTTATGTGCGGATTTTATATCGCCAGAAATTGTATGTCCAGTTTTTCAATGAATATACTTTTTCCCTGCTTTTGCACAGTTACCAAAATGTGTGTCAAGATTTTTTGTGATCGAAAATGTATGCCCAGTTTTTCAACATTTATGTCCATTTTTTACTTTATAACATTAATACGCTACTTCTATTAAATTTAAATTTGTCAAAAGCGGCCAAAAATGTATGCACAATTATCGAAAAATTATTTTTAGTAATTTAAAATATGCACAGTTTCAAGGTGCCCAGATATTTATGTCGTCTTTAAGTTATCGAATTTTTAAATAGCCAAAAATATGTGCCCAGTTTTTAAATGAAAACCAACTTAAGCCTAGTTTATAATTACTGAAAAATGTGTCCAGTTGTTATGTCCTCTTTTTAAATGATAAAAAGTGTATGTCCAATTTTAAAACTACCGAAAATTTATATCTCACCAGTTTATGTCTGGTTTTTATATGGCCAGAAATTTATGTCCAGTTTTTTAATGAATATAAAGTTTTGCCCAGCCCTTGCACAATTACCAAAATATGCACATATACTATGTATGCCCAGATTTTATGTGACCGAAAATTAATTTTCAAATATCCAAGTACATTTTTTACTTTCAAACATTAATTCGCAACTTCTATGTATTAAATTTAAGTTTGTCAAAAGCGTACGTACATATATATGTACATACATAATTGTATTATTAGCAAATAGCTTGAAACTTCAACAGAGTACCTAAATAGGACCAAAATAAGAGCAAAATGTGGGCATACATATAAATCAAAGACAAAAGGTTTACATTAATGTCAAAGTTTATACCAAGAAAGAAACTTGCAAAAATACAAAGAGGTAAATTGCGACAGCAAAACAAACCAAGCAGCAGCACCAACTGGCACTAAACTTATTTTATGGATGTGTATTTTGCTGTTGTTGTAGTGAGTTTATTGGTTGGCCTTTGACGGTTGCGTAACCCTTCCACCAATGTTTGTTTTTCACTTGAACTTATCAACGCACCATGTATTTGTGTACCTACGCTCGCATGCACACTTACAAACCCATTTCACGTACTACATTAAGGTGGACTGAAAATTTTAGTTTTTAGAATTTTTATTGTTAATAGCAAAAATATGCTTCATTATGCTCTAAGAAAAAACCTGTGCGAATGATATAAACTTTCGGTCAATATCTTGAGCTCGCCCAAGTAAATCAATCGCAAATTTAATTCTCTGCAAAAAATGTCGAAGATAATTGCAATTTTAGTAAAAGGCTACCTTTATGAAATTATTTGCGATAAATAGCTTCTGAGATAATTTCGGTTTTGGTTAAAAAGGCGGTATTTCTGTCCATAAACGAAAAATTTATAGGTAAAAAATAATTAATAAATTACTAAGTATATACGAAATTCCATTCCACACAAACATTTTTTTTCTACATTATATATTTTTTTATAAAATTTTTGTTGAAATAAAATGTCAAGACTTATTATTTAAACGCTAATATATTGGCAATGACCGCAGATTTTTTAGAGGAAAATGAGCCATATTTTCGCCAATCCGCAAAAGAGAGAGGCAACTGGCGAAGCTGTTTTTTGGTCTCGGCTCAGACCGACAAACGGTTGTAGTGCCAAATAAGAAGAAGAAGATTTTCGGACCATCCTAACATACATATGTACATACATGAAAGGTGCATACGTGAAGGCGCACTCGTAATTTAGTTGGGCTATTTGCCGCTCTTTTCTGCGTATGAAGTTGTTTACGTTGGCGCGTTTGTAGCAAAAATTTTCCAACTGACTCATACAAGTCAACAGCACATGCATATGTATGTATGTATGTATGTACATACAACAAACAAACAACAAGAACAACAAAAATGCAGTAGTTAATTAAAAGTTCGCAAAGTGAAAAAGAAACATCGGCGCTGCGGGTAAATAGTTGAGAGCTATGGTGAAGTATATAAAAAGACACAAGCGTGTAATGGTAATTATGAGGTGATAAAGATAAGTGTAGAATGAATGCTTGGCAGTGGGCGTGGTAAATCGTTAGTTTATACGAATGTAGATATACCTGCACAGAATGCTTGTCATAAAAATAGAAAGCCATGCAAACAGTTTTCACAGCCGGCAGATGCCTTTTTATGCAGAAACTACAGAAATACTCTGGCATGGTTTGCATTGACTGCTTTGCAACTTTGTGAAAAAGCGTTTCTGGATAAAAAAAAAATATTTTGTTTGATGCCTCCTTTTTATTCATTAACAATTATAAAGTATTTAACTACTTATGTAGTTGAATTCATTAGTCAATTATCATCAGTAATCTTCTTGTACGCCGCCGAACCAAAGCCGCCGCGGCACAGTGTGGAAATTGAACTTTTTTCATGACAAATTCTAATAAAGCATAGTTCACTCCAAATCGGTACGCATGAAATGGGTTATATCTTTTTATCAGGTTTTCAGAAAATAATATTTAATATATTCAAATAAAGGGAAAACATTCCGTTATAGACACATTCATATTTTGCTTGGATAAATAAATAACAGAGGATTTCATTGATAACACCGTGCGACAAAAACAAAAAAATTTCAAAACAGACGAACAAATCGATTTACTCACGAAACTATGGGCCAAATATAGTGAAACTGCGTTTTTAGTTTTTGACTTGTCGTCAGGATTTTTTTTCAAAGGATTTTGAAATTTTAATGATATGATCAATTCAAAAAGTACTGATGGAAAAAAGTTGGTCACTCTTGTTTTCAAGACAGCGGCCAATCAACAACCCGAAAATCATGTTTACAGTAGTAAAAAAGGATAATTATTAAGTATCTACTAAATTCAGCTATATAAGACTAGTAAAGAAGAATACTTTTTGAAAAGGTTCTGTTCATTTGGCGGAGTGTTGATTTTAAATCCATTTATAATTCTTTTTTAGCTCGTCTAGATTTGGAAAAAAAAAACGTTGAAATGTCTCAAAACCAAAAAAGTGACCAATATCGAAATTAAAAAAAAAAAAAATGAATTTCAACGGTACTATCTAAGGGACAGTATAACAAATTTTCATGAATTAATGGTAAATAATTTATTATTATTAGTAGTTTCATGGTTTCCTATGCTCTTTGAAATCGGCCTTATGGGCAGGTACGTACGCCGGCATTGCCGGACTCGTCACAAAAGTCTATCGGCGTAAACTCGAATAAATTTGCATTACCAAATGCTGCTCTTCATTAGCTCCATGCTTGTACAATACATGCCAAATTTTTTACGTAGAGAGAACTACATATGTACATATTTGAGTGAGCAAATACGGTTAAAAAAGGTTGTGTGTAAATGCTATAGTATTTTCTTAGACTTCATTATTAAATTTTATTTATAGACATTTAAATTAATTAAATGTATGTTGTTTATTATTGACAATGGAATATTTACCCACACACGTAATAACACATACACACACACTTGCTCACGCACGAACGGATACATACGATGAGAGGATTCACAAGATGTTGTAAGTGTCGTAATGTCTCAAAGCAGGGTTAAGGCCCCTGCCTGGTTTTTATAATAAAAATCATAATTTCCCCGTTCAAATTGGATTTCTGTTGAAGTGATCAAATTTAACCGCTACTTTTAATTTTTATTTATTAGGTCATATAACCGTTACTTTCAGATTTAATTTCTTAGATGATGAAAATTAAAATGAGATATATTCACAAAACCTGTTAAACGTCGTTATGTCTTAAAGTCTTAAACATTTTCTACGTAAAATAACGGTTTAAATTATTTTTGGAGATTTTGTAACTTCGCCGAAATGTTTTTAAATTGATACGAAATATTTAATTAGCTTTTATCATACCCTGTGAATCATCTAAAACCATTTTTACATTTATTTTACAAAGAAAAGTTGCAAGACATTACGACGCCTAACACATTATCTGAATCCCCCTATGCACACTCGTACAACCAAAACTTTCATATGCACCAAAATCAATAAATAAATAAATACGAGTAATTAAGTAAGGCAAGATTGGGGCTAGACTTGATTGACATTGATTTGGTAAAAACAAAACAAAAACAAAAAAATCAAATTAAATAAATTAGTCTCATGTGGAAAAAATAAAAAAAAAAAACATCAAACACGGTATGCGTATTGCCAGTTGGTAACCAGTTGATTTGATATTACAGTAAAATTCAATGAACTCACACAGCCACGTGATTTATATATTTATTGAGCAATAACTTCGCATTGTCAACATTGCCACTTTTGGTGAGGTAAAAATATGCATATGTATATACATATGTACATTAGGATGGTCCTTATTTAGTTATGTGGAGAAAAATAAAAGTGTTTGAATTCTCGGTCTCACCCCCTAGAAATGAGTGAATAGCCTAAAAACTAAACTATACAAAGTTTTAGGTTAATCAAAAAAGATTTTGAGGTGGCTCAAAGCGCTCAAAGTTTTCCATACACTTTTATATGGCGAAAAAACAAATTTTTCGTAGAAATGGTATATAATCCTTGAAAAGAAATATTTTTCAATCGGCAACCCTTATTTCTCTTCGGGAGACTTCAAAAAATACTACCCAATTGGTTACTTAAAATTTGTTTAACATTACCGATTTTTTATGCGTCCCCCTTTGCAGTTTTTAGGGGTAACCATCAC
Organism: Rhagoletis pomonella; assembly: GCF_013731165.1. Taxonomy (NCBI): domain Eukaryota; kingdom Metazoa; phylum Arthropoda; class Insecta; order Diptera; family Tephritidae; genus Rhagoletis; species Rhagoletis pomonella. Next base: position 39,342,061 of record NW_023458561.1, on the reverse strand, counting down.
AAATTGTTAGTATTAATAAACTTTTAAATTAACAATTGGTTATTTTTCTGGAAGTCTCTTGAAGAGAAAAAGAGTTTAGCCATTAAAAAATATTGATCTTCAAGGATTCTAAACCATTTCTACGAAAAATGTTTTTTCGCCATATAAATATAATACATGGGAAACTTTGAGCGCATTGAGCCACCTCCAAATCTGTTTTTATTGGCCTGAAACTGTGTATAGTTCAGTCTTTAGGCTATTCACACATTTCTAGGCGGCGAGACCGAGAATCCGAGCTCTTTTCGAAATAAGGGCCACCCTAATGTACATATGTTTGCAGGAATGCACATAGAATTTGCGAAATTTTATTACCATTAGGCGTGTCCTCATACGTACGTAGTTATAACTGTGTGGGTGTAGCTTTCTTAATGCGACTTATTAAAAAAAAAATAAAATTCATTCCCAAAAGTTGTAACAAAAGGTAGAAACGAAAACGCCATGAATTATATTAATTTATTTTTAATATTTTGCACACAGGGGCGGATCCAGCGGGGGCGATTTTGGGGGTTAAGCTATGTGTCAATCAGTGGCGGACGCAAGGGGCGTGTTTTAATATGGCGCATATGTGTATGTATAATATGGCGTCTATGTATTGAAACAACACTCGTGGGTCCGCCACTGACTGCATTTGGTGCTTTGATTCGGTTAACTATTTAAGATCTTCTTTAGGATTTTTTTGTTTGCTTGTATGTAAATGTGTACATAGGTGTACTTCAGCCTTATAGGCGTCTGTGAAGTTGCTGAAGAGAGAGGCCAATGTTGTTGTATAAGACGCACCATCACCTGAAACTTACGAGTATTTATAATTAAAACTGAAGTCATTTTCAGAGAGCATTTGTTAATCCACTCGCGATTCCCTAACACTTAAATATTACTGAATCGAAAATAAAGCACACAATGAGTAAGAGGGATCCTATATGGATGCTTCCACAAATGCGCCAGATTTGATTTGTAACCAGGCTATTTTTATTTTTGATATATATGTAGCTTTTGTTTGTAAGATTTTTTAAAATAAAATGTGGCATCATTAATCACTCATTTTATTAGTTGCAGCTTTTATGGCTTTGTTTTGGACTTGCTGTTTGACGTTTTTATGTTTTCATGTTTATATGCCCATCTACATATACATACATATCTGTAACA
>NW_023458561.1:39337254-39340779 GCF_013731165.1 Rhagoletis pomonella | reverse complement strand
TGAGTAGGCAATTCAGGAGTAAAGTCCTCTCTCGACGTACGAAAACCGCGCTCTATAAGTCACTCATCATGCCCGTGCTGGTATATGGCGCAGAAGCATGGACAATGACAACATCCGATGAGGCGGCTCTTGGGGTGTTTGAGAGAAAGATTTTGCGGAAGATTTACGGTCCTTTACGCGTTGGCGATGGCGAGTACCGCAGACGATGGAACGATGAGCTGTATGAGCTTTACAACGATATGGACATAGTGCAGCGAATTAAAATACAGCGGCTCCGCTGGCTTGGCCATGTCGTTCGAATGGACACCGACGCTCCAGCTCTGAAAGTATTCAACTCGGAACCCGCTGGTGGTAGCAGAGGAAGAGGGAGGCCCCCACTGCGATGGAAAGATCAGGTGGAGAAGGACTTGGCTTCACTTGGCGTTTCCAATTGGCGTCAGTTGGCACAGAGGAGAAACGACTGGCGTGCTTTGCTGAACTCGGCCAAAATCGCTTAGGCGGTTACAGCGCCAAAAAAAGAAGAAGAAAAAAAGTGTATTAAAGTGGGAAAACTTGGCAGCACTGTATAGTTTACGACGATTTTCGTCGTTTACTTATTTCAGCACGGCTGTTTACAATGCCAATATTGTCGAGTCGTACAATTGAGCCTAATTTACGACTTACGCAATGAGGCTGAATAATGAGATTTTTGATGCTGTGGTTTTAAATTTTTTCAAAGATTGGTTTAAGAAAAACTTTTTGAATAAAACTTTTGAGGTACGATTGGAAAGGTATTTTCTCACCTGAGCTCATTCTAAGTATGAAAGACAAACAAAACATTTCAAGTTGAATGAAAATATGTTGATATTTGAAAAAAAAAATGTAGGACAAGCACCTTCATAATTTTTTTATATTAATAAAAAATCAATTTTGGAGGTATTTTCAAATCGGTCCAGCTCAAGTAATTCTCACTTTTTTCCGAAATATTTTTGTGGAAGTCTTCAAATATAATAAAATTTGTAATCCGGGCGGGAAAACCGCAACTTTTTTTTTGGTGATGCAGTCTAATGTACATACATACATACGCATGTATGCTTGAAAAAGTACACAGTGGCAGCGTCTTTAGTAATTAACATTGTTGTGAACATGCTCACAAGTGGGCTACCGGCGATTGCCGCCGGTCGTTGCTAATATTTAAGCACTGAATAAAGGGTGTTGCGCTAAGATTTGGAATCATCTCAGAGATATGTAGATAAAATTGCTTAACTTTGTTGTAATTAATTATGCAGCTGCATTTAAAACTAACTAGTAAAACAAAATTTCCACATGTTTTAGAAAGTTTGTATTTTGCATTGTTTATGAGGTAAATTTCATATTTTTAGACCATATCGAGAATGATTTTCATGTTCTAGACATCGACAAAGAATATGAAATTTTCCTGATTTTAGAGATTTTGAGACTTTTCCAAATTGGTTCAGCGCTTTTTGATTTATATTGGATTATTGAGGGATTTTTAGGCGCTACTGAAGACTTTTTCAAGTCGTTTTGGGAATTGGTTGAGATTTTTTGAAAATATCTAGGAGCTTTTGGCAAATTTATTTGGATTTGCGCGGGATATTTCGAAATATTTTCTGTAAATTTTGAGAATGTTCGGCATTTGGATAAAAGCTCAAAAGGCCCAGGTGAAGTGAAAGTTTTCACTAAATCCTGACAGGTTCTGAAAAAGTTCCTATATGTCTCGAAACATTTCGAATGACGCCTAAATGTAACAAACGAAGAATCGGGAACGGTTACAAAAAATTCCTGGAAAGCCCCTAAAATCCAAAAGTTCTATAGTTATGTAATAATGAAAAGTATCAAAATATAAAATAAGAAGAATCCATAAAGGCCCGAAGAGAAATTCGGGAAAATCCCCAAAACTCCCAATAAAAACCCAGAAGGTCTGGAAAATATCTCGGAAACTAAAACAACAACAAATACTGAAAGGTATCGGGGAACTTCCGAGAAAGGTTCGGTTTGTTTAAGCTGTAAAAAAGTGTAGAAAAAATATGCTTTAAAGCTAAAATTTAAGTGTACTTTTGAAGTGAAAGTTTTCGCAAAATCTTGAAGATCGAAACAACAGGAGAATAACACACATTTCATCAATTTTTAGCTAAGATCGACTGTATGCAGGAAACTCGCCGACTTCGAGCACAACATTGTTGGCGCACCGAAAATTTTTAGGTTAAAGTCCTCAATGCGACTGCTGAGGTTTTATCCGGTTTACGAAATTATCCATTCATGAATATTCTCGGAAGGTATCTGAACGACTAGCAAACATCTAGTGATTTCGGATGGTGTGGAAACATTTCTTCTGGCACATAGCCAGGCCAGATTAGCAGTTTTTTTTTGCTATAGGTTACGACTATCAGGTTTTGTCAAGCATGGAAATGACCGGAATATCTATGTACATGTGCATGTGTACGAAAACATTTATTAGAGTTTTTAATAGCTATGCATGTGAATTGTGAATAATCAAATTTATTAACTTAGCAAAATGTTTTAATTTTTTTCAACTTAATTTGCTGAAAAAATTAGGGAAGCTTTAAAAACCCCCCAATCGCCATCCCTCTCGAGGCGGCCTGGTGGCATGCATAAGTGTTACGTTTCATATAAAAATTGGTTACTGGCAGCATATCGTAACACCCTTTTATGCATTCAATGACACGCTAAATAGATGGTTTTCTACACATACATACATATATATATGTATTTATGTATACACATACATGCACTTGCTTGTGGGTCGATTTTAAAAGCCAGAAGAAATAGCAAAGAAAGACGTCGAAGGGTATTTAAGATATCTGGAGATTAGACGTATATACATATGTACATATTCTTATACTTATAAGCATTGTAAATAACTGTATTTATATGTATAGACGTAGGAGTTAGCAGAAATCACATCAAGCCGCAATACATCGATATGTCGCCGACAGTGAGTCTGCGATGCTAAAAAGATAAATTATCCAATGAGTGAGGAAAATCAAAACAAAGCAAAACAAATAAATCTGTGAAATGTTAAATGATGTTAAAAGTTGCCAATTGAGTTAAAATGTTTTTACACCAACACTCGAAAAGAAGAGAAAAAAAATTAAGCGAAAAATTGCAAATGGAAAGCAAATTAAAACAGTAAGTAATAATGATTAAACAAATTCGGCCAAATTATATAAATATGTATGAATGTTCATATACTTATAGATACTTATAAAAAAGTACTATACACATACATAAACAATTAATATGTTTGATGTTTCAAAGAACCCATTAAGGTTATTAATTAACGAAATTAAGATGACGAAAATAACAAAAGTATTTTGTCACACTTAAACATGTTTATCTTACAACAAATTTCACGAAAGAAATTTGAGTGAAAAAAGATTTTAATTTTTTGGATTTTATATGGAAATTGACATAAAATAAAAAATCATTTTCAACTCAAATCGCTGGTGAAACCGGTTGTTACAGATATGTATGTATATGTAGATGGGCATATAAACATGAAAA
>NW_023458561.1:39330783-39337154 GCF_013731165.1 Rhagoletis pomonella | reverse complement strand
TTTTCATGTTTATATGCCCATCTACATATACATACATATCTGTAACAGCCGGTTTCACCAGCGATTTAAGTTGAAAATAATTTTTTATTTTATGTCAATTTCCATATAAAATCCAAAAAAATTAAAATCTTTTTTTACTCAAATTTCTTTCGTGAAATTGTTTGTAAGATAAACATGTTTAAGTGAGACAAAATACTTTTGTTATTTTCGTCATCTTAACTTCATTAATTAATAACCTTAATGGGTTCTTTGAAACATCAAAGATATTAATTGTTTATGTATGTGTATAGTACTTTTTTATAAGTATCTATAAATATATGAACATTCATACATATTTATATAATTTGGCCGAATTTGTTTAGCTAATCATTATTACTTACTGTTTTAATTTGCTTTCCATTTGCAATTTTTTGCCTTATTATTTTTTTCTCTTCTTTTCGAGTGTTGGTGCAAAAATATTTTAACTCAATTGACAACTTTTAACATCATTTAACATTTCACAGATTTATTTGTTGTGCTTTGTTTTGATTTTCCTCACTCATTGGATAATTTATCTTTTTAGCATCGCAGACTCACTGTCGGCGACATATCGATGTATTGCGGCTTGATGTGATTTCTGCTAACTCCTACGTCTATACATATAAATACAGTTATTTACAATGCTTATAAGTATAAGAATATGTGCGTATATACGTCTAATCTCCAGATATCTTAAATACCCTTCGACGTCTTTCTTTGCTATTTCTTCTGGCCTTTGAAATCAACCGACTAGCAAGTGCATGTATGTGTATACATAAATACATATATATGTATGTATGTGTAGAAAACCATCTATTTAGCGTGTCATTGAATGCACAAAGGGTGTTACGATATGCTGCCAGTAACCAATTTTTATATGAAACGTAACACTTATGCATACCACCAGGCGCCCTCGAGTGGGATGGCGATTGGGGGGTTTTTAAAGCTTTCCTAATTTTTCAGCAAATTAAGTTGAAAAAAAATTAAAACATTTTGCTAAGTTTATAAATTTGATTATTCACAATTCACATGCATAGCTATTAAAAATTATAATAAATGTTTTCGTACACATGCGCATGTACATAGATATTCCGGCCATTTCCATGCTTGACAAAACCTGATAGTCGTAGCCTATAGCAAAAAAAAACTGCCAATCTGGCCTGGCTATGTTCCAGAAGAAATGTTTCCACACCATCCGAAATCACTAGATGTTTTTTGCTAGTCGTTCAGATACCATCCGAGAATATTCATGAATGAGTAATTTCGTAAACCAGATAAAACCTCAGCAGTCGCATTGAGGCCTTTAACCTAAAAATTTTCGGTGCGCCAACAATGTTGTGCTCGAAGTCGGCGAGTTTCTTGCATACAGTCGATCTTAGCTAAAAAGTGATGAAATGGGTTTTATTCTCTAATTTTTTCGATCTTCAAAATTTTGCGAAAACTTACACTTCAAAAGTACACTTAAATCTCAGCTTAAAAACAAATTTTTTCTACTTTTTTTTACAGCTTAAACAAACCGAACCTTTCTCGGAATTTCCCTGATACCTTTCAGTATTTCTTGTTGTTTTACTTTCCGAGATTTTTTCCAGACCTGCTGGATTTTTATTGGGAGTTTTAGGGATTTTCCCGAATTTCTCTTCGGTCCTTTATGGATTCTTCTTATTTTATATTTTGATACTTTTCATTATTACATAACTATGGAAGTTTTGGATTTTAGGGGCTTTCCAAGAATTATTTGGAACCGTTCCCGATTCTTCGTTTGTCACATTTAAGGGTCATTCGAAATGTTTCGAGACATATAGGAACTTTTTCAGAACCTGTCAAGATTTAGTGAAAACTTTCACTTCACCTGAACCTTTTGAGCTTTTATCCAAATGCCGAACATTCTCAAAATGTACAGAAAATATTTCGAAATATCCCTCGCAAATCCTAATAAATTTGCCAAAAGCTCCTAGATATTTTCAAAAAATCTCAACCAATTCCCAAAACGACTTGAAAAAGTCTTCAGTAGCGCCTAAAAATCCCCCAAAAATCCAATGTAGATCAAAAAGTTTTGAAACAATTTGGAAAAGTCTCGAAATCTCTAAAATCATGAAAATTTCATATTCTTTGTCGATGTCTAGAACATGAAAATCCTTCTCGATATGGTCTAAAATTATCAAATTTACCTCCTAAACAATGCAAAATACAAACTTTCTAAGATATGTGGAAATTTTATTTTACTAGTTAATTTTAGATGCAGCTGCATAGTTAATTACAACAAAGTTAATCAATTTTATCTACATATCTCTGAGATGATTTCAAATCTTAGCGCAACACCCTTTATTCAGTGCTTAAATATTAGCAACGACCGGCGGCAATTGCCGGTAGCCCACTTGTGAGCATGTTCACAACAATGTTAATTACTAAAGACGCTGCCACTGTGTACTTTTTCAAGCATACATGCGTATGTATGTACATTAGACTGCATCACCAAAAAAAAAGTTGCGGCTCTCCCGCCCGGATTACAAATTTTGTTATACTTGAAGACTTCCACTGTTTAAACTTAAAAAATCTGCATAAAAGTATCAACAATTTTTTTCAACGTTTTTTAACTTTTTTCAAAGATTGGTTAGAGCATACTTAAAAACTCTTATTTTTTAAGCAAACTTGATGAAGGCACTCGTCACAGGGGTTTTTTCAAATATCTTCTTACCTTTCTCTTTCATACTTTGAATGAGTTTAGGTGAGAAAATACCTTTCCAAGGGCACCTTAAAAGTTTTAATCGAAAAGTTTTTCTTAAACTAATCTCATTCTTAAAAAATATCATTATTATGATTTCGTTGAAACAATTTTTTAATAATTTTTTAATAAACTTAAACTGTTTTGTCATCTGAGGGTATTTTTTCTAAGAATTCGTTAAGAAACTATTTTTATTCATAAAAACCTTAATTTTTGGAGTTATTTCAAATCAGCCCAGCTCACGTAAATCTTAATATTTTTCGGAAATTTTTTGGTGCAACAAAAAAAACGGCACCGAGTTTTGTTTTTGAATGGGGTGTGATGCAGTCTAATGTACATATCTATATATATATAAATTAATACATATGTATGTATATTTTTGTATTTCGCTACGACACTGTTCACTTGTGATAAGATTTTTCACGCTCGCGACATAACAATTCACATGATTTCTTTTTCTATGACAACTTTGGCGGCTGCGCTCAGCTGTCAGCTCTTATAGCTTCTAGCTGTTTCATCTGCTTTGCTGTGGCTTTAACTATTTTTTTTCTGTGGCAAATGTTTTTGGGTTCTCATCCGAAATTCGTTGCTCCTTATAGTCTGTATGAGCGCGCGTCTGTCGTGCGTAGGCGTTTTAATCAACATACAATTTCTTTTTCGAAATTGGCGTGGGTGCAGATGTGCTCTATTTAATGTATTTCTTGTTGTGTATTATACAGAGAAATTATGTTTCTTTGTTTCACTGCATTGGACTAATTTTATTTTCAAATATTACGTTGAATTTTAAAGAAATTGAAAGTATGTAGTAGTACATATATAAAAGCAGAAATTAATCACTTTCACAATTAAAGTGGTGACGTTAAAATTTGTTTCGCTTTGTTTTCATGGTATTTCTTTCAAAATACTCACTGACTCATTTATGCACAATACAATCTACATATGTCACCAAAAGTATTTCCAGAATGAAATTTTTCAAAATAATTCTCTGAATCCGTCTACTTACTACCTGCATAAATAACTCAAAATTCGTCATATTGCGCCTAAATAAGCTTACTCAACCTGTGGCCGCGTAAGCAAGTCTGTAATCTATCCTTGACTAAAAGACTATTTTAGAGAAACCATTTGAGGGGAACACTTTTCTGAGCCACACATAAAAATACTCTGTAGACTAGTTAGGTCGTAAACTGCTGATGCAGTATAATATTTCCAGTCAGTGTTGTACTTGAAACCCCCAGAAAAAGATTTACATTCATGTGATAGATCAAGTTCGATTCGATAAACGAATTATTTTTGTGTTTGGAAAGTACCAGCTCTGAAATTACAAAAATAGCAAGTATTCCGTTTTTATTAAGAGTATATTACATAATAAAGACCACACAATTTTAGTTACAATTGACTTTTATTATTAAAGATTTCATAATTTTTATTAAATCATTAAAAATAGAAGACCAAACTATCCGGTTATATTCTGCACAAAAAATATCGGGCTGATTATATATTTTAATTTTGCTTTATAAATATCGTTTTAGCGAATAATTTTTTCGAGTTATAGCTTATATGAGTAAGTTAATTTTTTACTCCTTTATTTCCTATTTTGTTTGTTTTGACACTGTTGCTAACGCGTTATAGCCCGAACACAATGAAAACGACGAGCTACGGACCACAGCTGTCAAATTATTTTAACACGTACTCTTATGTAGATAATTATTTTGGCGACGACCGGGCTACGCGACGGCTGTGGTTGTGGCCAGATTAGATCTATTTCTATTTTTCTGGCGACAAATAAGGTTCTTCCTCTTCTTTTATGTCAAACTCATACAAATTCATGATGTCGACCGTTTCACTGTCAAATGGCATCACTGAAAGATTTCATCGAACGTTGAAAGCAGCCCTGATGTGCCAGTCCCCAACTCCATGGCCCGATGTCTCACCAACAGTACTTCTGGGTTTTGAGAACATCGTTAAAAGAAGATCTCTATGCATCGCTCGAAGAACTGCTCTGCCCAGCAGACGCGGCCGCCCTCGGAAATTTGTTTGTTTTGTGGAAGAGGAGTAGCTATGACGGCTTTACATGCACTTTGAATGTCAGATTGACACTTAAACGTCAACTACATCCTCCGGCTATTAACTTTCTTTCCTTTTCGTCTAAGACCAGCAAGGTGACGACACGTGATCGTTCATATATAGTTGAAGCTAGACAAAAAAAGATATATTTTATTTATTTTTAATTTTTTGATTTTATTCGACGTATTTTTATTTTATTTAGCGTTATTTTTGTTAATTTTATTATTTTATTTTATTTTATTTTAACGGTTTTAATTCCACTAAATTTATTTAACATATTTTATTTAATTTAAATTTTATTATTAACCGACTTTCAAAAAAGGAGCAGGAATATATATATATATTTTTTTGTTATGTATGTTACCGCATAACTTTGGACCCCGTCAACCGATTTTATTTTTGCATCGGAAAGGTAGTGTCCCATACTAATCTGGTTTAGATCCGATTATTGGATCATGTAATATAAATATATATATATATATATATATATATATCGTCGTTTAAAGTACAAAACCGCGTATCGTCATTCTGCAAAACCGCGTAACTGACATTGGCTGCCAACAATTGGATTTGCTCACATAAACTCTTGGCTCAATCCTTATCCATTCGTCCTGAAATATACTAGCCAGAAATGCGATTTCTTTATAAAAAAGTGAACCATTTTGAAGAGGGTTGCGTATTTGACGCAACAAGAAGAGAGAGGCCGAAATACGTGAGTGCGAAGAGCTTGAAATGCTGGCCGACAGGAGAAATGCCCGAAAATTTTACCAGGGAGTTTGGCGACTTACGGAAGGTTTAAAGACCGGGGCGCATTCCTGTAAGAGCAATAATGGCGACCTAGTAACTGATGTCCAGAGCGTACTTAAATTATGGAGGGAACACTTTTCCGCCCTAATAAATGGTAGCAGCACGGAAAGTTGTGGAGAAGAAGATCCCGAGCCCGCAGTCGATGATGACGGAGTCGACGTTCCACGGCCTGACTATGACGAGGTACGAATAGCGATTACGCGGCTGAAAAACAACAAAGCCGCTGGAGCTGACAGCCTGCCAGCTGAGCTATTCAAGTACGGCGGAGAGGAGTTGATAAGGTGCATGCATCAACTCTTGTGCAGAATATGGTCAGATGAACGAATGCCCGACGACTCTGCCCAATCCACAAGAAAGGTGACCCCGCCATTCGCGCCAACTAACGCGGGATCAGCCTTCTAAGCATAGGTTACAAGGTCTTATCGAGCGTATTGTGTGAAAGACTGAAGCCCACCGTCAATGAACTGATTGGGCCTTATCCGTGTGGCTTTAGACCTGGCAAATCCATCATAGACCAGGTATTCACAATACGCCAAATCTTGGAAAAGGCCCGCGAGAAAAGGATCGACACTCACCACCTATTTGTCGTCTTTAAAGCCGCTTTTGACAGCACTAAAAGGAGTTGCCTATACGCCGCTATGTCTGAATTTGGCATCCCCTCAAAACTCATACGGCTGTGTAAAATGACGTTGAGCAATACCACCAGCTCCGTTAGAATTGGAAAAGACCTCTCCGAGCCGTTCGCCACAAAACGGGGTTT
>NW_023458561.1:39323653-39330683 GCF_013731165.1 Rhagoletis pomonella | reverse complement strand
CCAATTCTGACGGAGCTGGTGGTATTGCTCAACGTCATTTTACACAGCCGTATGAGTTTTGAGGGGATGCCAAATTCAGACATAGCGGCGTATAGGCAACTCCTTTTAGTGCTGTCAAAAGCGGCTTTAAAGTCGACAAATAGGTGGTGAGTGTCGATCCTTTTCTCGCGGGTCTTTTCCAAGATTTGGCGTATTGTGAATACCTGGTCTATGGTGGATTTGCCAGGTCTAAAGCCACACTGATAAGGCCCAATCAGTTCATTGACGGTGGGCTTCAGTCTTTCACACAATACGCTCGATAAGACCTTGTAACCTATGCTTAGAAGGCTGATCCCGCGGTAGTTGGCGCGAATGGCGGGGTCACCTTTCTTGTGGATTGGGCAGAGCACACTTAAATTCCAGTCGTCGGGCATGCGTTCATCTGACCATATTCTGCACAAGAGTTGATGCATGCACCTTATCAACTCCTCGCCGCCGTACTTGAATAGCTCAGCTGGCAGGCTGTCAGCTCCAGCGGCTTTGTTGTTTTTCAGCCGCGTTATTGCTATACGTACCTCGTCATAGTCAGGCGGTGGAACGTCGACTCCGTCATGATCGACTGCGGGCTCGGGTTCTTCTTCTCCACAACTTTCTGTGCTGCTGCCATTTAGTAGGGCGGAAAAGTGTTCCCTCCATAATTTAAGTACGCTCTGGACATCAGTTACTAGGTCGCCATTATTGTTCTTACAGGAGTGCGCCCCGGTCTTTAAACCTTCCGTAAGTCGCCTAACTCTCTGGTAAAATTTTCGGGCATTCCTCCTGTCGGCCAGCATTTCAAGCTCTTCGCACTCACGTATTTCTGCCTCTCTCTTCTTGTTGCGGCAAATACGTCTCGCTTCCCTCTTCAGATCCCTATAGCGGTCCCACATAGCGCGCGTTGCGCCCGATCGCAGCGTGGCCCTGTAGGCGGCATCTTTTTTCTCTGCAGCTTCCTGACACTCCTCATCGTACCAGTTGTTCTTTCGGGCTCGCTGAAATCCGACTACTTCTTCGGCGGCGGTACTTAATGAGCGGGAAATGTGGTTCCACTGCTCGCATATGTCTGTTTGTTGAAGAGTGCTCTCTGAGAGCAGGTGTGAGAGTCGAGTAGCGAAAGCGCTGGCTGTCTGTTGTGATTGCAGCTTTTCGACGTTAAGCTTTCCTTGCATATTTGGGCGCACATTTTTTGCTGCACATAGGCGGGTGCGTATCTTGGCTGCAACAAGATAGTGGTCCGAGTCGATGTTTGGGCCTCGGAGTGTGCGTACGTCTAAAACACTGGAAGCGTGCCTTCCGTCTATCACAACATGATCGATTTGGTTTCTCGTTTTTCGATCCGGAGACAGCCAGGTAGCTTGATGGATCTTTTTATGCTTGAACCTAGTACTGCATACTACCATGTTTCGGGCCCCGGCGAAGTCGATCAGCCTCAATCCGTTGTCGGACGTTTCGTCGTGGAGGCTGAATTTTCCGACGGTGGTTCCAAAGATCCCTTCTTTGCCCACCCTGGCATTGAAGTCGCCAAGCACGATTTTGATATCATGACGGGGGCAGCGCTCTTACGTGCGCTCCAAGCGCTCATAGAAGAGATCCTTGGATGTCTCATCCTTCTCTTCCGTCGGGGCATGGGCGCAGATGAGCGAGATGTTGAAGAATCTCGCTTTGATGCGGATTGTGGCTAGACGCTCGTCCACCGGGGTGAACGACAGTACTCGGCGACGGAGTCTCTCTCCCACCACAAATCCAACTCCGAATTTGCGCTCCTTTACATGGCAGCTGTAGTAGACGTCGCAAGGCCCCAGACATTCTTTGCCTTGCCCCGTCCAACGCATTTCTTGGATGGCGGTGATGTCAGCTTTTGTCCTTACGAGGACATCAACCAGCCGGGCAGAGGCACCTTCCCCATTAAGGGTCCGGACATTCCAGGTGCATGCCCTCAAATCGTAGTCCTTTAAACATTTGCCGTGGTCGTCATCATAAGGGGGGGGTCTCATCCGAGGCTTTGCCTTGCTTCTTCACTGGAAGTGGTTTTTACGTGGCGGGTCCCAAGCCCAGCGCACAACCCATTGCTGGGACGGGGGTGGTTTCGCAACCAAATACACGTTTATATAGCGAGCCGCTTGCTCCAAGCAGACACCCGCTTGCAGCCGCACCTACTGGTGAACAGACGCTGCAGACTTCAGTGAGCCCTTAAACCGAATAAGTCAGAGTGGCCCCACCGAAGCTCCCTCTCTTTCTGCCGTGACCCAAGGCTCCACTCGGATTGGTTACCGCATCTCGCACATGGGTTGCTCACGTTGCCCAGAGTGCGCGAACGAGGACGCAAGAGTCGGGATTGAGTATAGCCATGCAACTGTAACTGCATACCCAGCGCAATGACTATACCCCATTGCACTTTAATACACTAGTCGAGTGGAAATTTTAGGCAATGGGGTGAAACTTAAGATACGATTCGACTCTCGAAAAACGACTTGCATTCGACACGGCTCTCGCAATGAGGGCGATTATGATTCCGTTGAAACAATTTTTTAATAATTGTTTAATAAGCTTAAACTGTTTTGTCATCTGTGGGTATTTTTTCTAAGAATTCTTTAAGAAACTATTTTTATTCATAAAAACCTTAATTTTTGGAGTTATTCTCAAATTAGCCCAGCTTACGTAAATCTAAATATTTTTCGGAAATATTTTGGTGCAAGTCTTAAATTATAATAGGTTTTATAATTCCAATAAAAAAACGGCACCGAGTTGTTTTTGAATAAGGTGTGATGCAGTCTAATGTACATATCTATATATATATATATAAATTAATACATATGTATGTATATTCTTGTATTTCGCTACGACACTGTTCACTTGTGATAAGATTTTTCACGCTCGCGACATAACAATTCACATGATTCCTCTTTTTCTATGACAACTTTGGCGGCGGCGCTCAGCTGTCAGCTCTCATAGCTTCTAGCTGTTTCATCTGCTTTGCTGTGGCTTTAACTATTTTTTTTTTGTGGCAAATGTTTTTGAGTTCTCATCCGAAATTCGTTGCTCCTTATAGTATGTATGAGCGCGCGTCTGTCGTGCGTAGGCGTTTTAATAAACATACAATTTCTTTTTCGTAATTGGCGTGGGTGCAGATGTGCTCTATTAAATGTATTTCTTTTTGCGTATTATTCAGAGAAATTATGTTTCTTTGTTTCGTTGCATTAAACTAATTTGATTTTCAAATCGTATGTTGAATTTTAAAGAAATTGAAAGTATGTAGTACATATATAAAAGCAGAAATTAATCACTTTCACAATTAAAGTGGTGACGTTAAAATTTGTTTAGTTTTTTTTCATGGTATTTCTTTCAAAATACTCACTGACTCATTTATGCACAATACAACCTTCATATGTCACCAAAAGTATTTCCAGAATGAAATTTTTCAAAATAATTCTCTGAATCCGTCTACTTACTACCTGTATAAATAACTAAAAATTTATCATATTGCGCCTAAATAAGCTTACTCAACCTGTGGCCGCGTAAGCAAGTCTGTAATCTATGCTTGGCTAAAAGACTATTTTAGAGAAATCATTTGAGGGGAACACTTTTCTGAGCCACACATAAAAATACTCTGTATACTAGTTAGGCCGTAAACTGCTGATGTAGTATAATATTTCCAGTCAGTGTTAAACTTGAAACCCCCAGAAAAAGGTTTACATTCATGTGATAGATCAAGTTCGATTCGATAAACGAATTATTTTTGTGTTTGGAAAGTACCAGCTCTGAAATTACAAAAATAGCAAGTATTCAAAGTTCAGTTTTTATTAAGAGTATACATTTATAATAAAAAGCACACAATTTTAGTTTAGACTTTTATCATTAAACATTTCATAATTTTTATTAAATCATTAAAAATAGAAGGCCAAAACTATCCGGTGCACAAAAAATATCGGGCTGATTATATGTTTTAATTTTTTTTAGCGAATAATTTTTTCGAGTTATACATTATATGAGTAAGTTAATTTTTTACTTCTTTATTTTCTACTTTGTTTGTTTTGACACTGTTGCTAACGCGTTATACTCCAACTGGATATGTGTTTATGGTACACCTCTCACGATTACAACGGACCAGGGTATACAGTTCGAGTCGGCCTTGTTCAAAACCTTGGCGAATTTAGTTGGAGCAAAAACGACACATACAACACCGTCCCACCCGCAGTCAAATGGCATCACTGAAAGATTTCATCGAACGTTGAAAGCAGCACTGATGTGCCAGTCCCCAACTCCATGGCCCGATGTCTTACCAACAGTACTTCTGGGTTTTGAGAACATCGTTAAAAGAAGATCTCTATGCATCGCTCGAAGAACTGCTCTGCCCAGGAGACGCGGCCGCCCTCGGAAATCTGTTTCGCTCCTTGCTTCGGACAGCAAAGTCACGGGAAGAGAAATAGCTGTGGCTGCTTTACATTGCGCTTCACCGCCGATGGATTAAGGGTACGACGGCTTTGGATTTTGAATGCCAGATTGACACTTAAACGTCAACTCCTTCGGCTTTCTTTCCTTTTCGTCTACGACCAGCAAAGTCACGTGCCGTCGTTCATATATAGATGAAGCTAGACAAAAAAAAAATATATTTTATTTATTTTTGATTTTTTGATTTCATTCGACGTATTTTTATTTTATTTAGCGTTATTTTTATTAATTTTATTTGTTTAGGCGCGACTGTTAACACCGTGCGCCTAAATTCGTGCTGCATGTGCAAATATTTCCTTTATGCAATTTATGAAATTTTTGCACATGCACTTCTCAACTGCCATGTAATTGATCTTACTTAAGTTTCAATTATATGGCACTTTAAAGTATGCTCGGCCTAGTCTGATGCATCCTCCGAACACTGTTCCGGAGTTTCTTGCGGACTCTGCTTGACTTACAATCATGCAGAGGTGGTACTCACCTCTAGCTACCATTGGTCACAGTGCCTACCCACTTTTTTGAACCAATAAATTTTTTTTTATAAAATACATACATGCAAACATACTGGTCTCACCTCTCACTGAATTATTCATTATTGTTTTATTTAATTTTATCTATTTTAATTTTATTATATTTATTTAACATTTTTTTTTTTAATTTAACTTTTGTTTATTTTATATTTTTATTCTGCTTATTAATTGTATTATTTTATTTTATTTTGTTTTATTTTCTATTAGTTTTAGGTAAGTGTATGTACATTCTCCTGAAACTGTAACAAAAGCTAAAATCTTCAACTAAATATATTTACTTATGTGTGTATATTAGGAATGTCCGTCCCAAAAATCCCTGGATTCTTGGAAAATAATCCCGGGATTTTCGGGATTTGTAATTTGCACTGATGGCAATAATAGAAACTCCTTTTCTTGACCTGTTTTGGCTATATTTCTTTTTTTTATTCAATAGATAATATTTTTTATAAATGACTAGCTCATTATACATTTACACACAAAAATCAATATATTCGCGAAGCCATAGGCCAAATATAGAGAAACGTGCTTAGAGAAGAAGTATGGGTATCAAATTAAAGAGGAAGTCCTGTAGAATTTAAACAGACTCAAGTTATTGGTGCAGAAGGATTGGTAAGTATTGAAAATGTCCTTTCAAATTTTATCCTTGAAATTTCGAAACCCGATACCATCCTCGAATTTCGTCCTTCTAACCTTATCAGCGTAAAAAATTACCTATTCGTCCTTGTGAATCCAAAAAATTTTAATTTTTTTAAATTCTGAAGAAATTTCCTCTCGCATTTGGTACCCATATTTTTATTCTACATTGCACAGAGTTTTTTAAATAATTTGTGGAATTAATCATATCTGTGAAATTATAAAGTTCTTTAAAATAAATCCTATAAAACATAAAAAACGCCACTTTAAATAAAAAAGTAGGTTTGAAACCCATTTATTTATTATTTATTTTATGGTAGGAGAGCTCAAACAATATAGAAGCAATTTTTTCGATCTAAGTTGTTTAAAAGTAATGAATATCTAAATCCCGGAACTAATCCCGGGATCCCGGGATTGTGATAACGACATCCCGAAAATCCCAGGATCGGAAAATGCTGATGAATTAACATCCCTAATTTATATGTATTTACATACATAAATATCTAATTACAATTCCAATTTAAACGTTCATAACTACCTACCCACTGTAAAGAAAACATAAAACACGTTAATCTCGTACACATTTTCCCTTTTTTCATTATTCCAATACCAATCATCATTTATGAAGAGTCAATCATTCAATCAAACTGATTATACAGTCTTTCAATATGACAGATATATGATAATCATTCTCATAATATCAAGCGATAGTGACATTGCAGCTATGATATTGAGACCTGCACAAAAATACTTTTTTTTTTGGCTTCTTTTAGCCTTTCATACTTTATTTCCTGCGATTTTATCAATTTTTGTATCCTTATCTATGCAAGTATGCATAGTGTTAGGAATATCTGTGAGGTAGCAGTTGTCGCTACCGCTTTGAATGCACATGGAATAAATCAATGGCAAGTAGGTACATATGTACATACACATACGAGGGTCGTATGAAAACTAGCCGGCCTTGAATAGAATAAAACGATTTTTTTAACGAAATTCAATTTATTTTTCAACATAATCTCCTTTTAGCTCGATACACTTAAGCAAACGTTTTTCCCATGTTTTGATCCCTTCCGAATAATAGGTTTTCTCCAACCCTTCAAAATAAGCATTTGTTGCTGCAATTACTTCATCATTTGAGCTAAATTTTTTACCGCCGAGCCATTTTTTAAGATTAGGAAAGAGGAAAAAGTCACAGGGGGCCAAATCTGGAGAATACGGTGGATGAGGAAGCATTTGGTAGCCTAATTCATTTAATTTAGACATGGCTACGACACATGTGTGTACACGAGCATTGCCTTGATGAAAAAGAACTTTTTTTTCAACAAATGTGGACGTTTTTCCTTCAAAGCCTTATCAAAATCACCCAATATTTTGCAGTAGTATTCGCCATTAATTGTTTT
>NW_023458561.1:39318650-39323553 GCF_013731165.1 Rhagoletis pomonella | reverse complement strand
TGAGTAGGCAATTCAGGAGTAAAGTCCTCTCTCGACGTACGAAAACCACGCTCTATAAGTCACTCATCATGCCCGTGCTGGTATATGGCGCAGAAGCATGGACAATGACAACATCCGATGAGGCGGCTCTTGGAGTGTTTGAGAGAAAAATTTTTCGGAAGATTTACGGGCCTTTACGCGTTGGCGACGGCGAGTATCGCAGACGATGGAATGATGAGCTGTATGAGCTTTACAACGATATGGACATAGTGCAGCGAATTAAAATACAGCGGCTCCGCTGGCTTGGGCATGTCGTTCGAATGGACACCGCCGCTCCAGCTCTGAAAGTATTCAACTCGGAACCCGATGGTGGTAGCAGAGGAAGAGGGAGGCCCCCACTGCGATGGAAAGATCAGGTGGAGAAGAACTTGGCTTCACTTGGCGTTTCCAATTGGCGTCAGTTGGCACAGAGGAGAAACGACTGGCGTGCTTTGCTGAACTCGGCCAAAATCGCTTAGGCGGTTACAGCGCCAAAATAGAAGAGAAGAATTTTGAAATATGAGTGTTTTTACGCTCTAGAAAATAATTTCTACAACTTCTAGAGAGTAAAAACACAAATATTTCAAAATGGTTATCTTTTTTATACAGCAATCTCATTGCTGGCTAGTATATTTCAGGACGAATGGATAGGGATTGCGCCAAGAGCTTGTGTGAGCATATTCAATTTTTGCCAGCCAATGTCAGTTACGCGGTTTTGCAGAATGACGATACGCGGTTTTGTACTTCAAACGGCGATATATATATATAATATATATATTTATTTATATGAGAATTGAAGTCGGTTTTGTTTTTTGCTTAAAAATTACTTGTTTTATATTTCTTATTCTGCTTATTACTTCTATTATTTTAGTTTGTTTTATTTTCTATTAGTTTTAGCTTAAGTGTATGTACATACTCCTGAAATTCTAACAAAAGCTAAAATGTTCTACTAAATATATGTACATACATATGTATGTATATTAGGCCCCATTGGAAAATAATCCCGGGATTTTCGGGATTTGTAATTTGCACTGATGGCAATAATAGAGACTCCTTTTCTTGGACAGTATTGGCTGTATTTCTTTTTTCATTTAATAATTAATATTTTTTTATAAATGAGTAGCTCATTATACATGTAACAACGTGCGATAGTAATTTTTACACACAAAAATCAATATATTCGCGAAGCCGTGGACCAAATATAGTAAAATTGCGTTTTTAGTTTTTCACTCTAACGTCTGTAATTCAAAAATGATTTAAAAAATTCAGAGAAATGTGCTTAGAGGAGAGGTATGGGTATCAAATTAAAGAGGAAAACCTGTAGAATTTAAAGAGTTTAAAGTTTTTGGTGCAGAAGGACTGGTAAGTATTGGAAATGTCTTTTTAAAATTTTACCCTTGATATTTCGTAATATTTATTTTTGAAAAAAATATATGTTAAGGACTTATATAAACTCGATAACATCCTCGAATTTCGTGCTTCTAACTTTATCAGCGTTTAAAATTACCTATTCGTCCTTGTGAATCCGAAAAATTAAAATTTTTTTTTTAAGTTCTGAAAAAAATTTCCTCTACCCATATTTTTATTCTACATTGCATTGAATTTTTGAAATAATTTTTGGAATTAATCATATCTTTGAAATTACAAAGTCCTTTAAAATAAATCCTATAAAACATAAAAACGCCTCTTTAAATAAAAAAGTAGGTTTGAAACCCATTTATTTATTATTTATTTTATGGTAGGAGAGCTTCTCAAACAATATAGAAGCAATTTTTTCGATCTAAGTTGTTTAAAAGTAATGAATATCTAAATCCCGGATTGTGATAACGACATCCCGAAAATCCCTGGATCGGAAAATGCTGAAAAATTAACATCCCTAATGTATATGTATTTACATACGTAAATATCTAATTACAATTCCAATTTGAACGTTCATAACTACCTGCCCACTGTAAAGAAAACATAAAACACGTTAATCTCGTACAAATTTTCCCTTTTTCATTATTCCAATACCATTCATCATTTATGAAGAGTCAATCATTCAATCAAACTGATTATACAGTCTTTCAATTTGACAGATATATGATAATCATTCTCATAATATCAAGCGATAGTGACATTGCAGCTATGATATTGAGACCTGCACAAAAATACTTTTTTTTTGGCTTCTTTTAGCCTTTCATAATTTATTTCCTGCGATTTTATCAATTTTTTGTATCCTTATCTATGCAAGTATGCATAGTGTTAGGAATATCTGTGAGGTAGCAGTTGTCGCTACCACTTTGAATGCACATGGAATAAATCAATGGAAAGTAGGTACATATGTACATACATATATATATATATATATATACATAAATAAAGGCCCGGAAATTCACGTTCACCCCGTGTGGGTAGTTCGTCTAATAAAACATGACCCACGTTTTAAAGTTATATTAAATAAAAAACGTAAAATATTTATGCGATTTTGCAACACTGTTGCCCTCAGATTCGTCAGTTACGTCTATAGTCGTCGAAGTACGGAAATACTTCTTTCATTCGAACATGCCGACCCTGATGTCGTCATTTGCAATCGCACGGACCGCTCATATTCAAGGATAAGGCCTGCACACCATGCATATTTTGAGGAGGTCAACAACCCCTCTCAACGTTCTGCCTCTTCAATAACACCATGCACATTTTCCTTTCATTATGTTCACAATCTCCCGTAGGGAATAGTGCTAATAATAAAAAAAAAAAAATCGTCAAGTTGTTTTCAATTCGACTTTCAGGTGACACTACTAATTGGTCGAAAACTTCGATACACAATTTTCTATAAAAATCCTGTATGTTTTGAATTGAGAATATTCACTACCTCCGGGATCAAGGCTTATCGGGAGCTTTCACTGACGCTGAATTTGTGGCTCGTCAAGTTCCAATTCATCAACAGATTGAACGCCATTTTGTATTACGACATCCATAAGAACGTCATTTACTGCTTTAACCCTGCCGTGACATCCTAGGCACAACTGTACCAATTCGGATTTTTAAAACGAATTTTCGAAATCACGCATACATCTATAGAGCCCGGTGTCTACGATTAAGAATGAATTAATGGAATTTTTTACATGTTTTCATAATTCGTATATCGGTGGGAGTGGCGAAGGTATATCTATACCTTCATTGGCATCGTTGATACAATCGTGTCATCGACATATTCATGGAAAAATTAGGAATGTGTTACATACTTTTGTAACTCCAAGAACTAGTACCCCGCAAACATATTTTGAGCGTTCAAAAAAGGAAAGAAGCGCTAGGTGGGTAAGAAAAATGAGCTTAAAAAGCAAAAGATCGCTGAATCTTATTTATATTTCAATAGAATAATTTGAAATAAGACAAGTTTTACTCTCTCCTATAAAATTTGGTCAGCATCACATACGAGATTTTGCATTTGGTTGATGCGTACTTTAAACGACGATATGTTTTGTACACAAGGAGGAAATCGTTTGATTTCGATTATAGTTAATTTATGTTTTTAGTTTCCTGCGTATATTTTCTGATTCCACAGTTTCATCTTAGATTCAGTAATTAAATATCTCATGTTGGAAATCTATAATGTTGTCCACACCACACCACAAATTTAGTTGCTGAGTTTACATTTTTCAATTCAATTCATTCAATTGCACGTCACCATTTCATAGTAGGAAATTTAGCTTAAAAGTCTTAAATTCTTCAATAAAGGAAAAATTACCTTTTTGGGTTATATAGTTAGTAAAACGTTTTGACATTTAAATCTAATGTTTAGAACAACTTTTAAATATTTGCATGCCATTTTAACTCGCCTTTCTACATTTCTTTGTGCTGTTCGATTGTCAAAAAATTTAATTTCATGTTTCCTTTATAAATATATGTATGTATACACACACACATACATATGTAGCTTACATTTTTGTGCAGTGAGGGAAAACGTGCGAAAAATTTCTGCGAAATAAATTAATATGTTTATAGATAGATGGGTATGTATTTCAAACGTAGACTGTCAACGTTGTCATTTTCAGCGTGTCAAATGTCAATTTCGAAGTTTTTCATGCCACGTGGCAACTTTTAGACGTAAAAAAATTAATTTGCTCGTTATTTTTTGTGGAGATATTGCTTTACTTTTCGATGCTCTCTTTTATGTGTTGCTCAGCCTTGGAATTCTTAGAACTTTAATTCATTAAGATTCTAATGTTAATATATCTTTTGTACTAAACAAATATTTTCTTTTCTTTTCTTTTTAGGTATGTAAATATACGAAAGATGAGGACGTAAAGCTGGCACTATGTTCAGCCGCACGCATATCCTTTAAGGGCTATTGTAAGTAAAGAGCTGAATAAAGGTTTACACATATATGTACATATGTATGTGCATTAGGGTGGTCCCTAAATGTAGGAAGCAAATTTTTACATCAGATTTCCTAAGCCACAATCCCTACGTCGATGCTACTACCCTACGACCCCTTTGCCATACGCCTTAACCGACTTCAATCAGGGCCAAAATTTATATGTGATATCTTCGATTATGGTAGTATCGATTTTAGGTATTAGATGAAAAAAAAAATAAAAATTTTTTGAGTCCTTATAGAGGAATCTGAATTTTCGCAAGCCTCCGAAATTTTAACTAGTGGTATCCCAAAAAAGTTGCGAAAATGTCAAAAAAAGTTTCTCAAGGCTTCCGAAAAACACCCCCAAATCGGAATGAATTCATAAAAAAATTGATTTAAGACCCGTAGAATACAGAAAACATTTGAGAAGTTTCAAAAAGCACCAAGTATTTAAAAAATTTACCCGAGTGTCCACCAAGTGTAAGGGACACAATACAAATTTTAAAGTATCTGGAAAATGAAAACCCCAAAATAATCCACAAA
>NW_023458561.1:39314622-39318640 GCF_013731165.1 Rhagoletis pomonella | reverse complement strand
TGTTGAGTTTTATTAAGTTTTCAAGCAAAATTTCATTGATTTTTTTTTAGTTTCTTAATGCAAAAACGGTGCAGTCATTTTGAGGTTTGATTTTTGGGCATTGACAAAAAATTTTAGGATTCGTGATTTTTCGAGGGTTCTAGCCATTGTGATTGGAATTTTCCCGAGCTTTTCGGTTTCGGGATATTTCCTGTTATATTGGAGATTTTAAGTTAAGGTTTAACGCTGCTTACGAGTATTAAGTTTTTATTAATCGATGTGATCTCTCTTTATATTCTTTTTTCCTTAATTTATTTGTTCAGGGGATAAGATTTTTCGGTTTAATTGGTAATATATTCGATTCTTGGACAAGATGCATTTTGGAACGAATTTCCGTAATCCGTAGTCAAATTAGGTTTGAAGACAAATTGGTTTTGACTTTGTGTCATCCAAGCTATGAATTTTCGTTCTCTCTGAAGATGGAACAACGTGGAAACCGGTTTGTCTCAAAACATTTGACAAAGGATGATGGATACTTGTTCCAAAATACTGTAACTGTTTTTGGACAAGGTTAACGTGCTCGGTCGAGGTGAAGAAACATAAAGGCTGAATAGCCTTGGGCCGGTCAACATATTTTAGCACCTCGATGTCCTCAGTTTCTTATATGTAAAGAGAAGTGTAATTTTTTTTTTATCTAAAACTAATTAAGTTAGAAGGACAAAATTCGAGATTGTGGTAGTTTACATATTAGTCCTTGACATATATTTTTCTCAAAAATAAATATTGGAAATTTCCAGGGATATTCAAGGATAAAGTTTTAAAGGGAAATTTTCAACACTTATTCGTCATGGTGCACCCAAAAATAATTTTTTTTTTTTTATTACACAGCATTTTTCCTTTTAATTGATACCCATATTGTTCCTCTACAATGCACCAAATCTTTTAAATAATTTTTTTGTTAAATCATATCCTAGAAATTTCAAAGTCCTTTAAAAATTCTGAGAGAAAAATTAAAAACGTAGTCATACTATATTTGGCTCCTAGTTTTGTGAGTATATTGATTTTTTCGTTTGTTTTAAAAATTACTGGTTTTTGTCGCACGGTGTTAAAAATAAAAAAAAAAATAAAACGGAATCTATGTTTAAAAAAAGTAGCAAAATAAAAATAGTATTTTTTTTTAATTACCCGTTCCAGGAATTAAACTATGTCGTATAGAGTTGTAGCATACAGCTCTGATCACTCGGCTATCGCGACCGCCAAACTCGCCTACTTTGTTTATTTTGGATTCACAATAACCAAAAGCTGGCCGTTTTGGTCAGTGTTGTTATCGAAATTTACCCTGATTCACACTAATTTCGAGAATTAACGCTAGGAATTAGTCCAGATCCGTTGCAGTTAGTTTCCGAGATGATTCCGAATTAACAAGTTTTTTCGAATCAACGCTGCCGTCTTTCTATGCTTTTACTTAGATCTACAGACTTGGGGACCAATGTAGAGCTAACGAATGACATATCTACATACATACATATCGAGCTCTAACCGCCATAATAACGTAAGCGGCATTTTTCCAAATTTTTTTTTTATGCAAAAATATTCCTAGAGCATCTAGATGTGTCAAAAAGAAAATTTTGAAAAAAAAATGTCGCTTACGTTATTTTGGCGCTTAGGGCTCGATATGTAAGTGACTTTGAGCGGCTGGGAGTGAGCTTGATAACTCCGCTTAGTGCTGAATTGCCCAGCACTAGTCTGGATGGTAAAACAATTGGAGAAAAATGTGTACAGCGTTAGAAGTGATAAGTTCAGCTCGAATTTCTTACTTTGTAGAATGACTTAAGTTGACGAATTTTTCTACTAGCATTGGATTTTATTATTTGTTAGGATATTCGATGCCATTCAGGCGTTAGGTGGGAGGGCGAAAACTTCGGATGATATGCTTCCTTCTTCCTTTTCTCTTTCGCCAAATTTTACAGCGCTTTTATCTCTCTCTTTTAGCGCTTCAGTCCGTTGGAAAACGATAAAAAACAGTCAAGTTTCAGGAATGTCGTGGGCAGTGAGTTAAAACTTAATTTTATTTATTTGGAAATTGCTGGCGTTTGCGCACTAATTGTGTTTGTCCTGCCAACGAAAGTTGAGTTGAATTTCACGGTTGATCAGATTTGAAGGTTAGCAATTATTTTCATTGAAGCATTCGAGTTCGAAGAGCCAAATGCGTACATATTTCACGGTTTGGTAATAAGTTTTAATGAAATAGCAATCATTTCCATTTAATCTACATTTGCGGAATGTGCGTTAAAATTTGACTTAAAATTTTGCTGCTGTTATTTTTGTGGGTTTATGAAAATAGAAAAATTCTTGGAAAGCTTCTTTTAAAATTTAAATTACATTTTATGCGCCCCTTTTTGTGGCCTCGATAGAAATAAATTTGAAATCGTTCCATTTATTTATTTATATTGTTGTTGTTGTGTTATCATAAAAATGTGAATAAATGAAAACTCATTGAAAAGCTGTAAATTTTCTTTTGCTTTCATCTTTTTTGTTCGCCTTAAATTATTCGTTTTAAAGGTTAGCAATCAGTCTGCTTGATTGTGCGTTTGGCCCAGAGGTTGGCAGGTGAGTGGGTTGTAGGCTCAGCTGTCAAAAGCACACACCTTGTGGCCGGTTATGTTTTTACTATTATTTGCATGCTGTGCCTTTGACAAGCGTAGGCCACTTCTGTTGATTGAACAAAGGCAAGTTACAATCGATTTTCGCAGAAAAAAAGAAGATTATAACAACGGACAGTATGGAAAAGTTGAATTCATTTTTTGTTTGTGAAGTGGTAGCCAAAAATATTGTAGATATTGATTTCTGTTGATGTCTTCATAAACTCAGTATTTGAATTCGACTGACTTTCGTCATGCATTCATTTATTCATTCATAAGAACGTAGTTATGAAAATTCAAGTACACCCGCTTTCCGCATATACATACTTAACATTTAAAGAGGCTTAAAAAATCAGTGTTGCTGATGAGTGATATTTAATATTGGCTAATGAGCTAAGAAGGAAATTCTGATAATCGCTACGCTAATCTTCCTCTGCCGAAATTCTCTAAAAGTATACAACACGGAAAAGTAACAGATGCAATGTGTAATCAGCCAAATCTAGCAATAAAAGGGGCATGTGACTGGATGTTGCATATTTTTAGACGTTCCTACCAATCTTTTGGAGATTTTTGGTGATCAATATTAGCGAAAGCAATTTTGCTTATGTGGTACTATGGAATTCTGGACAAGGAAATTGCAAAATTTGGGAATACACGCCAAAGGCTAGGGCCAACTCAAATCAAATTCTTGTCAATTTTTGAAGATACTAAAATCCAGAGGTCTGAATGCCTATCGGGTATTTAAGAGGTCCGTTTTCTGCTGTCCAGTGGGCAGCGGCCTTGCTGAGGGAAATTTTTCTTCTTAAATGTTCAACAGCGGAATTTGAACGTGTTATTTTCTGCCAATATTCGAGAGTTTGCCCCTTTCTCTGCTCTTAACGTGTGCGGTTATGTTGCATCTTCGGTACGAGGAAACGAAGGTATTACCTGAGCCCCGATCCACTCTGTTCGGTACATTATTGGCCATTTAATATAACTGGGTATCTAGAATTTGACTTGTGCAACCGGCAGTTAAGTGTTGCTGCACACTTTTATTTTCTAGTGGTGAAAAGAAGAAGAGTCTCTCAGTGAATACACGGTTAAAAATTTCGGTTTTAATTTTAAACTTTTTGGACTACATATATGACCAAACTAAATTCAGTTTCAAATACAAACCTTCCAAGTTTATAAAAAAGAGAGCACATTTTTTGGGTTTAGAATTTAAACAATTCGGTTTAAATGTTAAACCCAAACATTTTCATAATTAAGAATAAAAAAAAAAAAATTTTAATTTCATGCTCCGTCTGGTTGGGATTGAACCCGGACAGCCTTGGTAGCAACCAATTGTATCAAGCATCTTTGCACACTCACCTACAGCCACGCATGTAAATGTGCTTTCATATGTTGAGTTTGAATCA
>NW_023458561.1:39312920-39314612 GCF_013731165.1 Rhagoletis pomonella | reverse complement strand
AGTCCCAGCGCGGTTTAAAAATTAAACCCAAATTTTTGACCGTGTACGCCTTGCCCCCTGAATCGGGGTTTCTAGCACTATTGCTCTTCTGAGTATTTGTCCTTGCTGATGTTTTTTTCGGTCATTTGTTGGAGGTGTCTTTAACTTGTTCTTAGAACGGCTCAGTGTGACAACCCTATCGGTCTAAAATAAAAGTGGAGGTTCTGATCAGTCATCACGATAGCGGAGCTTGTTATTTGAAGCTCCATGTTACTTTTCTACACAGCCCAGTCTGCGACTGAAAGACTTCCACGCTTTGTTGAAAGGCGATCAAAATATTCGAATGCTTGACTTTAAAAACTGGACATAAATTTTCGGTAATTCCAAAATCAGAAATGAATTTGTGATTTTTTTTTTTAACTGAACATACATAAATTTTTTGATAATTTTTTGCTTAAACCAGGATATACATTTTCGGTCATTTGAAAAATTTTTCGCTTTTGAAAAAAAAAATATATATAGACGATAAAAAATGTATGCCTAGTTTTAAAAGTACAAAAATTGTATGTCAAATTTTTACCAAATATGTAAATATGACTAATTTTTGAAGGACCAAAAATTTATAACCACTTTTTATTGCCAAAAATGTATGCCCTGTTTTTAATTGACCAAAACTTTCAACAATTTATGTTCCTAGTTTGTGTCGAGTTTTCAAATTACCAAAAATTTATATCCAGTCTTGACGTTATGACCAAAAATTTATGTCAAATTGTCAAACGTCCAAATATATACGTTCAGTTTTAAATGATCAAGAGTTATGCCCAGTTTTGTAAGACCAAAAATATTATCTCAGTTTTTAAAATACTTAAAATTTATGTCCCAAGTTTTTAGGTACCCAGAATTTATGTCAAATTTTTTAATGACCACAATTGTAGGTCCAGTTATTTATAACCAACAATTGATCATTCATCTTCATCTCCTTAAAGGTCTAGAATCTATCCCCTTTTTTTAAATTTCACCCATCAATTTTAAAATTTAGCAGACTGCTAAAATTTAAAATGTCTCAATTTCCTAAAAAGAATTTTTTAATTGCCTGAACTGGTACAACCCGGCATGAGTGAATTAATTGTTTATTAAGAATTAAATTGAAAAACAACCTCAGATCGAAACTATGTTCTTGGCTCTCCTCCAAAGGATCTGTACACATTTTTTTTCACGCCTCAAAAGGAAATTTTAATCATTTACCGTAATTTCCACTTCAAAGCATCCATCAGTTACCTGAGCCCAACTACAGCACTTATCGATTTTACTGAATTTGTATAAAATTCACTGCTTGTAACAGCTGCTTCCACGATAAGCTTTTACCAGCCACACAAAAACAGCGACGATAACTGCAACTTTGCTAATTTTCTGCGAGACATTTCCTTTATTTACTCAGTAAAATATCTGCTGCATAAAATCAGAGAAATCCATTTCATTAGCAAATGTTACACACGGACGACACAACTCCAGCAATAACAACAAAAGCGATAGCAACAGCAGTGTCATCAACAGCAACAAGATTTTTTGATTAAATTGCATTACCAACGCTTTTGATTTTTGTCGCAGCCCTCGTACTTGACTGGCTGACTGCTACCATTTACATACATACGTACAATAGTTACATACAAAGATACTCACTCATACGAGTTTTGTGCAAAGATTCATTCACTT
>NW_023458561.1:39308727-39312820 GCF_013731165.1 Rhagoletis pomonella | reverse complement strand
AAGTGAATGAATCTTTGCACAAAACTCGTATGAGTGAGTATCTTTGTTGTATGTAACTATTGTACGTATGTATGTAAATTGTAGCAGTCAGCCAGTCAAGTACGAGAGCTGCGACAAAAAGCAAAAGCGTTGGTAATGCAATTTAATCAAAAAATCTTGTTGCTGTTGATGACACTGCTGTTGCTATCGCTTTTGTTGTTATTGCTGGAGTTGTTGTCGTCCGTGTGTAACATTTGCTAATGAAATGGATTTCTCTGATTTTATGCAGCAGATATTTTACTGAGTAAATAAAGGAAATGTCTCGCAGAAAATTAGCAAAGTTGCAGCTATCGTCGCTGTTTTTGTGTGGCTGGTAAAAGCTTATCGTGGAAGCAGCTGTTACAAGCAGTGAATTTTATACAAATTCGGTAAAATCGATAAGTGCTGTAGTTGGGCTCAGGTAACTGATGGATGCTTTGAAGTGGAAATAACGGTAAATGATTAAAATTTCCTTTTGAGGCGTGAAAAAAAAATGTGTACAGATCCTTTGGAGGAGTGCCAAGAACATAGTTTTGATCTGAGGTTTTTTTTCAATTTAATTCTTAATAGACAATTAATTCACTCATGCCGGGTTGTACCAGTACAGTCAATTTAAATATTCTCAGCCTGTTAAAATTTAAAATAACATAATTTTTTTAAGGAAATTGAGACATTTTAAATTTTAGCAGTCTGATAAATTTTAAATTTGATGGGTGAAATTTAAAAAGGGGGATGGAGTTTAGACCTTTAAGGAGATGAAGGACCATCAATTGTTGATCATAAAAAACCGGACATACAATTTTGGTCATTAAAAAATTGGACATTAATTCTTGGTACCTAAAAACTTGGGACATAAATTTTTAGTATTTTAAAATCTGAGATAATATTTTTGGTCTTACAAAACTGGGCATAAGTCTCGACCATTTAAAACTGGACATACATTTTTGGTAATTTGAAAACTCGACACAAACTAGGAACATAAATTGTTAATAGTTTTGGTAATTTAAAACGGGGCATTCCCCGCCCTGTTCTCTACTGCTAATTAGTAGGTGAGAGTGACGTTTTTTATCTACCAGTAGGGAAATAATCGGTAGAGAAAAGTTACAGAAACGGGCTACAGGTTTAAATAAAAAATTATCAAAAAATGTATGTATGTTGAGTCAATAAAAAATCACAAATTCATTTCTGATTTTTGAATTACCGAAAATTTATGTCCACTTTTATTTTAGACCGATAGCGTTGTCAGGCCAAACCGTTCTAAGAACAAGTTGAAGACACCTCCAACAAATTACCGAAAAAACATCAGCAAGGACAAATCGTCGCCTGAAATGCAAAAAGACGTAACTATTAAAATTATTAGTCACGAGTTTTTCTATTTCTTTGTAACGTTTTTTTGCATTTCAGGTGACGAAATACTAGAAGAGCAATAGTGAAAGAAACTCCGATTCAGAGGGGCCAGAGGTATTCACTGAGGGAATCTTCTTGTTTTCAGCACTAGAAACTAA
Source organism: Rhagoletis pomonella (assembly GCF_013731165.1). Classification (NCBI taxonomy): domain Eukaryota; kingdom Metazoa; phylum Arthropoda; class Insecta; order Diptera; family Tephritidae; genus Rhagoletis; species Rhagoletis pomonella. The sequence continues at coordinate 39,311,297 of NW_023458561.1, read as the reverse complement.
AAGTGTGCCACAACACTTAACTGCCGGTTCTACAAGTCAAATTCTAGATACGCAGTTACATTAAATGGCCAATAATGTACCGAACAGAGTGGATCGGGGCTCAAGTAAGACCCTAGTTTTCTCGTACCAAAGATGCAACATAACCGCACACGATAAGAGCAGAGAAAGGGGCAAACTCTCGAATATTGGCAGAAAATAACATGTTCAAATTCCGCTGTTGAACATTAAAGAGGAAAAATTTCCCTCAGCGTGGCGACTGGTATAGCCCGCTATAAAACCCTTTATAGCTAGGAAAAATCAAAAAAGTCCATTTTTTTATTAATCATTTATATGTAAAAAGACCTGATCTTTCGATTGAGATGACTTAAAACAATATTAAAAATGACCATAAGTGAGAAAAATTACAAATAAAATTTCGTTGCGAATTTTCGCCGTGAAAATGGGAAAATTTTGGAAAACGCATAGCACCATCGGATAGCCCGTACAAACAAAAATTTATATAAATCATGGTTTTTGAATTATTTTTACCATTTTCTGTCTGATTTTCAGCTATTCGAAAACAAGCTTGTTTTGCACCGCTCAGCGCGCTTGGAGGTGAATCGCCTCATATGCGGAAAGCGGGTGTACTTGAACTTTCCTAACAACATACTAGTGAATGAATGAATGAATGCATGACGAAAGTCAGTCGAATTCAAATACTGAGTTTATGAAGATATCAACAGAAATCAATATCCACAATATTTTTGGCTACCACTTCACAAACAAAAAAATGAATTCAACTTTTCCATCCTGTCCGTTGTTATAATCTTCTTTTTTTCTGCGAAAATCGATTGTAACTTGCCTTTGTTCAATCAACAGAAGTGGCCTACGCTTGTCAAAGGCACAACATACAAATAATAGGAAAAACATAACCGACCACAAGGTGTGTGCTTTTGACAGCTGAGCCTACAACCCACTCACCTGCCAACCTCTGGGCCAAACGCACAATCAAGCAGACTGATTGCTAACCTTTAAAACGAATAATTTAAGGCGAACAAAAAAGATGAAAGCAAAAGAAAATTTACAGCTTTTCAATGAGTTTTCATTTATTCACATTTTTATGATAACACAACAACAACAATATAAATAAATAAAGGGAACGATTTCAAATTTATTTCTATCGAGGCCACAAAAAGGGGCGTATAAAATGTAATTTAAATTTTAAAAGAACCTTTCCAAGAACTTTTCTATTTTCATAAACCCACAAAAATAACAGCAGCAAAATTTTAAGTCAAATTTTAACGCACATTCCGCAAATGTAGATTAAATGGAAATGATTGCTATTTCATTAAAACTTATTACCAAACCGTGAAATATGTACGTATTTGGCTTTTCGAACTCGAATGCTTCAATGAAAATAATTGCTAACCTTCAAATCTGATCAACTGTGAAATTCAACTCAACTTTCGTTGGCAGGACAAACACAATTAGTGCGCAAACGCCAGCAATTTCCAAATAAATAAAATTAAGTTTTAACTCACTGCCCACGACATTCCTGAAACTTGAGTGTTTTTTATCGTTTTCCAACGGACTGAAGCGCTAATAGAGAGAGATAAAAGCGCTGTAAAATTTGGCGAAAGAGAAAAGGAAGAAGGAAGCATATCATCCGAAGTTGTTCGCCCTCCCACCTAACGCCTGAATGGCATCGAATATCCTAACAAATAATAAAATCCAATGCTAGTCGAAAAATTCGTCAACTTAAGTCATTCTACAAAGTAAGAAATTCAAGCTGAACTTATCACTTCTAACGCTGTACACATTTTTCTCCAATTGTTTTACCATCCAGACTAGTGCTGAGCAATTCAGCACTAAGCGGAGTTATCAAGCTCACTCCCAGCCGCTCAAAGTCACTTACATAGCGAGCCCGAAGCGCCAAAATAACGTAAGCGACATTTTTTTCAAAATTTTCTTTTTGACACATCTAGATGCTCTAGGAATATTTTTGCATAAAAAAAAAATTTGGAAAAATACCGCTTACGTTATTATGACGGTTAGAGCTCGATATGTATGTAGATATGTCACTCATTAGCTCTACATTGGTCCCCAAGTCTATAGATCTAAGTAAAAGCGTAGAAAGACGGCAGCGTTGATTCGAATCAACTAGATAATTCGGAATTATATCGGTAACTAACTGCAACGGATCTGGACTAATTCCTAGCGTTAATTCTCGAAATTAGTGTGAATCAGGGTAAATTTCGATAACAACACTAACCCAAACGGCCAACTGTTGGTTATTGTGAATCAAAAATAAACAAAGTAGGCGAGTTTGGCGGTCGCGATAGCCGAGTGATCAGAGCTGTATGCTACAACTCTATACGACATAGTTTAATTCCTGGAACGGGTAATTTAAAAAAATACTATTTTTATTTTGCTACTTTTTTTATACATACATTCCGTTTTATTTTTTTATATTTTTAACACCGTGCGACAAAAACCAGTAATTTTTAAAACAAACGAAAAAATCAATATACTCACAAAACTAAAAGCCAAATATAGTATGACTACGTTTTTAATTTTTCTCTCAGAATTTT
>NW_023458561.1:39302318-39308717 GCF_013731165.1 Rhagoletis pomonella | reverse complement strand
AATAAGTGTTGAAAATTTCCCTTTTAAACTTTATTCTTGAATATCCTTGGAAATTTCCAATATTTATTTTTGAGGAAAATATATGTCAAGGACTAATATGTAAACTACCACAATCTCGAATTTTGTCCTTCTAACTTAATTAGTTTAAGATAAAAAAAAATGTACACTTCTCTTTATAAGGTACTGAGGACATCGAGGTGCTAAAATATGTTGAAGGAGCCCCAAATTTACCTGCACCGGCCCAAGGCTATTCAGCCTTTATGTTTCTTCCCCTCAAGCGAGCACCTTAATCTTGCCAAAAACAGTTTCAGTGTTTTGGAACAAGTATCCATCATCCTTTGTCAAATGTTTCGAGACAAACCGGTTTCCACGTTGTTCCAACTTCAATGAGAACGAAAATTCATAGCTTGGATGACACAAAGCCAAAACCAATTTGTCTTTAAACCTAATTTGACTACGGATTACGGAAATTCGTTTCAAAATGCATCTTGTCCAAGAATCGAATATATTAACAATTAAACCCAAAAATCGTATCCCCTGAACAATGAAAATTAAGGTTAAAAGAATATAAAGAGAGATCACATCGACTAATAAAAACTTAATACTCGTAAGCAGCGTTAAACCTTAACATAAAATCTCCAATATAACAGGAAATATCCCGAAACCGAAAAGCTCGGGAAAATTCCAATCACAATGACTAGAACCCTCGAAAAATCACGAATCCTACAATTTTTTTGTCAATGCCCAAAAATCAAACCTCAAAATGACTGCACCGTTTTTGCATTAAGAAACTAAAAAAAAATCAATGAAATTTTGCTTGAAAACATAATAAAAGTCAACAGTTGACTAAAAACTAACTTTGAATAGAAAGTTCTACACGACACATTTTTTCAAAATTTTCTAAGCATATTTCTTTCAACGATTACTGCAGCACAATTGTTATTCGGAGTAGAAAAAACTTTATGAAATTGTGCTTTATATCTTTTTGCTCCCTTGGGTCTAATCCATGCCACATTGCATGCAATTTATTAGATACTGAAAAAAAACAATGTCTACAATTTCCAACCAAAATTCAATTAGACAACCACAAAGTGGTGCAATTAGAACTTGTGATGCGAATACTTAAATGCTGACAGCAATATTGCAACCAAGTGCGAAGTGAATTGTGTATATTCGAGACAAAAGTGCCAAAAGAAACTCTAAACTTTTACCTTCACAAAAGTTTAATGACATCTACAGCAACCTTATTGTCAGAAGTATTTTGGCAGCGCACTCCTATGACTTTGATGACATTTCCGTTGACATTTACTTGTGTTCGTGCATATATATTTTCATAACTAAAGTAAGTATATTTGCACATAACTGCCGTCCCTAAATTGGAGCGCTAAGCGTTGCGTTATCCATTGTCGACGAGTGTCAGCGCGCGCTATCCCCAAATCAACGCGTCGTAATTTTTGACGTTTTCTCAGGTTCTCTCGTTTTTATTCTCGTTTCCTCTTTCACTTTTTTGTCCTTTCTCTTTCTTTCCGTCTTCCGCATCCAACTTCAACACGTAACGCCCTGTCAAAAATGAAAATTCCATTTGCTCGGCGTTAGCGCCGCGTTATTGTGGGATGCTTCATACAAATTGTATGGGCATGAGGATTTTTGACAGTTGTTTGGCGCTTGACGCGCTAATTTAGGGATGGCAGTAAGCATGTACATATCTATATGCATTTATGCCATACACCGACGAATTCACAGAACTTTTAGCTAAGATGAAGAAACTGCGCGTGGCAGACTCAGATACGAGTAAGCTCTGGGAAAGTGGAAAGCTAACAACTTGCAAGACATCTTGACTAATTGATTTACAAATGCTTTAGTATTTAGTTTGTTGCGAGAGTTTAATCACAGGTAAAAGGTAATGAAATTTATGAAATGAAGAATATGCGCATTTAATTGCGGAATAAATGATAGGAAGGAAAGGATATGGGTACGCGTCTGCGGCTGAAGAGATGAAACAGAGTATGAATATTAATGGTGCAATAAACTACCTGCAATTGCAATTAAACGGAGGCGACAAAGAAAATTTGTTTTTAGATTTTGAAAGCGAAATGACAGTGAAGAAATTCTCGTACCGCTTCTCCAGTGTGCCTATAGAATTTTCTCACAATAAGGTGTTTCATCAAACCGTATAAATGCATTGTAAACCGTACAAACTTATAATTGTGTAAACCTTAAAAATGAACTGTAAAAATTTGTATGGAAACTCGTTGACACATTTTGTGATAAATTTCTCCAGCGAATAAACTTGATAAACTGAAGGCAATGCAACTCTAGCTATGTTTTCTTGGGCAATAATCGGGATCCACATAAAAAAAATTTGCACGCAATTTCAACAACAACGATATGATCCTGATAGATATTTGGTTTAATTATTTATCCGTTCTATTTAATTTGTTTCACTGATAATTTGGCTGCACAGTTTGGTAGCCGTGACAACTGAATTCATATACAAACAGACACTTTGCCATTGCTTCTTTTATCTTCTCTATAAACAATTTGGCGAACGTTCGAAAATGACCTTCGTATCGAAATAAAACCGAACTCATAACCAACCTTAGTTTTCCAACGTTCATAAATAGTATATTGGAAATACATTCGAGTTGGGTTCGAAAAAAAGATTAAAATCATAGCAACAAGCGAGAAAGTGAAATCCAGCTCATTTTCGAAGGGAAATATTAGAAAATTACTCCCTCTCGTTAAAATGTTAATTCGATAATGGGCTGGATTTCGAACTCTTAGCGAAGGAAAAATACATTGGATAACGACGGTTCCGTTTTGCTGGAGAATGGCCTAGTTCTCGAATCGAATACTAACCTATTCCACATTAGTTATAAAAATAGATATTATCTCGTAAATATAATATTTTCCCATTTAGTGAGTTAGTTTCTATAATTTCTTTATTCTCATGCTAGTTGTATAAAGTTAGTGATACTGAGCTCGATAACCAAACAAAACACGACTATTGTCGTGTAAACGAAAAGAGAGTGTGGTTAATAGCTATTCTCTCTAGAGTGCATTTATATTATCTGCTTGATAAAGTTATCGGTTTAGATGAATACCACTAATGATTTCTTTATGTTTTTATTTCTAGTTTTTTTTTAAGTACTTTGACTTTTTAACCGACTTCAAAAAGGAGGAGGTTATCATTTCATCTATTTTTTTTTTCTTATTTTACGTAGGAAATGTTGTACCCCAAGGTGGGTCCCATATTTAGTTGGATTAGATCCTATCACTAGATCATGAAGAAATTAACGGTACTCCTAAATTTTTATACGAGTGTTGATTGTTTTCTGTTTAAAAATTATTTGTATATTTTCTAGACATTAAAAGAAAAAGTAAATGATTTCTTATATTGGTTTTAGCTTCGTTAAAAAAACCTTTCAAGACTTTCTTCCATATATTTTCGTGATTTTATTAAAACTTTCTGGGATTTTTTACAGCAGCTTCGGAAGCTTTGTGGATTATTTTGGGGTTTTCATTTTCCAGATACTTTAAAATTTTTTGTGATGTATTGTGTCCCTTACACTTGGTGGACACTCGGGTAAATTTTTGAAATACTTGGTGCTTTCTGAGACTTTCAAAATTTTTTCTGTATTCTACGGGTCTTAAATCAATTTTTTTATGATTTCATTCCTTGAGAAACTATCAGAAATTTTTTTTTGACATTTTCGCAACTTTTTTGGGATACTACAAGTTAAAATTTCGGAGGCTTGCGAAAATTCAGATTCCTCTACAAGGACTCAACAAATTTTAATTATTATTTTTTTCATCTAATAGCCAAAATCGTTACTACCATAATCGAAGATATCACATATAAATTTTGGCCCTGATTGAAGTCGGTTAAGGCGTGTCGCAAAGGGGTCGTAGGGTAGTAGCATCGACGTAGGGGTTGAGGCTTAGAAAATCTGATGTAAAAATTTGCTTCCTACATTTAAGAACCACCCTAATGTACATACATATATACATATATGTGTAAACCTTTATTCAGCTCTTTACTTACAATAGCCCTTAAAGGATATGCGTGCGGCTGAACATAGCGCCAGCTTTACGTCCTCATCTTTCGTATATTTACATACCTAAAAAGAAAAGAAAAGAAAATATTTGTTTAGTACAAAAGATATATTAACATTAGAATCTTAATGAATTAAAGTTCTAAGAATTCCAAGGCTGAGCAACACATAAAAGAGAGCATCGAAAAGTAAAGCAATATCTCCACCAAAAAATAACGAGCAAATTAATTTTTTTACGTCTAAAAGTTGCCACGTGGCATGAAAAACTTCGAAATTGACATTTGACACGCTGAAAATGACAACGTTGACAGTCTACGTTTGAAATACATACCTATCTATCTATAAACATATTAATTTATTTCGCAGAAATTTTTCGCACGTTTTCCCTCACTGCACAAAAATTTAAGCTACATATGTATGTATGTGTGTATACATACATATATTTATAAAGGAAACATTAAATTACATTTTTTGACAATCGAACAGCACAAAGAAATGTAGAAAGGCGCGTTAACATGGCATGCAAATATTTAAAAGTTGTTCTGAACCAGTGGCGGATCCAGCGGGGGGTTTTGGGTGTTAAACTACGTGTCAGTCAGTGGCGAACGCACGGTGGTGTTTTAATATGGCACATATGTACCCCCGTGGGTAACCCCTCAAAACCCACCGCCCCCCGCCCGCTGGATCCGTCTCTGTTCTAAACATTAGATTTAAATGTCAAAAGGTTTTATTAAATATATAACCCAAAAAGGTAATTTTTCCTTTATTGAAGAATTTAAGACTTTTAAGCTAAATCTCTCACTATGAAATGGTGACGTGCAATTGAAAAATGTAAACTCAGCAACTAAATTTGTGGTGTGGTGTGGACAACATTATAGATTTCCAACATGAGATACTTAATTACTGAATCTAAGATGGTACTGTGGAATCAGAAAATATACGCAGGAAACTAAAAACATAAATTAACTATAATCGAATGCAAACGATTTCCTCCTTGTGTACAAAACATATCGTCGTTTAAAGTACGCATCAACCAAATGCAAAATCTCGTATGTGATGCTGACCAAATTTTATAGGAGAGAGTAAAACTTGTCTTATTTCAAATTATTCTATTGAAATATAAATAAGATTCACCCATCTTTTGCTTTTTAAGCTTATTTTTCTTACCCACCTAGCGCTTTTTCCTTTTTTGAACGCTCAAAATATGTTTGCGGGGTACTAGTTCTTGGAGTTACAAAAGTATGTAACACATTCCTAATTTTTCCATGAATATGTTGATTACACGATTGTATCAACGATGCCAATGAAGGTATAGATATACCTTGGCCACTCCCACCGATATACGAATTATGAAAACATGTAAAAAATTCCATTAATTCATTCTTAATCGTAGACACCGGGCTCTATAGATGTATGCGTGATTTCGAAAATTCGTTTTAAAAATCCGAATTGGTACAGTTGTGCCTAGGATGTCACGGCAGGGTTAAAGCAGTAAATGACATTCTTATGGATGTCGTAATACAAATTTTCCCGCGTTCAAGTTGTTGATGAATTGGAACTTGACGAGCCACAAATTCAGCGTCAGTGAAAGCTCCCAATAAGCCTTGATCCTGGAGGTAGTGAATATTCTCAATTCAAAACATCACAGGATTTTTATAGAAAATTGTGTATCGAAGTTTTCGACCAATTAGTAGTGTCGCCTGAAAGTCGAATTGACGATTTTTTTTTTTTAGTATTAGCACTATTCCCCACGGGAGATTGTGAACATAATGAAAGGAAAATGTGCATGGTGTTATTGGAGAGGCAGAACGTTGAGAGGGGTCGTTGACCTCCTCAAAATATGCATGGTGTGCAGGCCTTATCCTTAAATATGAGCGGTCCGTGCGATTGCAAATGACGACATCAGGGTCGGCATGTTCGAATGAAAGAAGTCTTTCCGTACTTGGGCGACTTTAGACGTAACTGACGAATCTGAGGGCAACAGTGTTGCAAAATCGCATAAATATTTTACATTTTTTATTTAATATAATTTTAAAACGTGGTTCATGTTTTATTAGACGAACTACCCACACGGGGTGAACGTGAATGGCCCGGCAATTTATGTTATTTATGTATATATATATATATACGAGGGTCGTATGAAAACTACCCGATTTTGAATAGAGATGGCGCTGCTACAACTAAAAAAAATATTTTGCTAAAAAGTACAACTCTTCAAATAACACGTGTCAAAATTTCTCAGCGATATGACATTTACAACAAATTTTATACGTGTTAAAATTGAGTTACTTTTGTGATTTTTGTCAACATGGAAAAAATTGAATATCGAGCAGTGATAAAATAT
>NW_023458561.1:39280321-39302218 GCF_013731165.1 Rhagoletis pomonella | reverse complement strand
ACAAAGATACTCACTCATACGAGTTTTGTGCAAAGATTCATTCACTTTTCCGCCCATCCATTTATAATGTTTACATTTCCTGACAGTTCGCAGCTACTCAACGCTGTTGACAGCGGAACTATAAGTTTTTTGCTCTGCTGACAGTCATTCAAATAGTATTCGTACTTGAAAACATGCTTATGTAAGAAAGCACAAGCTATGTGCATTTATTTATTTATGTAAATATAGTAAAATGTGTAGCAGTTATGTCTTTTCAACAAGTCCTCACTCACTTACATTACAGTCATTTGACCGCAGTCTGAGTTGCGAATATTTTTTTTTTTTGTAATGGCGATGAGTCTGAGTGTATTTGTTGGGTGTAAGATAAATAAGTATGTACATACTAACTAAGTGTGGTTATATTTAGTACAACGAGTTTGTCCTCTGACATTACAACAACTCTTTAATTGATGGTTTAGTGTTGTACGTATGTATGTAAATGTGTAGTTGAAAATTACATAATCTAGAAATCATGCAATTAGTTTCACTTTGATTTGAAGGGCTAACGAGAAGTTGTAAGCAAGTAAATACTTGCGACAATGTTAATGTATATATGCAAGTATATACTAAATACATCGTCACACGTACATATTTATATTTATAAAAATATATATATTTCTTTTTCAAATTTCTTTGCAAATTTTAAGAACATTTTTAAAATTTTAGTAGTGAAATTTTTACTTTTTAAATTTTAAGAAATGTTGGTTCTTCATTCGCTGGCGACAGTAAGACAAAATGGGTGAGAATCGTTGGACTACAGAAAATCAATTTAGGCTAAAGAGACGAAATTCGTGGAGACCTATTGATTCTGCCAAGTCGCTGTAAGTAAAGCGCGCAATGGTAAATGAGTCAACGATGGTATTTAGGCACTGACCTACACAACGTAATCCTGGTTTTTCCGAATAAGACTTTGATGCAATATAATATTGGAAAACCCTATCCATGGGCTTGATTTTATCAATGGCGCGATGTTGTAATAGCACACTTACGGAACTTATCATTTCACGGCGTAGGGCGCGTTCTTGTCGCAATCGTTCAGTAGCTGCGTGCCATTTTCATTCTTCCTGAGTTCGACCAGCACGAATCGCCAATCGCGACTGTGTTAGCCAATGTTTGATATTCTGATCGGCTGCATAATGTCTCCCGAACACTAAGGACCAGTTTTCCAGTGCACGACTGTGGTTTAAACTTAGATTAACCGCTCGAGCTGTTCAAGCCAAACGCAGTTGACGTGATCTAAATTTAAACTTGCACTGAAGAACTGGCCGAAAAAGGGCAACATCAAAGAATTCGCGTTACCGTATTATTTGGCGTCTTTTTTTATCAAAATTACTTATTTAATTTTTCCACAAACAAATAATTTCTTCATATCTATAAACCGAAAATGGTACCGCAAAGAATTTGCAAGCAAAAAAGAAACCACAACAGAAAAACAGCTCAAAGTGGACCATCCATTCTCAAGTTATACGCGGTCTGACGTACGAAACTTTGGTATATATGTACATACATACATACAAATATTTATTTTAATAAAAATCAGATGTTGTATTCGATGTAAATAAGCTGGTTTCAATTAAGTAAATAATTAAAGCAAATACTACCATGCACTATTTTGCACTATGTGGAACTTCGCTACTTTTTGAAGGTGATTGAATTCTTCTCCTTTTCCTCCTGCTTCCAAGAAAACATCCCTGTGGGTGCGAGTGTCAAATTTTTACAAAACCTTTAATAATTGAATCATGTTGAAAACCTGAATTGAAAAAAACATATCTGTGTACTTTTGACAAAACAATCTCTGTGCTTTCTGTAGGTTGGAATTTAGAGTAAATTATAAGAAACTTTCATTTAAAAATTTTACTTTTTTATTTAACTTTCATTAAGATAGCATCTTGAACTACTTCTAATAATAGTAGGGGCTTCGGGGATTTATTCGAGCGCCTTAGATTAACATATGGGGGATACCCTGCATCCTGTTGAGTACCTCTGCCAAATCTAAGCCATCCATGTGGAGCCGCGCGCATAGGAGAGCTGACCAGAAGTAAAAAAATTGATTGGTGGATTTACTCGAGCGCGTCAGATTAAGAAATGGTAGTTTAATTACATGCTGAAAACTGTACATTTCAATAATAATAATGAAAGTAACTAAATACATAAGTATATAAAATAAATAAAAAAATAAGAAACATGATAAAAAGTACAAAAAATAAAATAAAAAATAAGATAAACAAGTTGTTTAGGCACGTCTGCTAACACCAGGCGCCTAAATACATGCTATGTACTGCTGCATATGCAAAAATTTCCTTTATGCAACTTAGGAAATTTTTGCACATGCACTTCTCAACTGCCAAGTAATTGAACTTTCTTAAGTTTCAATAAGATGGCACTTCAAAGTATGCTCGGCCTAGTCTGATGCATCCTCCGGACACTGCTTCCGGAGTCTTCTGCGGACTCTGCATGGCTTACAACCATGCGGAGGTGGTAATAGTTGATTACCATTGGCCACAGTGCCTACCCACTACTTTTTGGTCCAATAAATATTTTTTTATATACATACATGCAAACATACTGGTCTCCCCTCTCACTGAGTTATTCACAAGTAATTTTTAGCAAAAAAAAACCGATTTAATTATCATATAAAAATATATATACATATATATATATATCATGATCCACTGATCGGATCTTAACCAGATTATTATGGGACCACCTCTGAGACATTACCTTTCTGATTCAAAATCGAAATCGGTTGACGTGGTCCAAAGTTATGCGGTAAAATTCATTAAAAAAAATCCGACGAACTGAGAACCTCCCCTTTTTTGGAAGTCGGTTAAAAATAAAAAATAAAAAAAGAACTAAGAAATAAAAAAAAAATTCGCATCCATTAGGCTACAACATCTGTTGAGGAAAAATGGAAAAAATTCAGTCTTCAATTCATAATCTATTATATTAGAAATAAAATTAAGAAGAATTTACACATAAAATTAAGTAGAAATCTCTATGGATTTTTTATATATTTTTCGTCTGTTTCACCCCCTAGCCTAGAAACTTTTCATACAGACAATCTTCTTGTTTTTATGTGTCACATTTTTCTCTGTGTAGCAAGATCTCAATTGCATGTAAAAAGCAACTGAGAATTACATAGGAATGACTTGCCAGTCCAGTTCTAATATTCTCTCTTAAATCTCTCTCTTCAATAAATACCTAAACGTAAAGTTAAACAGGTAAAAAAGTCCAAGTTCGGGCAAAGGCTTTGTGAAAACTACCGTTACATATAAGCAGGTTGATTTTACCCCTGTTTCCAACATTTTCGATTATATGTTCAGTTAGATTGATGATGAGATAAACTTATATAGTTATAACTGGGCGGTACCACGCCCATTTTCCAAAATTCCATAGTAATGTTATTTCGTTTTATGGGTTTGTTTTGAGTATCAACTTTGAGTAAACTAGCGTTCTTAAATTTCGGAGTTTCTGCATTTCTGAAACTTACCGTTATATGAAAAGTGGGCGTAGTTCTAGTCTGATCTCAAAAATTGTCAACGTCTTGCTATTGTATATCAAGTATAATAATTCTACAGACTTTGGTACAGGTCATATATAAATACGCTACAAGAAAATTTTTAAGCCCACTTTTTTAAGGATATCTCTATAACCAATTAAGCTGGGAAACTGAATCTTGGCACGGATGCATAAATTGTAAATACCCTACTTTCGGCGAAAAATGGTAGGTATTGGAAAAGGAGGCGTGGCACTTCCCATACATACTGAAAATGGTAGAGCTGGAATACTATCGATAGTACCGCCACTCGATAGTTTTCGAAACGATAGTTGAAAACATCGATAGTATCGATAGTACTATCGTCGTGAAAGGTATTGAATTAAAACGCTCAATTGCTTGAAAATTAAATAATTAAAAAATTTATAATATCTATAAATTAATTTGTAAATTAAAGAGATTATATACTTTTCTTTTTTTAATTTGAGTGCATCAAAAAGAACTTCTTATAATAATAAAATAAACTTATTAATTGATGTGTCAAAATCGGAATTTCTTTTTTACAGGTCTATTCTGCGCTGGTAATAAAAAGTTTGTAACCGGTAAATAAAGTTCCTGTCAATTTTTAAACCCTTTTCGCATTCTGTGTATTCTTGTAACCGGTACATTTTGTTACCATCTCATAAGCTGGTAACAAAGTATTGCCCCGTGAAATATGCAATGCCAGAATTTGCACAATTCTTCATAGCTGAATTGCTGAATATTTTAACTGCATTACCAACGTTCCTAGAATCCCGGTGACAAGAACTGGTAACATTTTTTGGTAATAAAATTTTCCGGTTACAAAATCTTCGGTAACGTGCAGAATAGACCTGTTATATGGAAAAATTAAATTCGGATTGTGTTTGTTCCTATTGAAGTGCAAAGAAGTAAAATTGGCTATAAAAATAAATTTATAATACTACAAAACAAACAAAACAAAAGATATTCGTTTAAATTGACAACTCATTCTTATAAAAGTTCAACTGAGATCAAATACGGAGGCGCATATCAAAATCCGGACAAGGGAAATTATTAACATTTTACAATATTATAAGAAAACGAATACAGTACTGCCTAAAATAATAGCACCACAACATTTTTTAGCAGTTTTGATTATTTTTTTGTTTATTTAGTGTCTACCAATTTTTTTTTTTAAGTTTTAAAGTTAACATAAAAAACTACAAAATAATTAAACATTCAAGCTTTTTAATTCGAATTTATATAAAAATTTTGTGTAAGCAGTTTTATAGCTTATTAAATTTTACTATAACTCAGTGTAAGCTTATAGTTGCTAAAAATCCCAATGACCTAAATTTTTTTTTGGCGACTGTTTTGAATTTTCTTGAATAAAAAAATATTATTTAATGTGTAAAGATTTAAAGAAGAGACATTGGGAAGTCTTGCTAAAACCGACATCGATAGTTTTCAAAAACTATCGATAGGGGCGAAAGTTTTCAACTATCGATACTATCGATATTACTATTTATTTTTATAAGTAGTACCAAAGCACAATTGTTCCAGAGTTTTCTGTTTCTTTTGAAAGTTGCAGTAACGTTACCTATTTTTAAGAGTTTTAAATATAGTTTTGAAATTTGAACCTGAATATGTAGCCCTTCATCAAGACACCCCACGTAAAGCAGCTCATATCACTACTTACTATTTTTAGTTGAAAATATGTATGTGGCGCAAAAAGTTGCTCGTAATTTTATTTTCCCGTACCCATTTTACCAAATGCAATGCCCCACTAAATTTGAGAGTGCTCTGGCTCGTTACTTCGCTCAACCAAGGAATACGTGCAAATATGGTTATGGTTATAACTACCGCAAATGTGCGCCTAAACATACAACATACATACATATGTATGAATACTACATATATACATTGTAACACAGAATCCTTGTGAAAACGCTTCAATATGAAACCATAGGCGCATGCAGTTACTTACTTACATACATACATACATACACTTCAATGACTTTGGATGCGTTACAAGGTTTCTGCACTAACGTTTAAGTCGTCTGCTACAGAAATTCTATTACACTATTTTACGGTAACTTGATGCTGCAGCAGCAGCCACATGAGTTGCAACACCAACATACATACATATGTATGTACTCCTTCTATTGCCCCATTTCCTATACCGTTCACTTCGCTTTGCCTGATTTTTCGCACAAGTATCCTCTGCAACAACGCGCACCTGCACGGCTCGCTTTCTAACCTAAGAAAAGTTGATTGCTTTGGGTGAATGGAAGAGACGATAGCGGCGGCAGTGCAACACTCAACTCACTTGACTCATTCGCACAATGACAGTGAAAATAAAGTAAAGTAGTTGTCGTCAGGGCAACAGAGTGAGCGTTTTGCAAGTCAGTGAACGAGTGCGCAGAAAATGAAAAAGGCAAAAATTTTTTTGAAGCAGACTTTATAAAATGATGAAATTCATGCAAGTTGCGCATTTTATTTCCTTTATATGTATATTTTTTTTTGCTGCTCAATGGTGTCTATTCCCTCTGCTTTGTTGTTGTTGTTGTTGGCGGTGTTTGGAATGCAGCAGCTGCTGCGTATTTTCTTTCATAACGGCCATAAGAACATAATACATACATATGTACGTGCTGCTACGATGCTTCACATCCTGAGTCCTGCAGCACTGGCGGCAACCGACTGTCACGGACGCAAAAACGTAGATGAAGCTACAAAGCTGCAACCAGCTAACCTTGTTCGTATGCATGTTTGTTTGTTTGTTTGTATGTTTGCATGTATTCCTCCATTCGTTCTTACTTACACAAGTCTCCTAACTTCATTATGTGCATGCAAATGCACGGCTATGTTGTATATTTCCTATCTCCGAGATATTTTTCAGTTTATGCAGATGTTTCCGCATTTCTTTTCGTTTGTGCTTTAACTTCTTTATATGTAGAACTTTTTTTTTTTAAGTCAATATTAAATACTTGGCAATGGGCTTACAGTTGCCAGGGCCAACAGCTTTAAAGAGAGAAACGCTTGTTGCGGCGGAGTTGCATAAATTTAGTTTTGGATTAAAACTCGTCTTTAATGTACATACCAATTCAATGCCACTGTTTAATAAAACATGTTAATACTAGATCAATGAAAAATTTATTATTAGATATATCACTTTAGGGAAATTTTGCTTGCCATCGTCGAGTCTATCAGCTAAATGGCTGTGTCTTACATACATATATACTTTTTGCGGAAAGTAATGGGGTGAAGAAAGCCCTTTGCTTTATGCAAAACGATTCCATATGCAAGGATCGAAGACGGCTACGTGTTTCCAAGATTTCTTTCATCTTCTCAATCTCCGCGATCTATTTATGGCTGAATTTATCGATATACTCATCATTATATTTACCGATATTATTTAAATATTAACCCATACCAATTGACCGATTGACACTTTTTGGTTTTGAAATTTTTGATTTTCAAAACATTTTTGCAATATAAGATTGAAAAAAAAAATTGTTAACCGCATTTCTGTAAAATTTTCAAATTTTTAATTATAAAATGTTGGTACCCAAAAGCGTAGCGTTCGATTTTCTTGAAAATGTTTTCTAAAAAAGTGTTACTCATCCGCAACTTTTATGGCCGATAATGGGATAACAATGAAATGTGAGAAATTCTCCACACAATCCTTTGCGGCACTTAAGAAAACTCGGATATGCAAATGCCAAATGGTATCCGAATTGTGCTGGAATGCCCCATATGTATAATAAGAGTTCGGCCGAAGAATAAAAAATCGAAGAGCATAAGAGTTATCATCAATTCCAAAAGGTTTCAGCATTGCAAGTTTCGGTTTAACCACGATAATTGAGCTCATTTTACTCTGAATTCCAAATCACATAGGATCTGATCTGATCATTTGGCCATTTTGGTGAGTGATAGGTATCAATCTTCAAGGAGCAGGCTGGACCATAGGAGGCTGCTGACTGGTCTTTTCTAGTGGTCTACTTGACTGTATAAATTGCTGCATATCGTACACCATCTTCTAAAGAGGCACAATTTAAAAAAAATATTCATCGATTTTTTTTTGATAAATCAGCTCGTAGGACTTATCTCCAATTAAGGTAAATATTTTTTTTCATGATTTTATATTCTAACTAGAAAACTACTGATTTTTGAGTTGTGCCTAAGTACTAAGGTTTAAAAGGGTATGATAGTCAAATGACGAGGAGTGTATGCATACATAAATATGTACGTCATTTATAAAAGTTGGGAAATTAACTAGTGAACAGTTTTTCCAGACTAAAATTGAATGCAGTCCATATGTTTATCGTTATATTTATGTATTTACTTGTCAAGATGTCTGACGTTACAGCTTTCGACACGTTTACATATTTATCGCCTCATGTATCGATATTTGTACTGATTTTTTATACCCGAGCGTACTTGTGCCCAAGGGTATATAAATTTTGTTCACATAACGGTTGTTTGTAACAGCCAAAACGAATCAAGATAGATATAGACAAATGTATACATAAATGCTCAATGAATGAATAGACAAGTCGATTAAGCCATGTCTGTCTGTCCGTCCGTCTGTCCGTCTGTCCGTCTGTCCGTCCGTCCGTGTACACTGTAACTCGAGCAAAAACTGAGATATCTCAACGAAATTTGGTATGTAGGTTTTCATTTATCCAAGGTAGGTTGGTATTGAAAATGGGCGAAATCGGACTGTAACCACGCCCACATCCCATATAACGGTAATTTAGAAAAATACGCAATCTTCGATAAATCAGTAAATATTAAAGCTAATTTATTCAAAATTGATGCTTGTAACAATTCTTAACCAAGAAATACGTTTATGATAAAATTTTGGAAAATGGGCGTGGCACCGCCCACTTATGATCACATATATGTATCTCGGTAACCGTTCTACCAATTTGTACCAAACTCGTTCTGGTTATTGTGCTTGCCTCATAAAAGAAAAACGTTGAAAATGATTGAAATCGGATTAAAACTGAGGCCGCTTTTCATACAACGGTAAATTTCAGAGCTGCTTAAAACTTCAAAATTTCGCAATTTAAGGACTCTAATTTACTCAAAATTGATACGCCCCGGCTTACCATGTAGCGGTAGCTTTCGGTAAGGTGAAAAACATATATTTAATACGTGCGCCGGGTATTTAATGTTCGGTTCCGCCCGAACTTAGACTTTCTTACTTGTTTTCTTAAATATTGTTTCCGATTTTTTCGTGAATATTGTTATCGATATATTTATCAATATTTTCATATTTTGCTAGATGTTTAAACGATCTTATCCTCCATTTTGATGTGCGCCTCAACTTTAGTAGAACGGAGTAGACCGAGCATCGACCGCTATTAGGAAAAATCTTTTTGAAATGCCGTTCGGGCAAAGGCTCAAAAGAATCGATACTAAAATTTCGTGTTCGAATTAAAATTTCTCTGCTTTTTTTTCAAATTTATATTGAAAGTTCACAGCTGACATTTGACATCAAAAATATTCTTTGTTTTGAACGAAAATAACAAATCTATTTGTAAATAACTGAGCGCGTCACAATTCGTCGCATTGAAGGTCATTCAATATACATACATACATACATACAAACATAGATATGTATGTACGTACAATCTTGCCAAGGAAAGCGTTGTCGAATTTGTCGAAAATTTGCCGGGTCATAGACTTTTATTGCCCCAAACACTCGTTTATCCATATAGCAGAACAAAGTATCTACATTCACATGCATGTATGTATGTATGCATGAAAATCCTACCACAGTAGTTGCACCTGTGACCCAAGCCGCTTTGCTATTGCATTCCTTTTCCGATTGCTTGTATAACGCTTCCGTTGCTGTACAGTTACACCGCAATTAATTGCATTCACAAACTTTGGTTAGCTCAAAAATGGAAAAAATAGCAAAGGAAAGTCATACATATATACATACATGCATACATATGTTATGAAGGAATGAAAGGAAAAGCAAATGAAAATGAAATGCCACACACTTATTGCCTGTCTGTTGCACTGCAAAATACAATGTGGCGAGCTACAAAGTTGCAAGCAGCTCACTGCCCCAACTCACTGGATTGCACAATGCTAGGATAATAAAATGAAACATATCAAAATTGTGTGTGTTGTAAGCAATAATTCGCCATAACACACATATGTACATACAGTTATACAAAATCACATATGTATGTATGCGTGTTTGTGTATACATATTTGATTTTATTGAGCACGGCATTGCAGCTGCCACTTGGCTAATGACTCAATAAAGAGGTTAAAAACTACGTCAATACTTGTTGTGCGCCATGGGAACAGATACCTCCTCAACACACGCACACTATGCGCCCGTATATACATACATACTGTTAAGCACTGACCAGGTTATGGTGATAAATGCAACCAGCCTGCCAGTGCTTGATCCTTGCGAAGTTAAGTGCCTGCATTCGAACATATTTATGGAAATGAATCTGAAATACTTGTATACAAACACTTGTACATACATACATATGTATGTGTCTCTTAAATATGACTACATATGCGACAAGTATGCGTGCGTATATGTGTTTGGACTATTGCAAAAGTGGAACGGAAATCCGTTGCCGGCGAATACTATAACGCCAACACATAAACACCAGCTTAATACCTACGAGTATGAGTTTATTCATCGGAGTAATAAAAATATGCCAACAATTGTTCGTAATACTTGCCAATAGACATACATACAAACATGCATTCGAGTGTACTTACATACGTAGTACCATACATACATACATATGTACATATATCACGCGGCATGTCAACGAGTAGGAGTATACATATATAGGCTACTTAGTATGCAAACAGCCAAGGATATATTTGACTATAACTTATGACTAGCTACTTCACTTGCGTGCCGCCGTGCGTGTGTCTCTGTATGCGTCAATATTTTTGTACAAACTGCGAGTGCATGGTATGACCACAGTGATGCCAGATATTCTCTGTTAAATTACCCACGAAAATCGGTAAATATTCCCTCAATTACACACATCTTAAAAAACTGTCCCAAAGAATTGAAAACCTATATTTCAGTAGTGAAAAAGTAACATTCATGTTACCTTAATATACATATACATACATATAATATTCGATCGAAATTCAATGGTCGGCAGATTACTGACTAAAGGTCCAAAAGCATTTTAAAACATTTACCACATTCATAAATTAGCTTCGGTGTTTATTAAAACCCACTAAATATTTTAAAGAAACTTTTTTGTGTTTTTATAGTTGAATACTTACTGGCAATTCTTAAAACTATTACTGTTACAAATTATTTGCATTGCGTAAGCGAATGTAAATTGTGGTGACTGTAACGTTGAATCACTTGATTCAAAAGCAATCGTTATTTTATATACATACATACATACATACATACGTACATGTACTATTTAACATTTCATCAGTTAATTTGTTCCGCTTTTTGCATTAAACACCGGCTACAATTGAAAAGATTCTTTCTTAATCAGCGCTTGAATTGGTTAAAGGGAGAACAACTTCAAAATCGTACTTATAATTTTTAATACTTATACATAATTTTACTCCACCCCAAATCTTTAGAACGATTAATTACGTAAGAGTGTCGAATGTTCTTCATTAGTGCATTGTGCATCGATAATTGTGTTAAATGAAAATCCCTTTTTTCCCCCTTTCAATAATTTTTGCTGCCAAATATCCCTGAATTAGAGAAATTACCCACACTCTGGCAACACTGTATGACCATCGGCCTGTGAGTAAGATCTATTTTCATTGTTTGCTTTGATTGCCGTTCAGTTTTTGTTTTGCTTGGCCAACCTATTATTAAAACACAGGCGTTTCTACTTATAAAACACAAACATTTGTATGTATGCACATAGATAGGTTGCAAAATTTACATAAGTATTTATGCATAACATTTGACATTTTGGCTTATGCATTTATCCAGTTGTACCCAGGCCTTCCTAAATGTCAATCGAAGGACAGTAGTAGTATGTCTGCAAATGTTGCGAAAGCTAAGAGCCTTTGCTGCTATGAATAAAATTTGAGAAGTTAAGTAGAATTTAGAAAAAAAATTCATGGAATATTTTAACTTCTTAACTTCAATTATAAAGTCTTTTTGACCTCTATTTTAATAATTTCTAGTTGAGTTTATTATGAGTGGCAGAAGGATGTCCTTCAGAAAAGTGTTAAGCAGAAAGTTTTACCAAGGGTCCCCAATGACGAAAGTACTCCCCGATTAAAACAGTTGCGAAACCACCGCTGCGATACAAAAATTTACGATATGGGATAAATCTAAACCACTGAGGTATATGGGGGTGCTCAAAAAGAAGCGGTATAACGGTGCGATACGATGCGTTCAAAAATTGTATCACGCAAGCGCAATTGATTTCAAGGAGTTGTTATTTTGCGAAATGGTAGGAAACGAAGCAATTGAAGGTGACAGATACCTTTTGAAAAATGGTTAACATTTAACAAACGCTGCAGCGTTGGATATTTAAAAGTGTTTGAAGAGAGTTGGCACTTGCTTATTGTACTACTAGTCAATTTAATTGACAAGCTAAGTGAGATATTTGAATATGTATGCTTTATTTATAAAATACTTTTGAAGAAAGAGCTTTCAGTAAGCGTTGTTTGTAAAAAAATTTTTATACGTTCCATCTTTTTAAAAGTTCTAGTTGTCAAACGAACTGAAATAACGTTAGATACATATTTTTGACTACGTTGTCTATTAAACGGAAGCGTTGGCTATCTAGGATCCAATAAGCCTTCATCCTCAGCACTGTACGCCGGTAAGCTTTCAGCGAGATAGCACAATTTTGTAGAATTCATATATTATAACTAGCTGCTTGGACACCTGGATATTGTGGTTAATTTCGAAGCTGACGAAGTGGTAAAGAATAGTACTTCTATACCCACCCTTCTGGGAAAGACCACGGTAGGTATATCGAAAGCTACCTTTAAACAGTTCGTTAGAGATCGAACTATTCTAGTGACCAATGAAAGCAGGAACAACCTTACGTTCTGTGAAGCTTCTGGCTTTCCTACAACAGAAAGTGCAAATCTGTGCTCTTAGGCTTAAACAGAAAAAATATGTTCTTCTTAAAAGGACTCTCTGTCAAGTCACCCGCCATTTGGCTTACATGCCAATACACAAGGACTTCGCATAGCCGACCATCGTCGTAATATCGAAAACATAGGGGAAGACAAAAATGTACAACACCTTTTATGCCAATGGCAAACCCATTCTGCAATTGTCGTAAAATGATTTTATAGGTGAGAATAGCAGCTTTGGCAAAAAAGTGGTTTGCATCTTCACAATCATTGGAAACCCTTTTTGGTATTAGAACGAGACTACATACCTACATACATATGTATGTATATCGGGCTCTGTGCGACGAGGATCCTCCCTTCAACCATGCAAATCTAACTAATTCAAGCTTGCCAACATTTCTATATCATTTTCTTTTCTACCGCGTACTTTTTGAGCAAATGTTGCAAAAATTGATTTAAATTATTGCTAGCATTACATACAAATAGCCTTGTTAAGATAAGGCAAGCATTTATTTCAGCCAACAACAGCCAATGCAACTGAATGACCCAAAACGGCATTAAAAGGTTAACAGCGAACATTTACCATCAAATCAGGGCAACTGAAGCTCATTCCATGCTAGTCATACAGTAATGTATAAATAAGTACATACATATAAATGTGTAAATGTGCGAAGGAAAAGTAAGAACGGCAGACAATTACGACTGTTGTACTGGTGCCGGCTAGTGCCATTCACCAACTTTAAGCCTTTGCTGTGTGGTTTTGAAACTCTTTGTCTAAGCCCATGGCTGGTGGCGTTTGCCACGCACTGAATCGGGCTAGTACAAAGCTTAATCTGTTTATGGCGTTGCCTTTTCCCACTTCTTGTCGAGCGAGAACAATGACTGTTTTTCGATGACAATGTCCTTTCCACGACTAGTTTTGAACTAATTCGAATTGGATAATAATACTCAAATAGATGAGGTTATATGACGCAATCGGATTACTCCACCTTTTTGACCAACCGGCAAACCGATGCTAACTTTTTGAAAATAATAAGTCTAAGCTAATCTAGTATATAATAAGTCTGGTATTGCCGTTAAGTTGGTAACGACTAAACTAGTGTAAGCATAAGTATAAGCTGGAGCCCAGTGGTATAGCCAGGGTTTTCGTAAAGAGGGGGCGAGGGTTTGAGGGCGCGTGATGACTAAAGACTTATGTCTAATTAATGACTGGTGACTGATGAATACTGACAACAGACTGCTGACAACTAACGTCAAATGAATTTTTATGGTTAATGACTTATTTTTATCCAAAGAATAGTCCCTCCTTTGACTAAGTCAGTGTTGGAGCTTTTCAGAGTATTAGCTTTGATTCTTTCTTTTTTATAACTGACTCTGCTACTCTAGGGTGGTCCTTAAAAATATCAATATCTAAATTTTATATGGGGCACCGCTTTTTTTGCTCTACTTACAAAACAAAGACATCCTGAAATTTCAAAATTTAAAAAACAAAATATTTAGCTGTCGCTACCAGTGTCTGGAAAAATTAAAATTAAAAAAAAAGAATTTCGAAAATTTGACAAAACGTTACTTGAAATCTTATAAATTTGATAATATATTGAAACTTATTCATTTAAATTCATAGTCGCGCTCAGTTATAGCTGGTCAAAGTCAAAATTTTGTATATTTTTTGCGATAAAAAATTCTCGAATTTTTCGTGTATGCCTTTATTTTATACGTAGAAGAAAATAAAGGTATGCCCCATGATGTTGAAATTTTAAGGACCACCCTTATGCTCCATATTCGATACACTATACATAGTGAAAGGCAATAAAAATAATTTTATGGGGATTCTAACTAAAGTTATAAACTTTGTCTGCCCGCCTATCTTACTCACCAAAACACATCATCTCTGTGTGCCTCATTCTACTGCTGCCTGCGCATCGACCTGCTGCTTTTGCTTTAGTTCCTATCAGACATGATGTGAGCGTAATTTTGATCTAATTTGCCCTAATGGACGCCAAGCCGCACGAACATAAAATACAAAACATATGTGTACACATGCATACATACATTCATACATACTAGACAATACCTACGTACGTATGTATGTACATATCTCCATGAATAGTTGTTGGTGAGCCCTCTCCTTTGGCAGCTTAGTAAATTTGTTGTAATATCTAAGTACTCGTTCGTTCGCTATCTGACTTGAATGAATACCTTTCATTATGACCAATTTGTTGTTCGTTCACTTCTGGCTGCTCTTCGTACGGCTTGTTTGTGTCCCGTTATGACAGCTTGCTTGCTTACATTTCTCTACAAAGTTGGTGCACCCGGGCGTATGAGTTATTATCGTTTCGCTAGCATCAATGTGGAGCATGGAGATATGTATGTACATACATATGGGAGATATGCACATACATACATACATATGGGAGGACCGACCGACCGACTGCATGTGCGGTTCGTTTATAGAACAAACTTTTTATTACAAATTTTATTTTAGCTAGTAAAATAAATTATAGCATGATAGTGAGACTGGAGTTTATGGCATGTAAATACATTAGACTGTTGCACCTCACAATCAAACAAAAAAAGTTCGTGGAACAACCCCTCGGTCTAAAGTAGTTTTGCAGTTTCCTTTTTTTAAATAGTTCTGCCGAAAGATAGAAATACTTCCTAAGCAAAAGTGTAATTACATTTGATGAGTTTTACAGGGCAGTTCTGGCAATTGTCAATTCTGGCAACTATCTTGAAAACTGGTTTTTGTATTTCGAAAAATTTCTTGAAAGATCTGCTAACGGGGAAGCTTAGTGTTATTCTGTTTGTCTTTTGCGCATTAAGTTTTCTAAACATTAAATTAAATAAAAATATATTTTTCTTTTTAACACAGTAAAAACTAAAAAATAACAGAAAATTTAATGAAAACTAATAAAATTAAATTAAAAAGAGTTTCTAAAAACTAAATTTAATAAAAGAAATATTTTTATTTTTGAGGACTGTCTGTGCCTCTCAAGAAAAATTGATAATTCATATAAACTGACGCACAGGAAGCCAAAAAGAAATATTATCCAATAAAATATCTTAAATCAGTATGCAGCTCTTAAGAAAAAAATGCTTGTAGATTTATTTCTGACATGAAACACAAAAATAAAAAATTTAAAAAAAAAATTAATAAAAAAATCTTATTACCAACAAATAATTTTTAAGCGAAAAAACGACTTCAATTTCATTATAAAATTTTAAGAATACCGCTAATTTCTTCATGATGCAATGATTGGTTCTAAACCAAATTAGTATGAGATCACCTGTGAGGTACCATATCCTTCCTTAAAAAAAAGAATTATAGAATTCAGTTAACGTGGTCCAACGTTATGCAGTAACATATGTACATAAAAAATAAAAATAAATACTCCGACGAATTGATAACCTCCTCCTTGTATGAAGTCGGTAAAAAAAAACTAAAATAAGGTCCTACAAATTAAATGAAATTAAAAGAAACATCTTTAAACAAAAAATTAAATCTAAAAATTTTAGAAAATTAAACTAAAAAAATACTATTTTTTTATTGAATCAAATATCAGTAAAAAAATAAAAATTAAATTTAAATTAAAAAAGAAAAAGGAATTAGGTTTTCAAAATAAATAAATAATATCAGTTTCCAAAAATGAAATGCAATTTCTTTTTAGAAGAATAAAATCTAAAACCTAAAAGCAATTTAAATTTGAAATAAGCTTCTAAAAGTTAAATAAAATTAAAACAATATACATTTTTCTTTTCAAAACAATAAAATATAACACTTAGACAGAAACTTTATCAAAAAAGAATCAAATTAAATAAAAGAAATTTCGCTGCACGAGAGTTCGAACCTTGCTTCTTTCGAATGGCACACCAGTGCTTTGCTCGCTCGGCCATTGCGACTGTGGTAGCAGCGCGAGCAAAATTATATACATCTCCATTTGGATTTGGTGCTTTTACTTTATGGGCGCCCATATAAAATCTGTAGAACGAGCTTTTCACCATGAAAATCGATAGGAGAGCTTTTTTTGTAAGACTCGCGCCAGAATAAACAAAATCTTTCTAACTTCCTTGCCTAATGTATTTCAATTGTCCTACAAAAGACATGCAACTACTTTAGCCAGAACTTCACCGTGAATTTACTGACATTATAGTGGTAGGTTAGGGTAATAAGAATTGAGATCTGCTGGGTAAGTTCAGAACGGGGTGCTTGAGGTTAATGAACATTGGTTAAAAAAAAAGTGTTTCCTCGTGGCGAGAACACCGATGTGTCATACTTTAAGACTTAACTAAAAATGTAGGTGCGACCAAAAGATTGCCTGGCAAAAATACTTTAGACTCAGAGATGTACGGCGAACTTCTTTTTGTTTGATTTTAAGGTGATACGGTCTAATGTGCATGCAATAATTTTTAAGTTGGCGTAGCTGAAGTGTGACCTGGCAAGACTTTGACAAATAAGCTGCACTTAAGTGGTCATGCCCGTGCACCTATGTACATACTGACATTGCAGACATAACTATATAGGAGAGCAATTGTAACAAAATGTAGGATGAACACATAACTTACATAAACACATATAAACTTTTATATACATACATTTGTACTTATTTTAATTTTTTTGTTATACTTATGTAAGTACATAGGTGCATATGTACCTAGACATGTATGTATGTGTTCATATTTTTCCTACTTTTTGTGTGCATTGGCCTTTGATCCAACATGGTACGTATATGGAATTGAAAGCAGTACTGTATGCATAGCTAAATTTAATAACTTCGAAGTACTTCATTGAACTGACCAAATTCTTAAGTAACAAAACTGTTTTCATTGGAATTTTATTTCAGTTTTCCAGTTGAAGCACTTAAATGCATGCGAATGGTTTACGCTTTTGGCAAATATGCAGTATATATCGAAAATGTGTGAACAGATTTGACCATATATGTATATACAGATTCTTACATTACATATTTACTTCCCAGCTATTGATTTGTGAACTTATCCTATTTTAAATATCAGTGGCGCAACCTTTGAGTCACTGCTTAGACTAGATCTAATTTTATCATAAAATAATCTATAAACGAGAGGACCTCATACAATGCTACAATAATGCATTCATTTTCTCTTTCAGGTACGTGGAGTGTTGCTTAAATTTTTTCCAAAACGTAAGTGTTTCTAGTTGTAATTTTTTCGTATAAAAGGCTTTCAAAATAATATACGTACCCTTGTGGTGAGCTGATTAAGTTACATTTTGACCAGTTCTTAAAATGCATTTTATGCCAAAAACAGAATTCTAACTTTAAAATGAGGAGAAGGTGATTTTAAAATGGTAAAATAAGGTTCTAAATTTTGTTTTGCTATTGATGTAGTAACCGCAGAAGCACCACACTCAGAGCGATTACAAACAATATTCTTTTAATTTTATTAATATTTTTTTTTAATATAAACATTATTTTATTCTATTAAAATTTATTTGATTACATTTTTTGTTTATGATATTTCATAAAATTTTTTGGAGTTTAATTTTAATTGAAAAGGTCGCAACAACTATAATTGCATGAAAGCCAACTAAAATAATATTAAAAAGAACAAAAAAATACGAAAAAAAAGTTTTTACAGGCAGTGGGATTCGAACCCGCAACTTCCCGGCTTGCTAAATCCGCAAACCTGCAGCTGACACTGATTGAACTAATTAAAATACCCATATTTCTTTGTATTGCTGTTCTCTCTCATCTTAACAAAAATTTGTTTCTAATATGTCTATAATTGACAAAACTTAAAATTATATTCTAAATTTTAAACTTAATTTAAGAAGAATGAGTTTTAACATACGACTATGTCTATGGACTATAAAAATTAAACAAACTTTAATAATTACACACAAAAAATTGCAACTATTTACTATAACTTTTTAGAAAAATTATAGGTATACAACCAATTAAATTTTAGTAGGTTAAAACGAAAATTTCAAGATGCTAGAAAATCGGGTTGATTTTTAATAATTTTTTTGGCTGACGTTGTTGAGCATTTTCTCCCATTTAAAGTCCCTGTAGTGAAAAGCTGAACCAGTATGCACAAATTCCAGTTCATGAACTATTATTTAAGGATAAAAGTTATACCAGTTCATTATGAACCGTAATTATACCAGTTCCTCGCAGAAAAAAAGTAAACTACTTGGTAGGAATTCAAGTTCTAGGTTCTGGCTAATTTTTATTTTTTTTGTTCCACTTTTATTTCAACATATTTTGAATAAAAAAAAATAAATTTTTCCACAAAAACAGGGTTGCAATTTTGAGACTCCTGCCCGTATTTTTTTGTAAGTCAAATATGAGTGGCATTGTGCTGCTATGATAGCACGGCCGAGTAATCTTAGCCAACTTATGTACAGTAGTCGAAAAAATGATAGCCGTACCAAATTTTGACGAGTTTTAAAATATTATTTTTGTTGTTATTTAATTTCGGTTAGTTTTTTATAGTTCGTTATTTACCAACATCCGTATAAATACAAGTTTAAAGGCAGTGTCACACGATTGGGTATTTGCCAAAATTTGATGCAAATCGTATCCCAATTGTGTGGTCAGAACACCTATAAAAAAATTACAAACATTAAATAAACAAAAGAAAAATAACCGAAAATGGTCAAAATGTCCCTTGACTTAATCAGCTGACCACAAGTGTACATATCGTCATCATCGACCACCATTGACCACTTTTCATAATATCACATTTTTAAAACTTCCATCAGCTAGCTTTTATTTACACCGCTATACCGAAATTTAAGGCCATATATTAAACGAAAATAAGAATTATGTTCTTCTACTGTAAAATTTCAAAATTTCACTTTGGGCGTTTTTCATTGTTGGCGACTATACACAGTGCGACGTGCCCATATAAGCTGTGGCCAAAAGTAGTAACCATACTACAAATTCGCTGAAATTTCGCATATGGTCTATTCTGCACTTGGAATGAAGAAATGTGGAAAAAGTAAAAAAAACCAACGACTGCTTTAGTCGGCTGCAATGATAAATTTTATCCGATTTTGATGAAATTTGGAGTATCTTAATGTTGGTTTTAACCAGAAAAGCAGAAATTGGGAAGAACGTAAAAATCGGGTAATATTTACCATCCACTGAAAAAAATTCTCTCAAAAATTTAAAAAAAATGAAATTTGACGTATGGCTCTAAGTGTTTGAGGGTTTTATGTAACCTAACATGCCTGTATGACTAGCGTTTATCCTCAGACTCGCCTGAGTAGTGCAGTTTTATATTATTTATATTTTACTGTTAACTATCAGGTTAATATACAATACTTTTCTTCTACGCTCCCAACTTGCGGTTATACTTCATATGCTCGCTTAATTTTACAGGCCTTATTCCACTGTATAGCCTGGCATACATATATTTTCTGTAGCGCAGTAGGTTTGGTTTTTTTTATCCACAAATTGGCTGTGGGTTCAACATTTGTCTGATGCTAACCATTTTCAAAACTTTGCCAGTATAATGTAAAATGAGTCGTGTTACCAACCAAAACGAAAGGTCAATCGATCAGCACTCCGGCATACCGCAGTCATCCAAATGTAGTACAACAATTATCTACAATTCCATTTACGTCTGTAAATTGCTAAATTGATTTTCACACGCCTCTCAAGTGTAGTCACATGGCTGCCAAGTGCTTTTGTGGTAAGGACGCGAAAACACACACTTGGCAAGCTGTAGTAATAATAATAATAATAATACATAGTAATAACAATAATGAAATGTAGAAGTTTAGCAATAAAATATTTGAAACGGAAATGTAAAATAAAATGAGAAAAAAAACAACACTCGACAATAACAAAGTAACAACGAAACAACGAAACAGCAGCTGAGGCTATAATAGAAAATTCTAAATACAATAAAAACCAACAACAACACCAACAGCATACTACAACTACAACCTATAACGCAATGACTGTGCACACACTGACGTAGCAAATAACGAACAACAAATAGCAAGAAATCAATGGCGCAGAAGAAGCAAAAAGAAAAACAACATACGCCAATAAAAGTACAAGAAAATATGCTGCAGTTACGTATACGCCATGTATAGCATTTGGCTCGATTGGATATTTCGCCAAGATGTGAAGCGAAGGCAATTAATTTGCCTTTTAAGGCTACTGAAATGAGGTGTCTGCTGATTTAGGGTTATTCTTGAAGAAATAGTGTGAGAATTTCGCGCTGGAATTCACTAAAAATAATCGCAAAAGTTTCGATTTTAGCTTGAAAAGAATTTATTTTATGTAGGCCTATTTGGTTGCAAAAGCGCTTATGGCAATTTGACGGGCCACAAGATGCTGTTGACTTAGATTCGACTTCTTGCTTTTTGTTTCTTTTTCTGTTCTGCTGCGAAGCTATGCCATCGCCAACGCAAGCGCTTTAATTGTCAAGACAATGAGAATAATTGGACAACAACAGCGGCTTTTTAGTTAGGTATTGCATATATCGCTAGATTAGCGTGAAAAGTTGCTTAGTTCACTTTTTCTAATAAAAATGATGTTTTGATGCCAGAAATAAGAACAGTTAAATATGCACCCTTTTATAAAAAATTGAACTACGCTCGACATAGTCAAAGAAAACTTGATAAATCCCAAAGCATAAAAAGGCTTTTCATCCATTGTGTGGAATTTGATTCGTATTCAAGCTTGGAGTATCCTAAAACTTGTATTAAAATTTTCCAAAAAAAGTGCTTCAGAAAATGGCCTGTAAGTGGTGAAAAAATTTGTGACGCGAAATTTTAGCACATTTTTCCTACTTTTCTTTTTTTTATTTTATATTAATTTTTTATTTTTTTAAAGTATGGGTAATTTTCTAACAAAACCATATAAATTCATATTAAATAAAAAAAGAAAAAGAGATTTTATGGCATCTACAAACTTGCACTTCACTATAATATAATCTAATTGGCTATGAAACTGCGTGCCCAAAAAAATCTGAAGAATCTCATTAAAAAGTTGAAAATTAAGATGCAATTTTTCAAAATTTTTGTTATTTTTTGCAGTATGAATTTGTATGGATTTTTTAGATAATGATCAATACTTTCATTAAAAATTATAAATATGTATTAAATAAACAAAAGAAAAATACGCAAAATTTATAAAAATGTCGAATCGATATTTGGTTTCCACTACTGCATACTCGCCACCAAAGTAAAGTCGACTATTTATATATTTAATTGCAGCGTTTTGAATAATTTTTAAGGTCATGGTATGTCAAAAAAGCTACAACAAGCCATACAGTCGACTTTATTTTGA
>NW_023458561.1:39212188-39230321 GCF_013731165.1 Rhagoletis pomonella | reverse complement strand
AAAAACTTATGCCTTTAAAGTTCTCAAATTGACCAAAATTTATGTGCAGGTTTTAATTTACCAAACAAATTTTGTGTCCAATTTTTTAAAATATCAGAAAATTTTATTCAGATTTTAAACTATCAAAAATTTATGCGAAACTTTTAAAGTACCAAAAAAGTATGTCCAGCTTTTAAGGAAACAAAAACTTGTTTGTGTCCAGTTTTTAAATATCTGAAAAACTATCAAAAATTTAATTTAAATTTTTAAAAAACAAAAATATCCAGTTTTTAAATTACCAAAAATTCCCGAAAAAACTAAGTCTAGTTTTTAGTTTCCAAAAAACAATATGCCTTGCTTAATTTATAAAAGATATAGTATATGTATGTTCAATTTTAGAGTGGCCAAAAATGTTTATCTAGATTTTGCATAAGTCTAGACTTTAAATTTCTAAAACACCATTTTAAGTTTTAAATCATAAGCATAGTATCTATGTCCAGTTTTTCAATGCCCATAAATTTATGCCACTTTTTTTAAATGTACAAAAAATTATGTCCAGTTATTAAATTATCAAAAATATATATCAATTTAAAATAACCGAAAATAATTTTTTTTTCAACTCTAACTTGAAAACTGCTATTATATCAGTTTTCAAATTAATTGTGTTGAGTCTGTACGATCCACAAGCAATTCGAGTCCGGATCTAATTTTTGATTTGTGCCTCTTTTAAAGAGGGCCTACTTTATAAGTGAGAAAAAAATTATGTCCAGATTTTCAAAAAATTATATCCAGTTTTCAAATCATAAAAATGTATATTTTTCCAATTTTTCCAATTACCTTCAATATATGCTCAGATTTTGAGTGAACAAAAAATTATGTTCATTTTTAAATTATCGCAAATATGTAGCCAGGCTTAAATTCAAAATTTATGTCCAATATTTTAAATGCCAATAATTTACGTTCCGTTAAAAACTTATTATGTCTCGTTTTTAAATTATAAAAAATATCCAGTTTTAAAATGACCACACACGTATGTATAGCTTTTAAATGACCACTTCATACTTTAAATTATCAAAACACAATGTACAAAAAATTGTTGTGCAGTTTTTAAATTCTCAAAATTTAAGACCAGCTTTTATTTCTAAGCGCTCAAATAATTTTATGCCAGGTTTTTTATCATAAAAACAAACATATGTACATGTACTATGTAGTCATAAGGAAGAGTCTCTTAAAATTTATTTTATTTCCATTAGTATAACTTATCTTTATGATAATAATGCCGTAGCTTGCGATTATATGTAAATTAATTTATTAAAGAAATACTTATTCGTATAAATACATGTACATACTTATATATCATCAAGTTTGTGGCTGTTTACAGCTTTTCTGCACAGCTTTTTTATTTTTAACGTGTTTATTTGACAATCATTTTTGTTGTGGCTGTGGCTCATCCTTTATGAAAGTTTTTATTCCAATGGCGTGACAAAGTGAAATTTACTCTACTCTAAATGCAATGGACAAGTCATCCGTTTATTTTACTTCAAATTTTGCATGTCGTGAACAAAAGGGCTGTTGAAAAGGGCTTAACTTATCAAATACATTTTATTTATTTACGATAGAAAAATATTAGCTAATCATTATACTATCGAAAAAGCTGTGACTTGAAAAGCGTTCAACTATTACAGAATATTAAATTATCCTAAATCCAACGACAACATTAAACATTAACAATATTGGAGTTCGATTTGTGGGCATTTCACTAAAAAACTTATAAAAAGAACTGATAATAAATAGTATTTATAATGAAATCTAAACGTAAATATTGTTCGCGTACTAATGTTAAGTGCTGCATTTGCCTTTAGTTGCTTGATAAATAAATTTTTGGTGCGCCCACAGATATGCAACATTGGATGGTTGTACAACTCAACTAAATAACTATCTACACATTATTTCATTCGCCTAACGAGCAAAGCCATGCAATTTCTAACTGGCTTATGGAATAATTTGTAAAGGTCTGTTCTTCTTCGAAAAATCTCTTTCCTTCGAGTTAATTTTGTCTTAGAATTGCATTAAGCCTAAGTTCGAATTTATTTAAACCTTTTTTCGGCATTTTCCGATATATGAGTGAAATGTGCGTTAGTAGTATTGATATGAAATCAAAATACCAACGGATTTACAGGCCATAATTTATCTTTGTTTTCGCAGTGCATACATCATCCTTCAACCATAACCACACACAACACACATATAATTATCTATATACACCCAAACATACTTTCGTATGTATCTATATATATGCAAGCATTTGACTTTTTACAGCAATTCCAGGTCATTCGAAAAGCTTTAAAGCTCAGTTAGTCTAGACTTAATTTCCGTAACTTAATTTGACTTAATATTTTTTTTTTTTTTAAGAAACTATGTTGGCGGTTAGTTGAAATTTAATTTACTGTAAGAATCTTAAGAACCTGTAGATTTTAGGTTCCTAAGTTACGGCTTTACGAAAATTGAGAGCGGTGAGAGAATAAGGCTTGCCAGACTCCCGTTTTCATATTTCTTAAAAATAAATGAACGCAAACAGCTCAAAAAGCAAATACAAAAACCAAAATAGTTTCACTCCTGGCTTAAGTTGACGTGTTGAGTAATCATTGATGATTTCTTACGGTAAGTTAAATTATGTAAGTCTAGACTAACTGAGCTTTTATTAACCACGCCCCCACATATGGAAGTTGATATGCACTGCTTTACATGAATTTACATGCTGATATTTGCTTATGTTCGCCTTTTAGCTGCACTGTCACTCTGTTTGTTTCCCAACGGGTAAATTTTGACAGGACAGAACATTGTACCTCTGAGTTACTGCTAGGGGTATGCGTGACAAACAATGAACCGCGACAAATAAATTTATTTTTACATATGTACATAATCATATGTAAGTATATGTACCTATGTAGGGAGTATGTATGTTTAGATTACGCTGCACAGACATCAAGGGGATCAAAATGCTTGAGGAGAAATTAAATTCGTTTGATGAGATAGTTTAAGTTAATACTGATTTTCTTCCATATCCTATCTGAAATACTTTTTTATGTACCGTTTCATAGACTTGTGATCTGATTTTACATGGCACAGCATATGACTTGAAATGCATTTTAGTCGTAGGTTTGTGTACTTTATATAAACCACTGGTGTTTTAAACATAAATATATGACAAATGATTGGATACGGTATGATGTGGCGTATGCAGATATGAAGTATGTAATTTGAAACGATTTAATTTGATATTATAAGCAGGATTGCCGTTAAAGAAAATTGTTTCCGCTCAAAAGCTCGGACCAAAACCAATGACAACCGGCCAACCAAATTAAGAATGCAAACTTCTCTTTTAATTAATTTTAAAATTAACAATTTATTTCAAACGCCAAAAACCTCATTCGTAAAAATTCGCAGTTTATAATCATTACAGTAACTATTATAATACACGTATTTAAATTCGGTCAAACATGTACAGTCATGTGTCCAAAACTTCGATTTTGATACACTTTCTTCGTTCCACATAAATCGATTAATGGCAAAGCTGGCTTTACATGAGGCAATTTTTTGTCTTCTTTGAGGCAAGCGATTTTTAATCACGATTTCCCGACCGATTTTCTTGAGCAATCATAAATCGCCTAAAAATCGCCTCATGTAAATGTAGTTTAAGTTGTCACGAGCACTGCCAATCAAGTTCCATCTCCTATTATTTTCGGGAATTGTCCCGTGTACACGACACATTCCTATTTAGATTTGACAGTTCATCGTTGTTTCTTCCCCATAATTTTCGCTCTCTATCTTTGCTTTGCTTTTTTTCGATTCTGTCTTGCTATGCCAGCTTAGTTCGAGAAATATCCCATACAAATAACGGCCACAAGCTCAATAAAAATTGTTGAATATAATTGTTATAAGGCCATAAAATAACAAAAACTAATGGGACGGCAAAGATTTATTACATACGAATTTCTATGGCGAATTAAGTGATTCGGTCCATCATTGGTTAGCCAATTTTGAATGAGTGAGCGCATTACGAATGAGGCTGTAGTGGGAATAACGGTATTAGAAAATTGTATATGTCGTGTTTGAGCTGTGTTTCATAAACATTATATCAGATTTACGCAGGAACAAGCAAATATGTATAAAGGTACAAAGTTTTGGTATTTTTATTATAAATTTACAGTCATATAAAAAAATAATAGAGACATAACATTTTTTGGCTAGTTTTGACTATTTTTCTATATATATATTCTATATTTCTTGTTAATTTTTATTTTTATATAAAAAATACAGCTCATTATCTAAATAAAATATTATAAGCTGAAGTTTCGAACTTCGTATAAAAATAATCAACAAAACCGAAAAAGTGCAAGTTTCAAAAGTGCTTTGTTTCAAGTGGCTAATAATTTGCGTTGATTTTTGATATTTTTTTTTTTGGGGGAAAGTATTCGTTTCTTCTATCCAAAATAAAAAAAAGATTCTCAAATATAAGTACTATATATGAAAGAAAATGCGCTACACATCCACATATCGTTACCTTTATATAGAAAGTACCCATCTAACATTTTTATTTCTTAACATAGTAGTTTTAAGATCAAATAAAAAGTACAGTTTTTTAGTTGCGAACGCTGTTTTTTATAAACGGCTGTATGTAATTTAATATTGTTATAATTATCTTTTATTTCTATATGAAGGTTAAGAAGTAATCAGTTGACCTCCCTATGAAGCTGGATTTCGTAAGAAAATGAGTTTGGGCCTTTCTATATTAAGGTACGCGAAGGGATTTTGGTCCAGGTCATCAGATCTACACTCTTCGTTCGATTTTCAAAAATGCGGTATAAAATTGAAGGTCTCGAGTTTTTTTTCGAAAATAGTTGCCACCTGTAAAAAAATTAAACTCAAATTATTTAATAATCAAAGCCATAAGATCCGCACCTTTCGCTCGATTTTGAAAAGTCAGGTCCCAAATTAAAGGGTTCGGGCTGCAGATGTGCAATAAATACTTTTTAGAAAAGAGTGTCCTCCTTCAAAAAAATAAAGTTCAAATTGCTTGAAAAGTTAAACCTATTATTACAAACTGGGTATCAAAGGAAAAGTGTTTTAAGAAGCTTTGTTTCTTAATTTCGCTGTAGGACTATTTTATGAACAATGAGCAGAAAAAAGTGTTACACGTTTGTATATCGACACGTGAGTGAAAGATCGACCTATCACGGCAGCCAGTTCGAAAACGCCCTATCTTAGAAAACATATCAAGAACGCCCTACTTCAGAATTTGATTGAAGAACGCTCTATCTCAAAATTTGGTTGAAGAGTTCACGTCAAAAACGCCCCCGGAGTACTTACAAAATGCTCCTCTGTAATGCAGAAGCGGAGCAACATGTCTCTACACCAGCTTATTGTTACCCGATCAGTGCTCGTTTTTTAACGATCGTAAGCACTCCACGATTTTTATTGGGGTGGGTTGCCGAGGTAGAAGAATT
Organism: Rhagoletis pomonella; assembly: GCF_013731165.1. Classification (NCBI taxonomy): domain Eukaryota; kingdom Metazoa; phylum Arthropoda; class Insecta; order Diptera; family Tephritidae; genus Rhagoletis; species Rhagoletis pomonella. Next base: position 39,224,835 of record NW_023458561.1, on the reverse strand, counting down.
TCTATGTGGAGTAGTTATGTGCTGCTCGGATGTAATGCGGAGCTGCAGTATATGGTCCTGCCTTAGGACATTGCATTGTTAATAAGACCACATTTTGTATATATGTATATCGTCGGTGATACTGCAAAACGTTTTATGTCACTTCTTACCTCTGGTGCTTAATTTATCTGTTATCTGTATCTGATCGCTTCTGGCTATCTTTTATCTTCATCAGCCAACGGGAGACAGTTTTGTCATTCGTTTATAAGGGTGTAACGATTTACCGATGCATTCCGTACATCTAAGTGTCAAGGGTACCAATAGACATAGACCGTTTTGCACTATCACCGACCATATTCATTTCGGTTAATTGTGAAGTACTCCTTGAGCCTTAAGAAGTACTCCTTACATGCGGGAATGGAGTAGTCGCGATTTTTGCAGGGAAATTCAGCTTTAAATACAACACATGCATACATCCATACATACATGTTGGCATGCCAGCCTCAAAGTACCTACTGTGTCTTCCAGGAACGCCTCTAAATATGCTTCTTAAATTTTGCTTTAAAATTGTTGATTCTCAAAATATTAATCAAACTCAAGTCGAATGTTTTTTTATTTGTTTTTGTATATTTTTCTTATTATTTCTTTCTTTCTTTAGACATTGGATGTAGACATCCACGCACTGCTGTTGGTGCCACTGTTGGCTATGATATAATTTCGCCTTAGCAACAACTGCGGCACGCGCCTTTTTCTGGCGCACTTCCCACACTCTGTCTTCCCTTGGCTTTGTCCTGAGCAATGCGTTAATACTACGCAAGGACAGACATATAGTCATAGGGATTGCGCATCACGATATTTGACATTGCGCGTACTTATTGCATAGTTATAAAAGTGAAGCAGCAATGGAACAATTCTTTGGTTCCAGTTGCGTTTTTGTGGATTTTATTATGTGTTTATTTTATTATTTAAACATCTTATGGATTACTTCAAGGAATCGCTAAAAGCTTTTTTTCTTTTTATTTTTGTATAGTTCAAATATGTATGTATAGCAAATATCTTTCTTTTGATTTAATTATTTACCTATATGTGCAATGAGACAATGTTCTAAAGAAGCATGCCCCAGCGAAAAATGTTGCTGAAAAAAATTCCTGTGTTAACACATCGTACAATTTGAGTAATTTAAAATACATGATTTGTAGTTAAAAAGGACCTTTTGATCAGTTCAACTCAGAGACTTTAAATAAAATTTATTTTTTTTTATTATTTATTTTTTTTTAATTTATTGATTTTAAGTGTTTTAAATAATAAAAAATTAGACGGAGTTTGTTTTATAGTGAAACCTCGATATAATGAACGTTGGTAAAATGAAAATTTCAATTTATATAAAAAAATGTTTCACGAGTTCTCTGGAAAAAACCTGGAAAAATTCTCCATAGATATAACGAAGAAGCTTTTACCATGAAAAAATTCGGAATATGTTGACAGTTAAAATCCCGTTAGTAAAAGTATCTATATAACGAAGTGGCGACTCATATATTTATGTACATATGAATTATATAAAAATTGTTAATTTATTTATAATCATTTGTTCTGTAGGTAAAAACTCGAGAACGCCGTGACCGATTTGAATAATTCTTCTTTTAAGTTGTTCGCTATACGGTCAGGATGGTTAGAAATGTAAAAAATGGGGTTTGACACCAGCTTGAAAATTTTCGATTAATCAATTCGATAAAATGAAAAATTAAAATTTTTGGTAACCAACAAATTAGGCTCTAAAAAGCTTAATTTGGAAAATATTTTCGGATGCGGTAACCATCTTTAAAAAATTTAATTCAATGAAATTGATAAGAAAAATAAAATATTATTACCACATAGGAATCACACTAAAGATAGGACTCTTAAATTCTTAATTTCTAAAATATTTTTGAAAGGTAAGTGAAATTAGACAATATTGTGTCATAATTAAGTACGTTAAGAAAGCTTAATTTGAAAAATATTTTTACGTAGGGCTGCCATCAAACAAAATTTTGTTTGAAAAAACTGTATTAGAATGAATAAAAAATTTACAGCTTATTACACTGCAGGGAAAATCTCAAGTTTTGAAATGGCATAAAAACACACACCGAAACGCGTAAACTTAAGATTGGGTCGTACATTATATATTTGTACACCTTGTGCACAAGTGTGCTCGGGTATAAAGTATAACATATTTTTTGTAAATTTTTTCATTTGAATTAAAGTTTTGTTTTTGCAAAAAATCAGCTACTAACGATGATCATCGATGGATAAATAAACAATAACAAAACGTAAATGAAAATGTGGAATATATTTTTTGTACGAAACAGGGGCAGGAAATATTGCTCACACGCCATACGGTACATAGCCATACTCGTACGAGGCGTATGAGTAACATTTTCCATGTTTGATTTTTTTTTTTTTCATTCGCAATGCCAACTAAAAATGAAAATATCTTTGGAAAATGACGTGACCTAGATAAATAGTGTACATATCCGCAATCTGCGTTTTTTGTGTCAGAATGCAAAGAAAATTATAGATATAAGTTGTCTGATTTTCATATTTCCATTTTAATAGACTGAGCCACAGCAACGAAACTATAGATATAGCGAAGCAATTCTCCAACCCCTTCAACATCGTTATGTCGAGGTTTCGCTGTGTTTATTTTTTAAACAAACCAATTTTTTCCGGATTTTTCTGGGGTTTTCCGGTTCCATAGTACATTCAAATCTTTACCTTTCTTTTTATAAATACAAAAAATATAGCAAAAATTAACGATATTTGTGTTTCAAATATATCAATAAAATGTTTCTTTTTGAACCTTAAAAAAGCTAAAAAGCGAACTAGGCAATGCGCTGAGGTGATGAAAACTTAAAATAATATTTTAGATATAATATAATAAATTTTCCTTGTTCATTTTATCATTGCATAGTTTTCATTTTCTAACATTCCATTGCCTTATTCACTTTATTTTTATTATCCTGTGATATCTTTTGCAATGCCGTAAAGCGTTGATATTTCATTTAGCTACATTGCATCTCAACTACCATGTAGTATATATGTACGTACCTACATAAGTGCGCAATAAATAAGCGGTAAAATATTTCATGAAAAATTTTCATTAACTACATTTTACTGCTGATTTTATATTCATCACTTTGGCAATCGCACTTCTCCGTAATTGCAAAGCATGTTTGAAGAGCGAAGAAAAACGAAAAGCACTGCATATTTGGAGGCGCATAGAAGCGTATTATCTTAAATGAGTAAAAAGGTGTTTTACAAAAGTGAAAACCTAACTTCGTTGGTAGCGTAAAGAAATTTCATAAACAAGATCCACATCTAGATATTATAAAATTCAAAATAGTACATACATATGTATGTATGTTTGTATATTAGACGGTGTCAAATAAAATTAATATTTTTTTCTTTCGGACCCAGAAGACAATTTTGTTGTCGGTCACAAAAAATAATTGGGGCAAACTTTCAGCTCTTTATCCTCATTTTAGCGCTCGCGGCAATAAAAATGTTTAATAAAAAAAATATTTTCTGCACATTTTTTTTAATCAACAATGAAATGTGTAGAACAAATAAAAGAAATAACCTTGTGTCCTATTCAAATTTAGTATAACAGGTGCAGGTGTGGAGTAGCTATTTCAAGAGCTGCTTCTGCGCCATTTATCAACACGGGCATGATGAGTGACTTATAGAGAGTGGTTTTCGTACGTCGAGAGAAGGTTTTACTTCTCAATTACCTACTCAACAGAAAGTAGCACTTATTGGCATGGTTGACTCTACGTCCGATTTCCATGCTGATATTATTAATGGTGCTAAAGCTGGTTCCCAATAAAGTGAAAGGGACACTTCGTCTTCTCCTTTTTTACCACCAAAATATCACGTGAAGCACATTTAAATCGAGTTGACGCAAGACAATCGTCAACACGATATCTTCAGGCGATTAAAATTATTCGTTGTTAATGATTTTTTAATAAATTCTACAGCATTTTTGTTCCATAATTACATTATTATTAAAAATGTATTTATAATTATCTTCCATCTCCATTACAATTACCATTGACATTACGTTGCTATTATTACCATTGCCATTACCAATAGAATTATCATTATCATTACCCTTATCATTACCATTATTATAATCATTATCAGCCCCATTATTATTACCATTACCTTCGGCATTATCGACACAATTGGCATTACCCATTAATATAACCATTGCTGTTACCATTATCATTACCTTTACTATTACCATTACCATTACCCATGCTCATACCATGCCAGTACCATTAGCGTTAACAGTTATTTCCAATATGACGTTTAGACCTCATGTAGGTATGTATGTATGGTGGTGTATCTCCAACAATTATACTACCCTAAGTATGTAAATACTCATATATATAGGATTACAGATTTAGGCAGACTTAGCATGGTATGATCATAAACGTGATAGAATTATAAATTTGTACGGAACTTATAATTTTACCACGTTTATCGGCACTTTACCAAATTATATGAATACCACTATTGAGATATTTAGCGGCATTTTCAAATCGATCTAGCACACGTAAAGTTTATTTTTCCGAAATATTTTGGCGGAAGTCTTAAAATATAATAAATTTCATAATTCCGGTGGAAAACTTTTTTAGTGATGCACCCTAATGTACGTATGTGTATATATGTACATATACAGGTGAAGCATTTGCTGCCATTTTGCCACAGCGCGTGGCCACTTTACAATGCAACTAGAATATGGTGAATCGCTGTTACTATGACACCGGATCAAATTGGTTGACCCGCAGACAAAAATCGCTTTTGGCATAGAGATAATATTAACTTACACAAACACAACCATATCAGTTTCCACACAGCATCCTGGTAATATTTGCATAAAGAGCACACCACTTCCTACGTACACATGAATAATGTGTAGATATTTATTTTAAATCTTCACTAACTATACGAGCACACACTTTGTGCATACCCTGCAGGAGAAAATTATCAATTGATTAAAATTTCAATACACCTTTTTTCTGCACTTCGCAGGTTCTTTTTCGTATTCAGGACAAATAAAATAAAGGTGGAAATGTTATATTATTATTTTGATGTTATGTCCGATCGAATTTAAATATGAAACCACCTAAAATAAATAAAATAACCACCTAAAATAAATAAAAATATAAAAAATTTTTAAAATGTTTTTTTTTTATTAATAGTTTATGTGCAAAAGTAGTTAGCTACCAGTTAGTTGACATCTAATGCAAAGGCTACCAGTTCTCACTATTTTGCGGCCATCGCCCTTCAAAAGTAGTTAGTTACTGCCAAAGGAAATTGTTTATAAATAGTTACCACTAGTCGACTGCTAGTTAGTTAATAGTTAGCTACAAACTAGTCCATTTCCTGCAGGGTATGCATGCGTATACATACATTTGTTAATGTTTGCTTGTGTTGGTAAATCGCTTTTAATTGGCAAGTGAAGTAGTGCTTATTTATTCCACTTAGTCTTCCGTGAATCTGCATCCTGTGTCAATTACTTGCTCGTCCATTCATGTATTCATTCATTCATTCATTTGTGCCAATTACCCTTGTTACCTTTAGCTGTCGATGATCGATCGATCGAAATAAATAGGTATGAATGTACTAAATATTTCATGAATTATTTATGTATCTTTCTGACGTTTTATGTGATATTTCAGAAATTTTACATACATGCATATTTCATTATATGGCCTTTTACACTTTTTTTGGCCTTAGCAACATTATATTTGTATGTACATACTAATGTAAATATATTGAATATCGTCGTTTAGTTATTATTACTTTGGATTAAAAGCTTATAATAATAATAATAATGTTATTATGAAAATTCGTTTTGCATTACTGGTTTTCATATTCAAATATTTTTGGTAATTTTACCTCTGACACCAAAAGCCATAACTCGCCAATTTTATTAAGGTTGTGTTAAGTTGGGTTAGGTTATGTTCGGTGCATCTTACTTGGGTAAAAAGGTACATTTGGCCCAACTGTTTTATTGCAATACCCAGAGTGCTGACCCAATTCAGGTTCGCTAAGCCAATTCAGGACCGAAAGAAGTTTTTACGCTTTATAGTTACTAATAAATTGTCGTCCTCTTCTTCGCTATGTATTAAATAAACCTTAATTGCCTTACCCTGTAAACGGATACGTAAAACAATAATCAGTTATAATATTCATTAGCTGGCTGTTGGTAGAGTGGCCATCTTAAATGTTAACTTTACATAAGCCTAGGGAATTTTGAATAGGATGGCCATTTATCTATAATTATATATAATAAAATTGCAACAGGCCGTTGTCTGTACATTTTAAATATTAAAGAAAAAATGATATGGAGGTTTTTATTAGAACAATAGAAGCCACATCAACAATTTTTAGAATTTTTATCTGTCCGTCTGTCTGTCTGTATTTTTGTACGCGCACACTCGAAAGCTAATGCACAGACTTGAGTGTAGTTTTCACCGATGTATTGCTAGAGGTCTAACCTAAAATGTAGAGGGAAAAAAATTAGAGAGTTGCCACCAGTTTGAATATTGCAGTTTAATGTAATTGATAAGGTAAAGTAAATATGGCAATATGGCTGCCAAAATAAAGGGATTTAAGAAGTCGAAAATATTTTTATTGAAGGTTGCCACCTGTTTGAAAATTTGAATTCTATTTAATTTTTAAGATAATTTGAATAATTCGATATCTTGTGTTGCGATTTCTAAGAAAACTTATTTTGGTAGGTTATATTGATACTGTCAATAGCGAACTAATGACCGTTTGGAAGGCAGAAATCAACAAAGATTGAAAACAAAAGGCTCTTTACAATTTTGTTCCTGCAGAGGTTGCTCGTTTTAGCTTTTCAGTATAGCAAATTAAGAAATTCAGACTTTTCAAGCTTCCAATTGAGGTTGTGTAGTATTATTTGGCAACATTTTTCAAAAATTGTCACTGTATATAACTAAATCAAATTTTTTTGTTCTTTCATAACGAATATTAAAACAAAAACAAAATAGATAGCCAGATAGCTCTAAAGGTTTTTGTTATTCTAGCACAACAGCCTTAAAAAAAGCTCTATCATTCATCGTAGTGAAAATCTATTTGGAGAGAAACACTTGCATATCATTTAGCTCGCGTCGCCCCAACAGTCCCAATGGCCGAGTGAACAAAGCACAGACGTATGCCATTTGAGATATCCGAGTTCGAGTCCTCGGGCAGCGGATGTTTTCTTTTGTAATTTATTTTATTTTTTCTTTTTTAGTTTCATTTAGTTTTTTATCTATTTTGTGTGGTTTTTGAACCAATTTTTATTTTTATTTTTACTATTCTTTGTTTTAAAAATAAAAATATTTGTTTATTTTTTTGTCAATTTTTAAGTGTACTATTTTTTATTTAGTTTTTTTTCTAACTTAATTTTTATTTGTGCATTTTTAGAAAGAAAAAAATATATATGGGGTATTCTCTATGAACGTTAATGGATAAGGCCTGAGCCAGGAGCTTGTGTGAGCAAATCCAGTCAGCTACCGGTTTTGCAGAACGACGATACGCGGTTTTGTACTTTAAACGACGATATACTTACTATTTTTATTTTATTTAAATTTTAAAAAACGTATTGCTAAAAGGTGAATAGCATAACACTGCGACCTCCTCGCTAGCAGATCTTTCAATTTGTCTTTCGAAATACAATAAAGAGCTTTCCAGATAGCTGCCAGAATTGACAATTGTCTTTCGAAAGACTGTGGTGAGTTGAAAGAATGCTGGAATTTTAATGCAGCCACCCCCCATAATTGTTTTTTACCAAAAAAATATACCTCTACTTTTTATTTTGAAATCATAAAATATTTAGGGAGTGCTCAAAGCGCTCAAAGTTTTCCATGTATTTTATATGGGGAAAAATAACTTTTCGAAGAAATTGTATAAAATTCTTGAAAATCAAAATTTTTCGATCGAAAAACCGTGGTTCTCTTCAGGACACTTCCAATAGTAATATCCAATTGTTTATTTAACCATTTTGTAATGTTAAATATTTTTCATTTTCTGGGCGTTTTGGTGGAACTATAAAATGAAGTTACCATGAAACGATGATTAAATAAACAATTGGCTATTATTACTAGGAATCTCAAGAAGAGAAGCGAAAAATATTGATTTTCAACAATTCTACACTATTTCTACGAAAAGTTGTTTTTTCCCCATATAGAATACATGGAAAATTTTGAACGCTTTCAGCGACCTCTAAATATTTTTTGATTTCAAAATAAAAACATAGGTGTATATTTTTTTCGGTATAGTACAATCCTAGGGGTGGCGGCAATAAAATTCTGACTTTATATTTTCACATGCATTTTGGGACTCTAATGTACAGAACAAAATGTTTAAGATATTTCTTAGATCTACGTAAACCTACATATGTATATACACATGTAAACAAATAAGAAGTTTTCTGGGTATGTACGCATATGTACGTATTTACGTATGTGCTATATACATATGTATTTATAGATACCAACGCTAGCATTTGCGTGTCCTCAAGGACATTGGCGCGCACATTTTATTGCGTATTTACGTACATATGTAAATATGTGCATACTTATGTATGTATCTTACGTCCACACCTCGATTTGGAATTTTGGTTTATTTGTATGTACAGATGTACAGATGTACATACAAATACTCATGAAGGTGGTGCTAAGTCGCTGGAACCAACCTGTGCCATCTCAAATGCGGAATAGAAACAAAAAAAGAAAAAGAAAAATTAGATATAAAACAAACGCCATCAAAATTATGACGTAAATGAGTCAAACATGAAAAGAACAAAATGCGCGTATCGAGCGACCGTGAAATGAGTCAAAAGAGGCCCAACACTTGTATGTACATATATATCTTTATTATCCGTTTGGAAATTTTCTTCAAACACACGTACAAAAGTAAGCATGTGTATATTTGAGGCATCATAAAAAGTTAAATTTAATAAACAATTGCTTTTATATCGACAAAATTAACTCTCACACTGTCCTGCTCTGCTCATGGTCTTGAAAGCGATTTCACTTGTACACTTACTATATGTACATTAGACCTCGTCAAAATAAAAAATAAATAAAAATCCGTAATGCGACCGGCATAAGACTCCAATTTTAGCATTTGGTCCCCTCTCTAGGACAATTGTAAGTGGTCCCGCGTCGAGAATTTAGCTTTCCCATAGGAATTACACGTAAGAAAATTAGTTCTTTCCTTTTGAGATCAATATAAATTTCTAAAATCAATGAAAGCGCTCGAAACTGTAAGAATACATTGATTACATGGCATTTAAGTAAAATGTTGGCTTAGAGTATTTAAATTCCTGAATTATCCTATTTTAATCCCTTGTCCTATTTGGGTCAAATCTAGTATATACCAAACAATTTTGTTTGGAATTTAAGGAATCTAAGGAATCAATGTATTCTTACGTAGCGTTTTCATTGATCCTAGAAAATTATATTGACCTCAAAAGGAGAGAACTCATTTATTTACATGTTATTCTTACAATTGTCCTAGAGAGGGGAGATTCATGGAGGATCATTACTATACCAAACGCTAAAATTTGCAGTATTTTTTTTTTGACGTGGTCTAATGAACATATTTATATATGTACAGACATATATGTACATATGTAGATGCGTCAATGAAATTTGCACTACAAATAAATTTAGGGCTGACAGTTAGGGCGTCTAGTTAGTCCAATCTACGATGTCAATGAAAATGTCGATAATTATGTCTACTTGTATGCATACTTATACATATGTATGTATGTATGTGTTGTATACAAACTCAATAGTTAATTATAGTTATCTATGAAATATATTTTTACAACTAGGGCGGGTTCGGAAGGCTGACAGATAAATAATGACACTTGAATATGCATATGTACATACTCATACAGACATTAGGTTGGTCCAACTTTCTTTTTAAGCTACCACTCAGAAATGAGGAATATCGAAAATAAGAATATCGATATTTATTTATTTTCAAATCGGTTAATAAATTACCGTGCCGTGCCGCTGGGACTTTGAAGTTATCCATATGTTTTATATGGGGAAAGCCCATCTTCCAACAAAAAAATTATTATGCAAATTAAACTCTAAAATTTTACTAACTTTTTTTTTCAAAATGTGCGTTATCTTGTTACCAACACATAAGAAAAATAATTTTTGTATATAAGAGATAAAATTAACGGTTATGAAAAAGTAGTTAGTAAAATTATAGATTTATTCTTTGAAGATTTCTGACGGTTAATATTTTTATTGGAAACCGACTTTTTTTAATTTGTTTATCCACCACCAGTTAAAACTAATAAAACAAAATATGTACTTCCGTAGCGATTTTCGGTTATTTTTCTATAAAAACCGCCTTTTTTAAGTTTATTTATGATTTTTTTATTTTTTCGAGCAAATTCAAATTAGCTAAATTGTTATAATTCACCTTAAAAGTGATATTTCACAGATTGTAACGATATATACATATAACTCGGAAGCGGAGCTTTAAAATAATTGCATTTTTTATTAGGCAACCCTGATTTGATTTCGAGTTTTTTTTTCAAAGCGGCAGGTCACCACATTTCTAAATATATATATTAATACATATACATATGCATGTTAACAATAACAAGGAATAAAGTTATAAAAACTCCTTTTGAAAATGTAATTTTTTGCAGATAAAAATTAGCTTAGTTAAAAATATGAAATGTTTACTGAAAGCAATAATTTGGATATTCTTATCAATTTCCCACAAATAACTAAAAAATAACGTACTTTGCGAAAATTCAATTATAAGAAGCTTCAAGGCCCGTATAAATGTTTCCAATAATGTTGAGTTCTGTGGGGTGGCTGAAAGAAATACATATTTTGGACCACCCCAATAGAAATACTTAAGCTAATATATTCATACGTAAGGTACGGTATTTATTTACTTACTTACATATGTGCCTATAATAGTAATAGACATAAACATACATATGTTAGTATTTGGCCGAGCTTCTCCTCCGATTTTTGGCGTTTGCCTTGATCTTGCCGCACAAAGAGGACGCAGCTACAGTTTTACGTTACGATTCCGAACGGCGATTGTAATTTTATGAGAAGTCAAAATTTTCAGTTGCCGCTAAAAATACTACACGCAGATATTTTTGTATTTTCGTGCCGAGTGCAGGGCAATCGAAAAATAAAAATCTGATTGTTGTTTAGGACAAGTAATTGAGCTCGATTGACATACGGTTCACTTGAATAGGCACAATGATTTCTTTTAATATCCATGTTTACGAGGGACGGTGGTTTTAACGCAAAGAGAGGATTACAGTGAACCAACAGAGGCATGGTGTGCATTTTAATTTCACTATTTACCGCTATTTATTAGTATGGGGTAAGGAGGTATTTAGTTACTACGTCATTATATGGAGAAAAAAATCCAACCCGAAAGACTTTCAAAGAGGCATTTCCTTACCACTTTTATCGTCGGAGGTAAAGTAAACTTGGCAAAACAACAAATTCCAAATATTTAAAGTTTAGGTTCGGCAAATAGGGTGAACGCTGCAAAAATGTAAGACTTCTCTGGTATGTATGTACATATACACATATCCTATAATATATAAAATGATGTGCACCAAGGAACTGTTAAGTCAGGTACTTAGTTACGTACGAAAATTTAGTGCCACAATTTAGATGTTCAAGATGCCATATGCAGCCAATTTATTTATTTTTTTTTATTTTCTGTTCAATTTACCTCCTACTGTCTTTCGTGATTTGCCGAGTCTCTACCTTGGCTCATGTTTATTTTGATATTTGATACATTCACTCTCTGAGAATGATGTGTGCGACCACCAACCGAATAAATGATCAAAACAATTTTTTTTCATGTTTTTTTAAGTGAAAAAACAACAACTGTTAACCACAACGTCTGGCACAACTGTCAAATTGTGCAATAAGCAATTTTACCTTCGTTGGGCGTTAATGAGAGTTGCAAACATCTCCTTAGAATGTGTATGTATGTATGCATGTTCGTATGTAATTAAGTAAGAGTTAATTTATAAGAGCTTAAACTAATTCCCTACCCTGTACTTATTTATTAAAATACAGCTTTTGAATTTTTATTCATGATTCCAGTTCTTATTTCATCTTTCTAATCCTAATTATTGGGGTGGTTTTGATGTAGCTATCAAGATTGTTTCGGTAACAAAAATCCCAAGAAATTGTGTATGAACCAACCCCAAAACTTTATACAAATCGGTACCTAAAGGTGAAAAGGTGCTAAGTCCATTTTTTTGAATTTGTTCCGAAGAGGCGAAAAGCCGCCTTAATCGTGTATTATCTTTCATTCTGCATTAAAAATGCAAAATTGAAATAAAATGGACTTAGCTCCTTTTCACCTCTAGGTAGCGAAATATTAAATATGCACTGGGTTACCTAAAAATTTCGTATCAATAATGAGCAATATCCATTTGGCCTCGCCTACTCGATCGCTCATCCACCGGACAGGCAGTTTGTATGCATGTGACACTTTATTTATTTGATTGCTATGTGTTGTTGTTTTTTTTTACATCATTGCTTGAATTTACTTGCAATCATACATACATACGTACATATACTAGGATTCACATT
>NW_023458561.1:39191697-39192188 GCF_013731165.1 Rhagoletis pomonella | reverse complement strand
CTACTTTATTTTTTATGAATAAGGCCATTATTATTTAAATAAATTAAGGAAATTCCTCTAAACACGTAAATACCTCATAGCCAAGAAAATGTCGTAAACCTGCTTAATTTTCTATGGAATACCAGTTTATTTACGCGTCTTACACAGTTACGAGGCATTTACGTTTAGATGAATACCCTTATAGTCAAAATAAATTATCCAAAATGTATGCCCCGTTTTTAGAGTACCAAAACTTTTTGCCCAGCTATAATTTCAACTCATTTCAATATTTTATATCACCAAAAATGTATGACCGGTCTTAAAATTTCCAACTAATTATCGAAAATTTGTGTCCATTTTCAAGTTCCCAAAATTGTTGTCCAGATAACAAATTGCCATAAATTTATATTTACTTTTCAAATAATCTAAAGTTTATTTGCACTTTTAAAACGACCAACAATGTCGTATGTCTAGTTTGACACAAAATTTATGTCCAGTTTTTAAATTACCAA
>NW_023458561.1:39159216-39191597 GCF_013731165.1 Rhagoletis pomonella | reverse complement strand
CTCTTGGGAGGGGCTATGTCGATAGCTGGTTTCTCGATGGTTATTATACATACATATGTATGTATGTATGTATGTACATTCCTGGGAATTCTGAAAAGTTGGCCATAAACAAAAACCGCAACATTTACGTATTAGAGAACTTAATTTCACTGAAATTGGCCAGGATTTTGTGAAAGTCTTTCAATATTCGGTGAAATTTGGTTTCATATATCAATATTTATGAAGCCATATGCTGCTGCAGCTTTTTAAGTATCGGTTTCCATCAATATGCATACATACATACATATAGGGATGTGCATATGTATTCACAGTTATGTAAGTGGCAAAGTTAGAATATAAAGATATATACATAACTCGTATGTACGCATATTTTTATGTTTTTTTTTTGTGTTTCGGCCACTTTAGGTTGAATTTTAGATGGTGAGCGTTCCGAGAATATTTTTTTTTAACATATATCGAACCCATGTTAGAATAACAGAAGGTGATGCCAGTACGAACTCAACAAATGCTAGACTGTCTTAATTGTGGCATGCATTTTAAAAGTAGTAGAAAGGGTAAAAAGTAAGCAGCTTTGGAAAAGGTCCTAACATTAGTAAGTATAAATGATTTGGCTGGGTTATAGGTATGTGTACATGTATAAATCGAAATTGTAGAGGTGGTCCTTTAAGCATAACTCATAACCCACGCTGTCACTTATGAAACATGTATGTATGTCAAGGCTTATACCAAAAACACGTTTGATCTGGGCAAATTAAATTGCAATTTTCGCGTGACTAATAAAACAGGCCTGCGAAATTTAAATTTTGTTTTTTTTTTTGATTTCCTTAGTCTATTTAAGGGTATTTTTAACTAATGCTGTTGCTTTTTAAATAAAAATTCAATTATAAAGTAACTAATTTCCAAAAGGCTTAAAGGATTTGGTTTATATACACATATATATACTAGAAAAAATAGTATTGAAAATCAAAAATGGTCCCCGATCCACCTACCGTAAAAAGTTATCCTAATTGCTAATTATTTACAATAAAAAAATGCTTTTTTAACCTTATACATATAAAAATGAGGGAAATTAAATTATCTACAAATTTGCATTGAACCATTTTTTACAAATAATGCAAACTTAGCTTCCAAATCGCGCGCAAAAAAAATAAAAAACCTTAACAACCATGATGGCAGAATGTTCCGATATGAAATTTAGGGGCAATACTGTGGATCCATGACGTGCGTGTCAAATAGAAGTTAACTGCATCAAAAGTTCGCTACTACAATTTTTTTGTTTTCTTCGTATCAATTTGTTTTGTGCATTGGTTGTTGGACTACAGGCGTTCTGCCATGAAAAACAGCTTCTCATAAAAAACGCAATCGCCGTTCGGAGTAGGCGTAAAACTGTTGGCCCCCCCCTTTGTGTGACAACGGCAAGCCGCACGCCGCAAATCGGAGCAGAAACTCGGCCAAACACTGTGAAATAATAATTTAGATAAGGGGATCCATGCATAACTTTTGATGCAATAGGATTAAGCGATGAAATAGGATTAAGCTCAACTGTTTACTCTGTAAACAGAGATAGAGCTAGAGGCTAGGAGCTGACATTCAATCTCAAAGGAAAAGCAATCGTTCTACTTACCAAAAAAATGGTACTTACGAGACCGATTCCAAGCGTAACTGCATTACACTTGCAACATTGACAAATCATACACATACAAATGATTGTAAACACAAAATATGAACTGGATTGCTTCAATTTAATCAAATATTTGAAAATCGGTATTGTGATGTGTCTAAATTTGCAAGAAAATCAAATGTTTTTCGTCTCGATTACATACATACATACATGTACATATGTATGTATACTGCCAATATGACAAACTAACTTTCGCAACCTTTGTACTTCGTAGCCGTGAGTAAACAAGGATTAACTCATCAACCTAATTTTGAATGTATCACAAAACGCCATACGAATTGCTAATTAGTATTTTTTTTTTGTGTTTGTACAAATTTGGTAAATATTTACTCAACGTTGTACGAGACAAGAATTTCTTTCATTCATTAACTTGATTTATTAATTTTGATTACATTTTTGGTTATTTTGATTATTTGTGTTTTATTAATTTCAGTTCAATAATATTGCATTAATACATGTGTACACTGATACTTCGAATGCCAAATTGGGTAAATGATGAGTGAAGTCAGTCACTACATATTGTACTGTTGTTGTATTGGACTGCTGGAAACCTTCATGTGGTCAATGACATTAATTTCATCATTGTCCAAAGCTACACCCAACCACAAGGTACAACAAATTACGAATTACTCTATGCACTTGTGTTCGGAAAATATTAAAAAGCGTATCATTTTAATACATAACGTCGAGATCACAACTGAAATTTTGTACAACTCGCACGTATTGGATTTAATTTTAAAGGCTCTAAGCGATTTCAAAACAATTTTCACGATTTTGGAAAGGACAAAAGTGGTTTGACATCCCTCCATGGCGGAGAAGAGAGTTGAGAAAAAATTACGAAAAATTCATCGAAAAAAGTATTTGTTTTAATATTTTTCGCATGTTATCGGATGTTAATTTTGAATATGAGTGCGTGGTTTTTTCAGGTTTCAAACATTTTCAAGATGGTGCTTAACGAGGTCTAGGGCAGTCGGTGTGTGTAAAAATTTGGTACATTTTAGTGCAGTGGTTTTCGAGATACACGCAATTGACGTAAGTTGGCGGTACCAGGCCAATTTTTCAAAAATTTTATGATCCAGCAATTCTTGCTAAAGAAACTTGTTTATATCAATTTTGAGTAAATATTGATAAACTCCTTAACCACACTGCGCCAAAGATCTGAAAGTCCTATGCATACATACCTATAAACTTAAGGCCGCATTTTTACTTAAATTGCCTAAAATCGAAATTATTTATCAGATTTCGTTTTGTACTTGTTGTTGATGTACTTTCATCAATAATTTTTCCATATAAGGACCTTGCTTAACTCAAACTGCTCTATGGTCTACGATTCAACCAAAACCTAGTTTATTTTAAAATTGTATTTTACTTATGCTCTGCTGCAACGATAAATTTTAAATTGATCAGCCTGTTAAATTACACAATTATGTTCGAAAAAATTTGTAATTGTTAATTCAACAGTCTGATAAATTCTAAAACTGAGTGGTGAAACTGGGGATCAGTAACTGTTAAACTGGCAAATTGTACGCTGCACCAAAATTTGATGTTGCCATACAGCAACAATATAGCGTAAGGGTTAATACAAGTACGAAATGTGAATCCTAGTATATGTACGTATGTATGTATGATTGCAAGTAAATTCAAGCAATGATGTAAAAAAAACAACAACACATAGCAATCAAATAAATAAAATGTCACATGCATACAAACTGCCTGTCCGGTGGATGAGCGATCGAGTAGGCGAGTAGCCATAGTACGGCCGAATGGATATTGCTCATTATTGATACGAAATTTTTAGGTAACCCAGTGCATATTTAATATTTCGCTACCTAGAGGTGAAAAGGAGCTAAGTCCATTTTATTTCAATTTTGCATTTTTAATGCAGAATGAAAGATAATACACGATTAAGGCGGCTTTTCGCCTCTTCGGAACAAATTCAAAAAAATGGACTTAGCACCTTTTCACCTTTAGGTACCGATTTGTATAAAGTTTTGGGGTTGGTTCATACACAATTTCTTGGGATTTTTGTCACCGAAACAATCTGGATAGCTACATCAAAACCACCCAATAATTAGGATTAGAAAGAAGAAATAAGAACTGGAATCATGAATAAAAATTCAAAAGCTGTATTTTAGTAAATAAAGTCTTAGTACAGGGTAGGGAATTAGTTTATTCTCTTATAAATTAACTCTTACTTAATTACGTGCGAACATGCACACTTACACACACATTCTAAGGAGATGTTTGCAACTCTCATTATGTTAACGTCCAACGAAGGTAAAAATGCTTATTGCACAATTTGACAGTTGTGCCAGACGTTGTGGTTAACAGTTGTTTTTTTTTCACATAAAAAAACATGAAAAAAATTGTTTTGATCATTTATTCGGTTGGTGGTCGCACACATCATTCTCAGAGAGTGAATGTATCAAATATCAAAATAAACATGAGCCAAGGTAGAGACTCGGCAAATCACGAAAGACAGTAGGAGGTAAATTGAACAGAAAATAAAAAAATAAATAAATTGGCTGCATATGGCATCTTGAACATCTAAATTGTGGCACTAAATTTTCGTACGTAACTAAGTACCTGACTTAACGTTCCTTGGTGCACCACCATTTTATATATTATAGGATTTGTGTATATGTACATACATACCAGAGAAGTCTTACATTTTGCAACGTTCACCCTATTTGCCGAACCTAAACTTTATGTAAATATTTGGAATTGGTTGTTTTGCAAAGTTTACTTTACCTCCGACGATAAAAGTGGTAAGGGTTATCTAAAATGCCTCTATGAAAGTCTTTCGGGCTCGTTTTTTTTCCATATAATGACGTAGTAACTAAATACCTCCTTACCCCATACTAATAAATAGCGGTAAATAGTGAAATTAAAATGAACACCATGCCTCTGTTGGTTCACTGTAATCCTCTCTTTGCGTTAAAACCACCGTCCCTCGTAAACATGGATATTAAAAGAAATCATTGTGCCTATTCAAGTGAACCGTATGTCAATCGAGCTCAATTACTTGTCCTAAACAACAATCAGATTTTTATTTTTCGATTGCCCTGCACTCTGCACGAAAATACAAAAATATCTGCGTGTAGTATTTTTATGCGGCAACTGAAAATTTTGACTTCTCATAAAATTATAATCGCCGTTCGGAATCGGCGTAAAACTGTAGGTGCGTCCTCTTTGTGCGGCAAGATCAAGGCACACGCCAAAAATCGGAGGAGAAGCTCGGCCAAATACTAACATATGTATGTGTATGTCTATTACTATTATAGGCACATATGTAAGTAAGTAAATAAATACCGTACCTTACGTATGAATATATTAGCTTAAGTATTTCTATTGGGGTGGTCCAAAATATGTATTTCTTTCAGCCACCCCACAGAACTCAACATTATTGGAAACATTTATACGGGCCTTAAAGCTTCTTATAATTGAATTTTCGCAAAGTACGTTATTTTTTAGTTATTTGTGGGAAATTGATAAGAATATCCAAATTATTGCTTTCAGTAAACATTTCATATTTTTAACTAAGCTAATTTTTATCTGCAAAAATTACATTTTCAAAAGGAGTTTTTATAACTTTATTCCTTGTTATTGGTGACCTGCCGCTTTGAAAAAAAAACTCGAAATCAAATCAGGGTTGCCTAATAAAAAATGCAATTATTTTAAAGCTCCGCTGCGGAGTTATATATATCGTTACAATCTGTAAAATATCAATTTTAAGGTGAATTTTAAAAATTTAGCTAATTTGAATTTGATCGAAAAGATAAAAAAAATCATAAATCGGCTTACAAAAGGCGGTTTTTGTAAAAAAAAAAATAACCGGAAATCGGTACAAAAGTATTTTTTTCTAAGTTTTAACTGGTGGCGGACAAAAAAATTAAAAAAAGTCGGTTTCCAAAAACAAACGGTTTTTGTAATAAGTTACCGGTAGACGGCGCTAAAAAGAGGAAAGGTTCAATTTGAAAATAAGACATACATATGTTTCATATAAAGTAAAATTTTTTTTTCGTAGAGTTGCTATAAAATTTTTAAAAATTAAAATTTTTGATCGAATAAAAATATTAACCGCCAGAAATCTTCAAAGAATAAATCTATAATTTTACTAACTACTTTTTCATAACCGTTAATTTTATCTCTTATATACAAAAATTATTTTTCTTATGTGTTGGTAACAAGATAACGCACATTTTGAAAAAAAATAGTTAGTAAAATTTTAGAGTTTAATTTGCATAAAAATTTTTTTGTTGGAAGATGGGCTTTCCCCATATAAAACATATGGAAAACTTCAAAGTCCCAGCGGCACGGCAAAGTAATTTGTTAACCGATTTCAAAATAAATAAATAGGGATATTCTTATTTTCGATATTCCTCATTTCTGAGTGGTAGCTTAAAAAAAAGTTGGACCAACCTAATGTCTGTATGAGTATGTACATATGCATATTCAAGTGTCATTATTTATCTGTCAGCCTTCCGAACCCGCCCTAGTTGTAAAAATATATTTCATAGATAACTATAATTAACTATTGAGTTTGTATACAACACATACATACATACATATGTATAAATATGCATACAAGTAGACATAATTATCGCCATTTTCATTGACATCGTAGATTGGACTAACTAGACGCCCTAACTGTCAGCCCTAAATTTATTTGTAGTGCAAATTTCATTGACGCATCTACATATGTACATATATGTCTGTACATATATAAATATGTTCATTAGACCACGTCAAAACAAAAAAAAAAATACCGCAAATTTTAGCGTTTGGTATAGTAATGATCCTCCATGAATCTCCCCTCTTTAGGACAATTGTAAGAACTACATGTAAGAAAATGAGTTCTCTCCTTTTGAGGTCAATATAATTTTCTAGGATCAATGAAAATGCTACGTAAGAATACATTGATTCCTTAGATTCCTTAAATTCCAAACAAAATTGTTTATTGTATATACTAGATTTGACCCAAATAGGACAAGGGATTAAAATAGGATAATTCCGGAATTTAAATACTCTAAGCCAACATTATACTTAAATGGCATGTAATCAATGTATTCTTACAGTTTCGAGCGTTTTCATTGATTTTAGAAATTTATATTGACCTCAAAAGGAAAGAACTAATTTTCTTACGTGTAATTCTTATGGGAAAGCTAAATTCTCGACGCGGGACCACTTACAATTGTCCTAGAGAGGGGACCAAATGCTAAAATTTGAGTCTTATGCCGGTCGCATTACGGATTTTTTTTATATATTTTTTATTTTGACGTGGTCTAATGTACATATAGTAAGTGTACAAGTGAAATCGCTTTCAAGACCATGAGCAGAGCAGGACAGTGTGAGAGTTAATTTTGTCGATAAAAAAGCAATTGTTTATTAAATTTAACTTTTTATGATGCCTCAAATATACACATGCTTACTTTTGTACGTGTGTTTGAAGAAAATTTCCAAACGGATAATAAAGATACATACATACAAGTGTTGGGCCTCTTTTGACTCATTTCACGGTCGCTCGATACGCGCATTTTGTTCTTTTCATGTTTGACTCATTTACGTCATAATTTTGATGGCGTTTGTTTTATATCTAATTTTTCTTTTTCTTTTTTTTTTTATTCCGCATTTGAGATGGCACAGGTTGGTTCCAGCGACTTAGCACCACCTTCTTGAGTATTTGTATGTACATACATATGTACATACAAATAAACCAAAATTCCAAATCGAGGTGTGCACGTAAGATACATATATAAGTATGCACATATTTACATATCTACGTAAATACGCAATAAAATGTGCGCGCCAATGTCCTTGAGGACACGCAAATGCTAGCGTTGGTATCTATAAATACATACATAGCACATACGTAAATACGTACATATGCGTACATGCCCAAAAACTATTTATTTGTTTACATGTGTATATACATATGTAGGTTTACGTAGATCTAAGACATTAAACATTTTTTTCTGTACATTAGAGTCCCAAAATGCATGTGAAAAAATAAAGTCAGAATTTTTTTGCCGCCACCCCTAGGATTGTACTATACCGAAAAAAATATACACCTATGTTTTTATTTTGAAATCCAAAAATATTTAGAGGTCGCTGAAAGCGTTTAAAGTTTTCCATGTATTTTATATGGAGAAAAACAACTTTTCGTAGAAATAGTGTAGAATTGTTGAAAACCAATATTTTTCGCCACTCTTCATGAGATTCCAATTGCTTATTTAATCATCGTTTCATGGTAACTTCATTTTATAGTTCCCCCAAAACGCCCAGAAAATGAAAAATATTTAGCATTACAAAATGGTTAAATAAACAATTGGATATTACTATTGGAAGTCTCCTGAAGAGAACCACAGTTTTTCGATCGAAAAATTTTGATTTTCAAGAATTTTATACAATTTCTACGAAAAGTTATTTTTCCCCATATAAAATACATGGAAAACTTTGAGCGCTTTGAGCACTCCCTAAAACATTTTATGATTTCAAAATAAAAAGTAGAGGTATATTTTTTTGGTAAAAAACAATTATAGGGGGTGGCTGCATTAAAATTCCAGCATTCTTTCAACTCACCACAGTCTTTCGAAAGACAATTGTCAATTCTGGCAGCTATCTGGAAAGCTCTTTGCTGTATTTCGAAAGACTAATTGAAAGATCTGCTAACGAGGAGGTCGCAGTGTTATGCTATTCACCTTTTAGCAATACGTTTTTTAAAATTTAAATAAAATAAAAATAGTAAGTATATCGTCGTTTAAAGTACAAAACCGAGTATCGTCGTTCTGCAAAACCGGTAGCTGACTGGATTTGCTCACACAAGCTCTTGGCTCAGGCCTTATCCATTAACGTTCATAGAGAATACCCCATATATATTTTTTTCTTTCTAAAAATGCACAATTAAAAATTAAGTTAGAAAAAAAACTAAACAAAAAAATAGTACACTTAAAAATTGACAAAAAAATGAACAAATATTTTTATTTTTAAAACAAAGAATAGTAAAAATACAAATAAAAATTAGTTCAAAAACCACACAAAATAGATAAAAAACTAAATGAAACTAAAAAAGAAAAAATAAAATAAATTACAAAAGAAAACATCCGCTGCCCGAGTACTCGAACTCTGTGCCTTGTTCACTCGGTCATTCGGACTGTTGGGGCGACGTGAGCTAAATGCAATGCAAGTGTTTCTCTCCAAATAGATTTTCACTAAGATGAATGCGAGAGCTTTTTTTAAGGCTGTTGTGCTAGAATAACAAAAACCTTTCGAGCTATCTGGCTATCTATCTTTGATTTGTCATGGGAAAGACTTTTTACTATCTTAGCCCGAATAGCCCTACTTCTACAGATTTACACGATGCACTATGGTCTAAATGTCTGTTTTTATGTCCATAACTAATTTCGGATATGTGGATGATTCGAAAATGGTATGGTTTTTCTTGATTGGCACATGATTTCCCAAAATTGTAAAAAAAAAATATTGACGACTTAAGGGTCTAAGGGGGCACTTTTTGCCTTGTAGTTTTATTAAAAAAGTTTGAATGCAGTTTTTTTTTTAATATTCGTTATGAAAGAACAAAAAAATTCGACTTAGTTATATACAGTGACAATTTTTGAAAAATGTTGCCAAATAATACTAGACAACCTCAATTGGAAGCTTGAAAAGCCTGAATTTCTTAATTTGCTATACTGAAAAGCTAAAACGAGCAACCTCTGCAGGAACAAAATTGTAAAGAGCCTTTTGTTTTCAATCTTTGTTGATTTCTGTCTTAAAAACGGTCATTAGTTCGCTATTGACAGTATCAATATAACCTAGGAAAATAACAGTGTTCTCCGAAATCTCAATACAAGATATGGGTACATAAGTTTACAAGATATAATACTTTTATTCTTTAACTAGCAAATACCCGGCGTGCTTCACTGCGTAGGGTAATATTTCATTTATTTGATCAACTTAATATAATAAAGTTTTCCAAACAGGTGGCAACTCTCCTCAAAATTTATTTTCGGCAGTAAACTTTCCTAAACCTCTTCCATTTGATACCCATATTGAATTATTCAAATTATCTTATCAATTAAATTGAATTAAAATTTTTAAACAGGTGGCAACCTTCAACAAAAATATTTTCGACTTCTTAAATCCCTTTATTTTGGCAGCCATATTGCCATATTTACTTTACCTTATCAATTACATTAAACTGCAATATTCAAACTGGTGGCAACTCTCTAATTTTTTCCCCTCTACATTTTAGGTTAGACCTCTAGCAATACATCGGTGAAAACTGCACTCAAGTCTGTGCATTAGCTTTCGAGTGTGCGCGTACAAAAATACAGACAGACAGACGGACAGATAAAAATTCTAAAAATTGTTGATGTGGCTTCTATTGTTCTAATAAAAACCTCCATATCAATTTTTCTTTAATATTTAAAATGTACAGACATCGGCCTGTTGCAATTTTATTATATGTAAGTATAGATAAATGGCCATCCTATGCAAAATTCCCTAGGCTTATGTAAAGTTAAAATTTAAGATGGCCACTCCACCAACAGCCAGCTAATGAATATTATAACTGATTATTGTTTTACGTATCCGTTTACAGGGTAAGAGAATTGGCTTAGCGAACATGAATTGGGTCAGCACTCTGGGTATTGCAATAAAACAGTTGGACCAAATGTACATTTTTAACCTTGTAAGATGCAGCCAACATAACCTAACCTAACTTAACACAACCTTAATAAAATTGGCGAGTTATGGCTTTTGGTGTCAGAGGTAAAATTACCAAATATATTTGAATATGAAAACCAGTAATGCAAAACGAATTCTAATAATAACATTATTATTATTATAAGCTTTTAATCCAAAGTAATAATAACTAAACGACGATATTCAATATATTTACATTAGTATGTACATACAAATATAATGTTGCTAAAGCAAAAAAAGTGTGAAAGGCCATATAATGAAATATGCATGTATGTAAAATTTCTGAAATATCACATAAAACGTCAGAAAGATACATAAATAATTCATGAAATATTTAGTACATTCATACCTATGTATTTATTTCGATCGATCGATCATCGACAGCTAAAGGTAACAAGGGTAATTGGCACAAATGAATGAATGAATGAATACATGAATGGACGAGCAGGTAATTGATACAGGATGCAGATTCACGGAAGACTAAGTGGAATAAATAAGCACTACTTCACTTGCCAATTAAAAGGGATTTACCAACACAAGCAAACATTAACAAATGTATGTATACGCATGCATACCCTGCAGGAAATGGACTAGTTTGTAGCTAACTATTAACTAACTAGCAGTCGACTAGTGGTAACTATTTATAAACAATTTCCTTTGGCAGTAACTAACTACTTTTGAAGGACGATGTCCGCAAAATAGTGAGAACTGGTAGCCTTTGCATTAGATGTCAACTAACTGGTAGCTAACTACTTTTGCACATAAACTATTAATAAAAAAAAAAAACATTTTTAAAATTTTTTATATTTTTATTTATTTGCTTATTTTATTTATTTTAGGTGGTTTCATATTTAAATTCGATCAGACATAACATCAAAATAATAATATAACATTTTCACCTTTATTTTATTGGTCCTGAATACGAAAAAGAATCTGCGAAGTGCAGAAAAAAGGTGTATTGAAAGTAATTTTTGAATGAAATATCCTCATATAAATATAAACTTGTAAAGAAAACATACTCCCGGTAACGTCTGCATGACTCCTGCACGACTTTACAACTAACTTGAAGTTAGTTTTGCTATAGCTAATTAAAAGTTAGGTATTTATCGAAATTCCGCCAAAAAGCTAACTAGAAATTGAATAGCAATTGATAATTTTTTCCTGCAGGGTATGCACAAAGTGTGTGCTCGCATAGTTAGTGAAGATTTAAAATAAAATCTATTCGTGTGTACGTAGGAAGTGGTGTGCTCTTTATGCAAATATTACCAGGATGCTGCGTGGAAACTGATGTAAGTTGTGTTTCATCTGCAAGTAAGTAAATATTATCTCTATGCCAAAAGCGATTTTTGTCTGCGGGTCAACCAATTTGATCCGGTGTCATAGTAACAGCGATTCACCATATTCTAGTTGCATTGTAAAGTGGCCACGCGCTGTGGCAAAATGGCAGCGAATGCTTCACCTGTATATGTACAAATATACACATACGTACATTAGGGTGCATCACTAAAAAAGTTTTCCACCGGAATTATGAAATTTATTATATTTTAAGACTTCCGCCAAAATATTTCGGAAAAATTAAATTTACGTATGCTAGATCGATTTGAAAATGCCGCTAAATATCTCAATAGTGGTATTCATATAATTTGGTAAAGTGCCGATAAACGTGGTAAAATTATAAGTTCCGTACAAATTTATAATTCTATCACGTTTATGACCATACCATGCTAAGGCTGCTTAAATCTCTAATCCTATGTATGTATGCACATATGTACAAAAGTAGGAGTATTTACATACTTAGGGTAGTATAATTGTTGGAGATACACCACCATACATACATACGTACATGAGGTGTAAACGCGATATTGGAAATAAATGTTAACGTTAATGGTACTGGTATGGTATGAGCATAGGTAATGGTAATGGTAATAGTAAAGGTAATGATAATAGTAGCAGTAATGGTAATAGTAATGGTAATAGTAACGGTAATGCCAATTGTGTCGATAATGCCGAAGGTAATGG
The DNA here is from genome assembly GCF_013731165.1 of Rhagoletis pomonella. Classification (NCBI taxonomy): domain Eukaryota; kingdom Metazoa; phylum Arthropoda; class Insecta; order Diptera; family Tephritidae; genus Rhagoletis; species Rhagoletis pomonella. The sequence continues at coordinate 39,179,191 of NW_023458561.1, read as the reverse complement.
TAATAATAATGGAGCTGATAATAAGGGTAATGATAATGGTAATAATAGCAACATAATATCAATGGTAATTGTAATGGAGTTGGTAGATAATTATAAATACATTTTTAATAATAATGTAATTATGGAACAAAAATGTTGTAGAATTTATTAAAAAATCATTAACAACGAATAATTTTAATCGCCTGAAGATATCGTGTTGACGATTGTCTTGCTTCAACTCGATTCAAATGTGCTTCACGTGATATTTTGGTGGTAAAAAAGGAGAAGACGAAGTGCTCTTGGAATAGCTACTCCAAACCTGCACTTTTTATATTCAAATTGAATGGGCTACAAGGTTATTTTTTATTTGTTCTACATATTTCATTGTTGATAAAAAAAAAAATGCAGAAAACATTTTTTTTATTAAACGTTTTTATTGTTGCGAGCGCTAAAATGAGGATAAAGAGCTGAAAGTTTGCCCCAATTATTTTTTGTGACCGACAACAAAATTGTCTTCTGGGTCCGAAAGAAAAAAAATATTAATTTTATTTGACACCGTCTAATATACAAACATACATACATACATATGTATGTACTATTTTCAATTTTATAATATCTAGATGTGGATCTTGTTTATGAAATTCCTTTACGCTACCAACGAAGTTAGGTTTTCACTTTTGTAAAACACCTTTTTACTCATTTAAGATAATACGCTTTTATGCGCCTCCAAATATGCAGTGCTTTTCGTTTTTCTTCGCTTTTCAAACATGCTTTGTAATTACGGAGAAGTGCGATTGCCAAAGTGATGAATATAAAATCAGCAGTAAAATGTAGTTAATGAAAATTTTTCATGAAATAATTTACCGCTTATTTATTGCGCACTTATGTAGGTACGTATATACTACATGGTAGTTGAAATGCAATGTAGCTAAATGAAATATCAACGTTTTACGGCATTGCAAAAGATATCACAGGATAATAAAAATGAAGTGAATAAGGCAATGGAATGTTAGAAAATGAAAACTATGCAATGATAAAATGAACAAGGAAAATTTATTATATTATATCTAAAATATTATTTTAAGTTCTTATCACCTCAGCGCATTGCCTAGTTCGCTTTTTAGCTTTCTTTAAGGTTCAACAAGAAACATTTTATTGATATATTTGAAACACAAATATCGTTAATTTTTGCTATATTTTTTGTATTTATAAAAAGAAAGGTAAAGATTTGAATGTACTATGGAACCGGAAAACCCCAGAAAAATCCGGAAAAAATTGGTTTGTTTAAAAAATAAACACAGCGAAACCTCGATATAACGATGTTGAAGGGGTTGGAGAATTGCTTCGTTATATCTATAGTTTCGTTATGCTTATAGAATAGCAGCGTTACCCATCCAGCCTTGCTGTGGCTCAGTCTATTAAAATGGAAATATGAAAATCAGACAACTTATATCTATAATTTTCTTTGCATTCTGACACAAAAAACGCAGATTGCGGATATGTACACTATTTTTCTAGGTCACGTCATTTTCCTAAGATATTTTCAATTAAAGTTGGCATTGCGAATGAAAAAAAAAAAATCAAACATGGAATATGTTACTCATACGCCTCGTACGAGTATGGCTATGTACCGTATGGCGTATGAGCAAAATTATTTCCTGCCCCTGTTTCGTACAAAAAAATTATTCCACATTTTCAAATGAAACGTAAATACGTTTTGTTATTGTTTATTTATTCATCGATGATCATCGTTGGCAGCTGATTTTTTGCACAAAAAAAGCTTTAATTTAAATGAAAAAATTTATAAAAAATTTTTTATTTTTTATACCCGAGCACACTTGTGCACAAGTCGTACAAATATATAATGTACGACCCAATCTTAAGTTTACGCGTTTCGGTGTGTGTTTTTATGCCATTTCAAAACTTGAGATTTTCCCTGCAGTGTAATAAGCTGTAAATTTTTTATTCATTCTAATACAGTTTTTTCAAACAAAATTTTGTTTGGTGGCAGCCCTACGTAAAAATATTTTTCAAATTAAGCTTTCTTAACGTACTTAATTTTGACACAATATTGTCTAATTTCATTTACCTTTAAAAAATATTTTAGAAATTAAGCTTTTTAGGCCTCTTTAGTGTGATTCCTATGTGGTAATAATATTTTATTTTTCTTATCAATTTCATTGAATTAAATTTTTTAAAGATGGTTACCGCATCCGAAAATATTTTCCAAATTAAGCTTTTTAGAGCCTAATTTGTTGGTTACCAAAAATTGTAATTTTTCATTTTATCGAATTGATTGATCGAAAATTTTCAAGCTGGTGTCAAACCCCATTTTTTACATTTCTAACCATCCTGACCGTATAGCGAGCAACTTAAAAGAAGAATTATTCAAATCGGTCAAGGCGTTCTCGAGTTTTTACCTGCAGAACAAATGATTATAAATAAATTAACAATTTTTATATAGTTCATATGTACATAAATATATGAGTCGACACTTCGTTATATAGAGACTTTTACTAACGGGATTTTAACTGTCAACATATTCCGAATTTTTTCATGGCAAAAGCTTCTTCGTTATATCTATGGAGAATTTTTCCCGGCTTTTTCCAGGGAACTCGTGAAACATTTTTTTATATAAATTGAAATTTTCATTTTACCAACGTTCATTATATCGAGGTTTCACTGTAAAACAAATTCCGTCTAATCGTTTAATATTTAAAACACTTAAAATCAATAAATTAAAAAAAAATAAATAATTAAAAAAAAATAAATTTTATTTAAAGTCTCTGAGTTGAACTGATCAAAAGGTCCTTTTTAACTACAAATCATGTATTTTAAATTACTCAAATTGTACGATGTGTTAACACAGGAATTTTTTTCAGCAACATTTTTCGCTGGGGCATGCTTCTTTAGAATTAGATTTAGAATTTAGATTGCACATATAGGTAAATAATTTAATCAAAAGAAATATGTTTGGTATACATACATATTTGAACTATACAAAAAGGAAAAGAAAAAAAAAGCTTTCAGCGATTCCTTCAAGTAATCCATAAGATGTTTAAATAATAAAATAAACACATAATAAAAAACAGACGTTACGCAACTGGAACCAAAGAATTGTTCCATTGCTGCTTCACTTTTATAACTATGTATATACAATAAGTACGCGCAATGTCAAATATCGTGATGCGCAATGCCCCTATGACTATATGTCTGTCCTTGCGTAGTATTAACGCATTGCTCAGGACAAGGCCAAGGGAAGACAGAGTGTGGCAAGTGCGCCAGAAAAAGGCGCGTGCCACAGTTGTTGCTAAGGCGAAATTATATCATAGCCAACAGTGGCACCAACAGCAGTGCGTGGATGTCTACATCCAATGTCTAAAGAAAGAAAGAAATAATAAGAAAAATATACAAAAACAAAAAAAAAAACATTCGACTTGAGTTTGATTAATATTTTGAGAATCAACAATTTTAAAGCAAAATTTAAGAAGCATATTTAGAGGCGTTCCTGGAAGACACAGTAGGTACTTCGAGGCTGACATGCCACCATGTATGTATGGATGTATGCATATGTTGAGTTTAAAGCTGAATTTCCCTGCAAAACTCGCGACACCTCCATTCCCGCATGTAAGGAGTATTTCTTAAGGCTCAAGGAGTACTTCACAATTAACCGAAATGAATATGGTCGGTGATAGTGCAAAACGGTCTATGTCTATTGGTACCCTTGACACTTAGATGTACGGAATGCATCTGTAAATCGTTACACCCTTATAAACGCATGACAAAACTGTCTCCCGTTGGCTGATGAAGAGTAATGATTGCCAGAAGCGATCAGATACAGATAACAGATAAATTAAGCACCAGAGGTAAGAAGTGACATAAAACGTTTTGCAGTATCACCGACGATATACAAAATGTGGTCTTATTAACATTGCGATGTCCTAAGGCAGGACCATATACTGCAGCTCCGCATTACATCCGAGCTGCACAAAACTACTCCACATAGAAATTCTTCTACCTCGGCAACCCACCCCAATAAAAATCGTGGAGTGCTTACGATCGTTAAAACACGAGCACTAATCGGGTAACAATAAGCTGGTGTAGAGACACGTTGCTCCGCTTCTGCATTACGGAGGAGCATTTTGTAAGTACTCCGGGGGCAATTTTGAAGTGAACTCTTCAACCAAATTTTGAGATAGAGCGTTCTTCAATCAAATTCTGAAGTAGGGCGTTCTTGAAATGTTTTCTAAGGTAGGGCGTTTTCGAACTGGCTGCCGTGATAGGTCGATCTTTCACTCACGTGTCGATATACAAACGTGTAACAGTTTTTTCTGCACATTGTTCATAAAATAGTCCTACAGCGAAATTAAGAAACAAAGCTTCTTAAAACACTTTTCCTTTGATAACCAGTTTGTAATAATAGGTTTACCTTTTCAAGCAATTTGAACGTTATTTTTTTTTGAAGGAGGACACTCTTTTCTAAAAATTATTTATTGCACATCTGCAGCCCGAACCCTTTAATTTGGGACCTGACTTTTCAAAATCGAGCGAAAGCTGCGGATCTTATGGCTTTGATTATTAAATAATTTGAGTTTAATTTTTTTTACAGGTAGCAACTATTTTCGAAAAAAGCTCGAGACCTTTAATTTGATACCTCATTTTTGAAAATCGAACGAAGAGTGTAGATCTGATGACCTGGACCAAAATTCCTTCGCGTATTATATATCGTTACCTTAATATAGAAAGGCCCAAACTCATTTTCTTTCGAAATCCAGCTTTATAGGGAGGTCAACTGATTACTTCTTAACCTTCATATAGAAATAAAAGATAATTATAACAATATTAAATTACATACAGCCGTTTATAAAAAACAGCGTTCGCAACTAAAAAACTGTACTTTTTATTCGATCTTAAAACTACTATGTTAAAAAATAAAAATGTTAGATGGGTACTTTCTATATAAAGGTAACGATATGTGGATGTGTAGCGCATTTTCTTTCATACATAGTACTTATATTTTACAATCTCTTTTTTATTTTGGATAGAAAAAACGAATACTTTCCCCAAAAAAAAAAATATATATCAAAAATCAACGCAAATTATTAGCCACTTGAAACAAAGCACTTTTGAAACTTGCACTTTTTCGGTTTTGTTGATTTTTTATTATTTTTATACGAAGTTCGAAACTTCAGCTTATAATATTTTATGTAAAAATAAAAATTAAAGAAACAAAAGAAAAATAGTCAAAACTAGTCAAAATGTTGTGTCCCTATTATTTTTTTATATGACTGTAAATTTATAATAAAAATACCAAAACTTTGTACCCTTATACATATTTGCTTGTTCCCATGTAAATCTGATATAATGTTTGTGAAACACAGCTCAAACACGACATATACAATTTTCTAATACCGTTATTCCCACTACAGCCTCATTCGTAATGCGCTCACTCATTCAAAATTGGCTAACCAATGATGGACCGAATCACTTAATTGGCCATAGAAATTTTCGGGAGCGCATTACGTCATTCGTATGTAATAAATCTTTGCCGTCCCATTTGTTTTTGTTATTTTATGGCCTTATAACAATTATATTCAACAATTTTTATTGAGCTTGTGGCCGTTATTTGTATGGGATATTTCTCGAACTAAGCTGGCATAGCAAGACAGAATCGAAAAAAAAGCAAAGCAAAGATAGAGAGCGAAAATTATGGGGAAGAAACAACGATGAACTGTCAAATCGAAATAGGAATGTGTCGTGTACACGGGACAATTCCCGAAATTAATAGGAGATGGAACTTGATTGGCAGTGCTCGTGACAACTTAAACTACATTTACATGAGGCGATTTTTTTTTAGGCGATTTAGATTGCTCAAGAAAATCGGTCGGGTAAATCGTGATTAAAAATCGCTTGCCTCAAAGAAGACAAAAAATTGCCTCATGTAAAGCCAGCGTTGACTGTACAAGCTTGACCGAATTTAAATACGTGTATTACAATAGTTACTGTAATGATTATAAACTGCGAATTTTACAAATGAGATTTTTGGCGTTTGAAATAAATTGTTAATTTTAAAATTAATTAAAAGAAAAGTTTTCATTCTTAATTTGCTTGGCCGGTTGGTTTTGGTCCGAGCTTTTGAGCGGAAACAATTTTCTTTAACGGCAATCCTGCTTATAATATCAAATTAAATCGTTTCAAATTACATACTTCATTCCAGAGAATATTACATCACGGCCTATTCACTTCATATCTGCATACGCCACAGCATATCGTATCCAATCATTTGTCATATATTTATGTTTCAAACACCAGTAGTTTACATAAAGTACACAAACCTACGGCTAAAATGCATTTCAAGTCATATGCTGTACATAAAAAAGTATTTCAGATAGCATATGGAAGAAAATCAGTATTAACTTAAACTATCTCATCAAACGAATTTAATTTATTCTCAAGCATTTTGATCCCCTTGATGTCGGTGCAGCGTAATCTAAACATACATACTCCCTACATACATAGGTACATATACTTACATATGATTATGTACATATGTAAAAATAAATTTATTTGACGCGGTTCATTGTTTGTCACGCATACCCCTAGCAGTAACTCAGAGGTACAATGTCCTGTCCTGTCAAAATCTACCCATTGGGAAACAAACAGAGTGACAGTGCAGCTAAAAGGCGAACATAAGCAAATATCAGCATTTAAATTCATGTAAAGCAGTGCATATCAACTTCCATATGTGGGGGCGTGGTTAATAAAAGCTCAGTTAGTCTAGACTTACATAATTTAACTTACCGTAAGAAATCATCAATGATTACTCAACACGTCAACTTAAGCCAGGAGCGAAACCAATTTGGGTTTTTGTATTTGCTTTTTGAGCCGTTTGCGTTCATTTATTTTTAAGAAATAAGAAAACGGGAGTCTGGCAAGCCTTATTCTCTCACCGCTCTCAATTTTCGTAAAGCCGTAACTTAGGAATCTAAAATCTACAGGTTCTTAAGATTCTTACAGTAAATTAAATTTCAACTAACCGCCAACATAGTTTCTCAAAAAAAAACAAAATATTAAGTTAAATTAAGTTACGGAAATTAAGTCTAGACTAACTGAGCTTTAAAGCATTTAGAATGACCTGGAATTGCTGTAAAAAGTCAAATGCTTGCATATACATATATAGATACATACGAAAGTATGTTTGTGTGTATATAGATAATTATATGTGTGAGTGTGTGGTTATGGTTGAAGGATGATGTATGCACTGCGAAAACAAAGATAAATTATGGCCTGTAAATCCGTTGGTATTTTGATTTCATATCAATACTAACGCACATTTTACTTATACATATATCGGAAAATGCCGAAAAAAGGTTTAAATAAATTCGAACTTAGGCTTAATGCAATTCTAAGACAAAATTAACTCGAAGGAAAGAGATTTTGCGAAGAAGAACAGACCTTTACAAATTATTCCATAAGCCAGTTAGAAATTGCATGGCTTTGCTCGTTAGGCGAATGAAATAATGTGTAGATATTTAGTTGAGTTGTACAACCATCCAATGTTGCATATCTGTGGGCGCACCAAAATTTTTTTTTATCAAGCAACTAAAGGCAAATGCAGCACTTAACATTAGTACGCGAACAATATTTACGTTTAGATTTCATTATAAATACTATTTATTATCAGTTCTTTTTATAAGTTTTTTAGTGAAATGCCCACAAATCGAACTCCAATATTGTTAATGTTTAATGTTGTCGTTGGATTTAGGATAATTTAATATTCTGTAATGTTCAACTATTCAACTCCAGCCACAGCTTTTTCGATAGTATAATGATTAGCTAATATTTTTCTATCATAAATAAATAAAATGTATTTGATAAGTTAAGCCCTTTTCAACAGCCCTTTTCAACAGCCCTTTTGTTCACGACATGCAAAATTTTAAGTAAAATAAACGGATGACTTGTCCATTGCATTTAGAGTAGAGTAAATTTCACTTTGTCACGCCATTGGAATAAAAACTTTGTTTGTCATAAAGGATCAGCCACAGCCACAACAAAAATGATTGTCAAATAAACACGTTAAAAATAAAAAAAGCTGTGCAGAAAAGCTGTAAACAGCCACAAACTTGATGATATATAAGTATGTACATGTATTTATACGAATAAGTATTTCTTTGATGAATTAATTTATAATCGTAAGCAACGACATTATTATCATAAAGATAAGTTATATTAATGGAAATAAAACAAAATTTAAGAGACTCTTCCTTATGACTACATAGTACATGTACATATGTTTGTTTTTATGATAAAAAACCTGGAATAAAATTATTTGAGCGCTTAGAAATAAAAGCTGGTCTTAAATTTTGAGAATTTAAAAACTGCACATCAATTTTTTGTACATTGTTTTTTGATAATTTAAAGTAGGAAGTGGTCATTTAAAAGCTAGACATACGTGTTTGGGCATTTTAAAACTGGATAGTTTTAAAACTAGATATTTTTTATAATTCAAAAACGAGGCATAATAAATTTCTCACGGAACATACATTTTTGGCAATTAAAATATTGGACATAAATTTTGAATTTAAGCCTGGAAACATATTTTGGATAATTTAAAACTGAACATAATTTTTTGTTCACTCAAAATCTGAGCATATATTGAAGGTCATTTAAAAATTGGACTTATATACATTTTTATGATTTGAAAACTGGATATAATTTTTTGAAAATCTGGACATAACAATAAGAGGCACAACTCAAAAATTAGATCCGGATTCGAATTGCTTGTGGATCGTACAGACTCAACACAATTAATTTGAAAACTGATATAATAGCAGTTTTCAAGTTAGAGTTGAACAAAAATTATTTTCGGTTATTTTAAATCGATATATATTTTTGATAATTTAATAACTGGACGTAATTTTTTGTACATTTAAAAAATGGGCATAATTTTATGGGCATTGAAAAACTGGACATAGATACTATGCTTATGATTTGAAACTTAAAATGGTGTTTTAGAAATTTAAAGTCTAGACTTATTATGCAAAATCTAGATATACATATTTGGCCACTCTAAAATTGAACATACATTTTTGGTCAAATAAAAATTGGACATACATATGCTATATCTTTTATAAATTAAGCAAGGCATATTGTTTTTTGGAAACTAAAAAGTAGATAAACTTTTTTTTGGAATTTCTTGGTAATTTAATAAGTGGATATTTTTGTTTTTTAAAAATTAAAATTAAATTTTTGATAGTTTTTCAGATATTTAAAAATTGGACACAAACAAGTTTCTGTTTCCTTAAAAGCTGGACATAAATTTTTGGTACTTTAAAAGTTTCGCATAAATTTTTGATAGTTTAAAATCTGAACAAAATTTTCTGATATTTTAAAAAATTGGACATAAAATTTGTTTGGTAAATTAAAACCTGCACATAAATTTTGGTCAATTTGAGAACTTTAAAGGCATAAGTTTTTCTGCCACCTTTTGTGCAATTTTCCAACTCTCAGAAAACCAGAAATATCTGCCCAACTTTCAAAATACATGGCCAAGATTTACTTTTAAGCGCTCATATTTGAACAATCCAAGATATGAGGTAGGTGGCAAATCTATTTAAAAAAAAATTGCTGGGTGTTTATATCAGCGTTGTAAGCACTTACTTTGTTAATTTAAAAAGCTGTCTGCTTTTCCTTTAGTTAAGGTGACATATATGTATGTATGTACATAAATACAATTGAATAGTGGAAGCGCTATTTTGATAGTAATGACGCCAGAATACGGGTGTTACACAAAGGTCATTGAAAGTGTGAAAATGAGTCCTTACAAACTGTGTTAGATAAATAAATGCTTGTTTGTGTATTCACCACGTACAAAATCCCAGTTGCGGCCTTGAGCAACACCAAACTTTAGAGACAACGACAAAAGGTCATCAAAGCAAAGCAGAAACAGAAACTTTAATGCTTCTCAAATAGAATTTTCAATATCTAAAATCCCTACGGTCAAAATGCTCCCAGCCCCCCAGTTGAGGTCAACAAACACAAATTTGGGTTTTTTTTTACAACTCAACAACATAACGCTTTCGCTAGCGTGAAAGCAGAGTTCAAAGTAGAATCATACACTGTTGGCATTGAGAATATTCGGATCAGTGTGCTTTTCAGCGGGAATATGTATGTACATACGAGTATCTATACATTTGCCCCGTAGTGAAAAAAAAAAGTTATGTAATATACTTGCAATTTTGGAACCTATTAAAGGAATGATGAAAAGGAATCGAATCAGTGTTTATTTGCTCTGAAAAAGTGGTGGGGAAGAGGACAAATTTTTTGCGAGGTATTTTCATTTTTAATGTTTGTCCATCGATATGTTGTAAACAGCATATACGTAAAAGAGGTATCACGATAAAGAATTACACTTTTTCCCCGGTCGTAATTTTACGGCCAAGCATAGCATAGAAGTTAAAATTACAACACGGAACAAAACAGATAAATCAGCACCACGTATCCTACCAATAACGACTGGCTGGGGTGACATGACAGCCAAGGGCAAATTAAGGCTTAGCCGAGTGAAAAAAATACTTTAATAACAGTGGCAGTGGAACTTTGAAGTGCCCTTATTTCCTCAACGACTGAGCCTTATACTCAGGTTTCGGCGTAAGTCGTCTTCTGCTTCCTCCGTACCGGACTTTAGATGCCTACAATACCTATATGTATGTAAAGGATGGTGTATGTAGTGATTTCTTTTAAAAGATTCAAAAAAAAATTAACAAAAGTCAATTTTTTCAGTGAAATATTGGTTTATTCGAAAGAGCAAACATTCCTATTATTTATGGTAGACGATTTCATTCATGTGGCTGCTTCAGCTGGCTTCGCAGGAGCGCATCCTGTTAACCCAGTTTTCCATGACCTTGTTGACGGTCTCTGGCTCTAAGAATTACTAGCTCGTTATTCGCCTTATGGGTCTGAATCGTTAGTGGATTGTTCGCATAACCTCGTGCGTTTACGGCATCCCACAAAAATAGTCTCACGGCGTCAAATCGCAGCTCCGAGGTGACCAGTTGACACCGCCGAACTTGGCGCGCAAAAGATCGATTGTGGTATGGGCTATGCGGCGTGGCGCGTCATCGTGCTAAAACCAAATATCGTCTAAGTCCATATGCCACCGCTCCAAAATCCGAATGCATTGGCTTCTCGACAGCGTACCCAAAAGGACAAATCTGTGGAGACCACACACACTAGAGCTAGATGTTAAACCTCGATCCAATTTTGGGTAGGTTTATTAACATAAATTTACTTTCCATGTCGCTAAGATACACTTTATAAAATGAAAGCCTTCAGGACCCTCGAAGCATTAAAAATGTTTAGGTTGCTTCTGGTAAGTAGTCATCTCGGTTGGTAATAGCAATGTCAACGCTAACGTTCCAAGCAGTTGATGTTGGGAAATAACTTTTCAAGTCCATACATTACCATTACAGAGGCGCTAAGCTATTTGTGTAAAAACGATCTCAATCAAATGAGAAACTGAACTGGAACTTAAACATAATTTCATGGGCTGGGTTGTGAAAAAAGGTGGAGAGAAAGATGTGTATGTCTCTGTAGACACCCCCAATACCCAATAAAGGTTGCAAAAAGTTCTTAATAGCAAAACAAGCCTCCCATGTTAGTTTCGCATCTTACAAGAGAATCTATGAATAAGACCTGACATACGAAAGATACTTTTAGATGTTTTTTTTTTTTAATATTTTGTTCGAGAAAGACTGAGAACGTGCATATTTATTTAAGTGAGAGCATAGAGGATCTATGAAAATGAGATTTTACATAGCTAATGCTGATCGCTGGTACAACATCTGTCGTCTAAAGCTGAAACCGGATTCCGAAAAATTCATGTTTCGATTCATCCTACTGGGCAGCCCTTAAACTATTTATTTTAAAACTATGCATTTTTACAATGTTATTCACGGTTTAATTATGTTAGAAAATATAACATGCTTATTTTATTTTAAGTGCTAGGTCATACAGCGGTACTAAGGAATGAGAAATTCGAACACTTGCACCCAGCGCGCGGACTCTACCACTTTATTGCAAGCATTTCCAAACTAATTTTAATCAAACCATTTTGTAATGCAGAGTATTTTTTTTAAATGTAGAATCAATACATCTGTGATCGAATCAAATTCGAATCGAAATTTCTTTTTGAGATTACGGCATTTGGTGGCGAGTTCGATTTTTCAATTTAAAATGTACATATTTAAGACAAACAGCTGCCATTTTATTTCCTTCGATTCGAATCGAGTTTAATTCGATCACAGATACCATAATTCGGCCTAGCTTTATGTATACGTTTTTTCTTGAATGTATAATTGGCGTAAAATATTTTTTTTTGTTGTTTTATAAAAAAAAAAAAACATTTTATTCCAAGTCGAGTCGAATTTATAGGCGATGTCATGAAATTTTCGATACGTTTCGACTCTAGAAAAATGATATGCATTCGACCAGACTCTCGCAATTAGGCTGTACATCTAACGATTTAATTTTGCATCGCGGGTGAGTTCCAAAACTAAATTCGGAGTGGCAAAAATAAAAATAAGATATTTTCTTGTGTTCCATGTATTAAATAATGTGATTACACACTTGCAAGTTAAAAAAAAAACAAAAAACAGAGCTCGTAAAGCCACGAAAGAACTACATATCTCCCTCTGAGGAGTTATAATTTTTAAGAGCACCAAATAAACTCCTCACATGTTCGGCTCACTCATAAATTTGCATGTGGTGTATTTGTCAAATAGTTTTTATTTTTATCTCTCCGAGTTTTAAAGTGATGGGAAAAATATTCGAAACTCGCATTTTTAAAACACAAAACTTGAAACAAACTACAAAGCTTTTTACGCCTATCTTCAAATTCAGAAACTGACAAAAAAGAAAAGGCCGAATCTAGATAAATCGATGATAAACAAACAAGCAAGCAAGATGCTCAAGAAGAGTTCCCCCGTCTCATCTTCTTCAAATCAGGATGGGCAATTGGCGTTGTCATTTACGCCTATCACAGTCAGGTGTTTGTGCCACGTGAAGTGATCAGTCAGCAGTCCTGTCTACTCAGTGAGCGGCAAAAACTAGATAGACCTTCTGAGATTGAAGGCAACATGAGTTTTGCCCACCTACATCCACTCGATGGCTCCCAGTCATTGCTGAGCGAAGTATCCACCCAGTTTCTGATAGTGGCTTCGATGGTCGAAGTGGGGAATGCTATAACTGGTTGCGGATCGACGAATGCCTGTTCTAATCCAAATGTGGCCAAAGGGTCAGATGTCTCATTTCCAGGCACTCCCGCGTTGCCCGGCACCCAGAGTAAAGCAAGCTCGTTATCTTTACCAACATAATTTAGTCGAGTCTTGCATTGCCGAACTAGTTTCGAAGTAGTTAGATAGAGGGCTGGCCAATGCCCTAAGTGCGGCTTGGCTGTATCTGTAGACACGTAAACTCCTTCCCCTCCACCTGTTTTCCACCACGTAGTCTATGGCTTTGGGGATTGCAAATACCTCAGCCTGGAAGACCGAATCATATTCCCCAAGAGAAAAAGTGAAGCTTATACCATCAGTGAAGAATCGACAATGTAAGAGTGCGGGCTCAGTGATGGAATTAAACCAACATTCCCCTTAAGGGAACTCTCTCCCTCTAGAATCTCTTCAACAAAGGTAATGTTTTCGTACTATCCTGTGGCATTGAAAAGACACAAGTGCTCAAATATCTGCCGCCGGTAATTTCCGCATCGCCTTACTCAGTGTTATACCAACATCAGTTTGATTTAGTCTGCAGGTGGCCTTTAAGCCTTCCCCAGGTGTGATGACACAAAGTGACGGTAAGTTCAACAGTGCGCCAAGAGCTCTATACACCACACAAAAAAAATTTTAGTTAATTAAATAGGCTAGCAAGCAACCATTTTGGTTCTTTACTATCGAAACCAGCTGAATTTTCGTGGACCTCCATATTTTTTTTCACGCCAAGGTAGATCCCTGGGGGTCCAGCTGGACCACTTTGGGAATGACTGCGCTAGACGTTCGCTAGTCTCTGGGAGATATGACTGCAAAGGACCAAGCGAAATGTAAAATGTCAAGGGATAATATAATTTACTACATTGTCCGTTCGAAGCTTGATGTGTTGAACTATCAAAACGTTACTGAATACGCCAGCTAGTGCATCAATTGGCAAGTTCACACTCAGCCAAACCCTATAAGAGCGATAACTTTAGTTGTTAAAATAAATGTACATACGTATGTATGTATGTATCTTAAAATTGTTTGGCGAAAATTGCTCGTCATACTCCATATATGTATTTATCCGCAGCAACATACAAAAGCACAATCATACAAGCATATAGAAATATTGTGCAGACGAGTATGTATTTTATGTTGTGTAATATTCCAGTCTGCTGTCGTCTGCAATTTTTCACTCTATCACTAATACAACAACAATTTGCAACAGCCGTCTCTTGTGTGTTAAATTCAATTATAAAAATAATCTATAAGATTTTTATCACTTTTTCGCTGTCCTCGTCATTGTTGTTGTAGCTGACGCTGATGGATTCTCCCTTTAGAGAATATGCGCCGCTTTACAATTTAACTTTTTCATGCATACTATGTATTTGGGTGATCCTTAAAATTATCAACATCAAAATTTTAGGAGTCGCTATCAGGGTTGGGAAAAAATTTAATTTTTCTTAAATCGCCAAAATTCGATTTTTTTAATCAGCTATAACTCCGCGAATTTATGAATTCATATGAATAAGTTTCAATAATATATCAAATTTATCCGATTTTAAAAAGAGATTAAAAATTTTGTTGAGCTTTTGCGATTAAAAAATAATAATTTTTTCAAATGCTGGTAGCGACCCCTAAAAATTTTGTTTAACATTTGGAATTTTTCGTGTGTTGTACATAGAACAAAATAAGATGGTGCCCCATAAAAATTGTATTTTTTAATTTTTTTGGGAACATCCTAAAATAACATAAGTGTATGTACGTGCATTAGGGTGGTAGAAAATAAGTAAAGCCGGAATTTTAAGGCTCTCACCTAGGAGGGTTCTATATCGAAAAATACCAGTATTTTTTTATTTGGAAATCAAAAAAATATTTAGAGGTTGGGAATCTCCTTAAGAGAAACAGGGTTTTCCCATCGCAAAATATTGATTATCAAGAATTCTTCCAAAAGTCGTTTTTTCCCATATAAAATACATAGAAAACTTTGAGCGCTTTGAGTGACCTTTAAATATTTTTTTATTTCAAAATAAAAAATAAGGGTATATTTTTTTTCGGTATAGAACAATCCTAGGGGAAGAGAGCATGAAAATTCCGACTTTTTCACATGCAATTTCCGACCACACTAATGTACACTCATATGTAATTCTTTGCCTTATTGTGTCAATAAATCCGCTTTTTCTGCTCTGAAATCTTATCTTTGATTTTCCTAGCCCGTCTTTTTATGTTTTTCCTCGCAGACAGCTTTGATCGCCTTGTTGCGCGTTGGATTAAAGATTTGAATCGGAATTTGTATAGGACATATTTGGAATGAATTTGTGGTAAAAAAAAAACACAAAGGATTTTGAACATCTGTAATACAAATTTCTGGAGCTTTGAGCGCATGCAAGTTTTGTTGAAGATTTTGATGCGACACATTTCAAAAAGCGAACATTGTCCTATAACATATGTATACGAGATATACACCTGTGCCATTATTATAAGCACATATTGAAAAGATACAAAAATGTATGTTTTATTATTTAATTAAGTAAATTTTTATAAAAATATATTTTATTCTTCAACAGAACTGTTTTTAAATTTGTTCATAAAAAAAAATTTCAACAAAATTTCGAGCCTTTTAATAAGATTTCTTAAAAAGATTTTGAGTAAGCAGGTTTGCAGCCCATTAAATTTTAGTATAAAAAAGTGCAAGTTTAAGGCAGCTAGGACTTATCGTTGATTTTTGGAATATTTTGTTAAACGTGTTGCCTATTTCCTTCCATGTACAAAAATTATTGAAGCTACTTTGTATGAAAAAAAATGCACAGCACCGTCAGGAAAATAAATCCCAAAAATCAGCGATAAGATCAGCTTCGTGAAACTTGCCCTTTATGATACTAAAATTGAATGGGCTACAAAAATCTGCAATATACCTACTATATTTTTTTGAAAAAAAAGAAACTAAAATTAAATAGATGACAAAAAAAATTTGTGGTTAAAATTTGTAAACATATGGCGAGCTTTTATAAGTATGCCACATGGTGCATTTGCAGTTTATTTTTATCCAACACAATTGACAAATTATGCGACTATTTACATTTACACAAAACACCACTTGCCCTCCCAACACGCAAACGAACACTCCAATTCGTAAATTTCAAAGCTTTTACAAAAACACTCATTTTCGTATTTTCACCGCATGAATGATGCATTTGCTTTTGTTAAAATGTAAAAGTAAATATTTTCATCATCATTTTTTAACATTCACACTCAAACCTATATACTTAATTTAAAATATGCGCACACATTTCCATATTGCGTTTGTTCATTTAGGTGAATTATGTGCGCACATGCGAATATGCTAATGGCCATTAGCTTATATGTATGTATGGTGTGTTTATCTATGTACATGTAAATGCTATGTACATGTACATATGTATGTTTGTGCGCGTATAAGCATGTAAATTTATTCTTGACTATTAATATAAACAATGAAATGAAATTTTTGAACAATGACCTATATTTCATTGCAACACGCCCGCCGTGAACTTAAAATATTTCGAAACAATAAAAAGTGCCGCGCACACAAATGGAAGGACAACAAAACAAAGTGGTGGCAAAAGGGCAAACACAAAAATGTAGAGAATATAAATACTTAATTATGCATACATGAGTATATTTATGTAGAAATATACATAGATAAGTAT
This sequence comes from Rhagoletis pomonella, assembly GCF_013731165.1. Taxonomy (NCBI): domain Eukaryota; kingdom Metazoa; phylum Arthropoda; class Insecta; order Diptera; family Tephritidae; genus Rhagoletis; species Rhagoletis pomonella. Next base: position 39,162,276 of record NW_023458561.1, on the reverse strand, counting down.
GCGCAAATTTTGGTATAAAGGACATGGTGACAAATTTAGGTCGCAGGTAATTTGCTAATAGAGGCTTAGAGGGAGTTTAAATGTCATGTTTCCAATTTAATAAGTGTGTCTTCCATAAAAAAATAAACAAAAATTGTAAGTACGTATTTGAAGTAGAAAGACAACCTTGAGCGTTTAAGCAGTTTAAAAAGGTACACAATAATCCTTAGAACAAGTGTGTGGTGAAATAGAGGGCCACTCTTCCGAAAAATCATTCGCGAAAGATACTCTCATATATGTATGTAGCTCAAGCACTCTAGTGTATATGAATCCAGAAACCGAATAGACACTGGGCATTGAGGGCGTGAGCCGAAAATTCGCTTTTTTCGAATTTCTATTGCTAATAGAAAGAATATGGTTCATAAGGATTTTCGGCCCACGCTACTGACCATCATTCGGAGACGAGATAGTTCATAAACCCAGCGGCGACTATCAACCAGAAGAATGAAGCCTAAGTTTAGGTTTAAGTGGCAGTTTTTTTTCCCGAATTCCAAGTAACATCTAGCATTTTATGACGAAAATTCGTCAAACTGCCGACATGTCTACGCCAAATTTTTATCTGCGGACAAATTATTGGGCCATCTCGGCATTTAAGAAAGTAATATCGGGCGATGTTTTGTTTTAGAAATTGTGTTCGAGGTTCCCGAACTGAGATTGTTGTCAACGGTGTTAGAGAGGGGCGCAGGACAAAATATTCAATCCCCATCCCGCCCATCCCGTCATTCAGTTTCAAGGTCCCGAACGCACCCATCACGATGGTTTGCAGATTTGTACCGCCTCACAGTGGTTCAACCTGTCTAATGGTACTTCATTAATTACACTGTATTTTTTTGCGATAAAAAGTTGTTTAGATTACTTGCTCACTCTCAAAAGTTTACAAAACACATTTTCATTGTGAATCGTGTTTTCAGTGACTCAAACTTCTAACGTTTTTATATTTATTTTATGAAAAAGCGCGGAATCCATTCAAGAAACTCTGTAATGCAAATCCAAGAAAAAGGTAAGTGCTCCTATTTAGAACAATAATTATAAATCCTTATTAAAAGTTGTATTATGTATATCGGTTCTAAGCCAAGTCTATTTTGCCCTTAATTAATTTTATTTTTTATTTTTATTTTACATAAACTTTTACAAGCTTTTACCTGTGCAGTCAAATCTTGAAATTCATCTTTAACAAACTTTCCTATGAGATAGACTTGAAACTACAAACTTAGCTCAGATCGCGATGACAATGCAATATGAAATATGAACTAATCCGCTAGGTGGCGCAGGTGTCGAGATATTTGAGAACGCGTATTTATGGTCCGATTTAGTTCATACTGATAATGTGTATTACTTAGATGGAAAGAAATAACTCCACAAAAAATTGTGCCGTAAATTTAACTTTATATTTTTTTAACAACGTATAAAAGCTTGTTAAAAAAAACAATTTTTTATAGGGGCTCATGGCTAAAAGAAAACGTGAAAAGCAAGCATTCGAACTGGTTGGATTTGACAGAAGTTGTATGTTTACCAAAACATGCTACCAAAGAGCAGCCTGCATCAACAAGTTAACAGCCTGATGATAAAAGCCAAGGTGGTCGACCACTCAAGCAATTTGCGCATTGCAGTGGACGTTCTTAGCGCAGAATATTAGAGCAGTTGGCGAATGTTGACCAATCAGCTGTAGAATATTTGTTGTAAACTTCAGAAAATTCCAACAAAAGTTTTCGCGAACAATGATGAAGTGCTTTCCATTATAACTGAAGCGAAACTCACCAAACATCAGTGTCTCATATTTAGAAATTTTGTTAATTCAAGAAAAATTCTGTGTTGCCATCGTGACTATTTGTTCTAACCTAGTAACCGAGAAAGCTTAACGCCTAAGAAATGCAGCATTCATGATTACGAAATGGGCAAACGAATTGGCCCAATGCGTCTCGAGGCTGAATGTTTCGAGGTCCAAGGTGTTAATTATGCCTCTGATTTATGCCAAGGGGTCGATTTATCGGCACTGGATAAATATGGCTGATAACAGGTGAAAGAACCTACTTCACCGCTGCATTAAGAGAATGTATTTAACTTCTTCCTAACTGGGCAGGAAACACGGGCCTATATCCTTTGCCGCATTTGCAGACTACTGGTTGGTTTGGGTTAACGTTGCTATTGCATCTTTAACAGACCATAAGTGGGAGAAACGGTAAAGTATATCTTTTATGATTCCTCATCACTGTGAGGGCTAGGAAAAGTTTTCTAGACAAGGCTTACTCAGCTATCTTAGCAGAACTGGTTGTGCGAATAATTTTAGAACAAAACCACATTTCGATGTTTAATTAAAACTAAATTGGAAACATTTGAAAATTGTAGCCATTTTTGAGAAAATACAAATTTGGAAGTAATAAAAGTAAATTGAAGGCCTTAACGCTTTGAAAATACCAATGGATTAAATGACCAATTAAGCCCGCTAAATAAATACGTTCATAGCAATTCATTGCCAATTCAACCTCCCCCAACTCAAGCAGACGCCCACGAAAATTACGTGCGGTTAATCAGCAAGTAACCAGTCGACCAAGCGACCGACCAACCATTCGCCCGCCCAAGCAAAGCCAGCATTAATATTTATTTGGAGGTTTTTGTTTTTTTTTTTTTAAATTTTCAAGACAAAGCGCACATTACAAGCACAATTAATTTGCAGCTACTTCAGAATTAATTACGTCTTGGTGTGCAAACGCCAGTATTTAGTAAATTAATACGCTAACAAATTGAACATTACATGCTACAAGCAGTACGCACGCTCGCATGCACAGCGAAATCCAAAATTGAAATTGAATTTGAAAAATTTTACAAAATACGCCTAAAAGAATCTCTGAGAGACGGCTTGCTACTTGCTATACACACATATCGCTAGCTTAGAGTGAAAAGTTGCTAAGTCCAGTTTTTTAAATTTTCCACGACAGAATAAAGACCATTCCAATTCGCCAGCCCGCAGGTATAGTCAAAATAAAGTCGACTGTATGGCTTGTTGTAGCTTTTTTGACATAC
>NW_023458561.1:39122688-39159116 GCF_013731165.1 Rhagoletis pomonella | reverse complement strand
GTATGTCAAAAAAGCTACAACAAGCCATACAGTCGACTTTATTTTGAATATACCTGCGGGCTGGCGAGTTGGAATGGTCTTTATTCTGTCGTGGAAAATTTGAAAACCTGGACTTAGCAACTTTTCACTCTAGCAAGCCGTCTCTCAGAGATTCTTTTGGGCATATTTTGTAAAATTTTTCACATTTAATTTCAATTTTGGATTTCGCTGTGCATGCGAGCGTGCGTATTGCTTGTAGCATGTAATGTTCAATTTGTTAGCGTATTAATTTACTAAATACTGACGGTTGCACACCAAGACGTAATTAATTCTGAAGTAGCTGCAAATTAATTGTGCTTGTAATGTACGCTTTGTCTTGAAAATTAAAAAAAAAAAAAAAACAAAAACCTCCAAATAAATATTAATGCTGGCTTTGCTTGGGCGGGCGAACGGTTGGTCGGTCGCTTGGTCGACTGGTTACTTGCTGATTAACCGCACGTAATTTTCGTGGGCGTCTGCTTGAGTTGGGGGAGGTTGAATTGGCAATGAATTGCTATGAACGTAATTATTTAGCGGACTTAATTGGTCATTCAATCCATTGGTATTTTCAAAGCGTTAAGGCCTTCAATTTACTTTTAATACTTCCAAATTTGTATTTTCTCAAAAATGGCTACAATTTTCAAATGTTTCCAATTTAGTTTTAATTAAACATCAAAATGTGGTTTTGTTCTAAAATTATTCGCCCAAAAAATACTGCTTTATTTAACTCGTAAAGCGTAAGTTTTACACTAAATTAATTATTGTTCCTAGGCGACTTTACACGCAACCAGTTATCTAATACATGGATGTTATAGACTTTAAATTATAGACTTAACGAAAAAAGCATTTAGTTATATATGTATGTACTAAATCCGGTAGGTGTATGCCAACCAGTTCTGCTAAGATAGCTGAGGAAGTCTTGTCTAGAAAACTTTTCCTAGCCCTCACAGTTATGAGGAATCACAAAATAAATACTCTACGGTTTCTCCCACTTATGATCTGTTAAAATTGCAATATCAACGTTAACCCAAACCAACCAGTAGTCTGCAAATGTGGCAATAGGTAATAGGCCCGTGTTTCCTGCCCAGTTAGGAAGAAGTTAAAGACATTCTCTTAATGCAGCGGTGAAGTAGGTTCTTCCACCTGTTATCAGCCATATTTATCCAGTGCCGATAAATCGACCCCTTGACATAAATCAGAGACATAATGACCACCTTGGACCTCGAAACATTCAGCCTCGAGACGCATCGGGCCAATTCGTTTGCCCATTTCGTAATCATGAATGCTGCATTTCATAGGCGTTACGCTTTCTCGGTTACTAGGTTAGAACAAATAGTCACGATCGCAACACAGAATTTTTCTTGAATTAACAAAATTTCTATATAATAGACACTGATGTTTGGTGAGTTTCGCTTCAGTTATAATGTAAAGCACTTCATCATTGTTTGCAAAAACTTTTGTTGGAATTTTCTGAAGTTTACAACAAACATTCTACAGCTGATTTTGGTCCACATTCGCCAACTGCTCTAATATTCTGCGCTTAGAACGTCCACTGCAATGCGCAATTTGCTTGAGTGGTCGACCACCTTGGCTTTTATCATCAGGCTGTTTACTTTTTGAAGCAGGCTGCTCTTTGGTAGCATGTTTTGGTAAAAATACAACTTCTGTCAAATCCAACCAGTTCGAATGCTTGCTGTTCACGTTTTCTTTTACCCATGAGCTTCTTTCCTACACCGTCGAAGCATTTTACATATATTTTTGGTACGCAAATCAATACCACGAGTATTCACATTTTCTAAATCTGGCAATACTTCTAATAGATGGCTAGAAAACTTCCTAATTTTTCCACTTCTGTACCACTCAGGAGAAAAAAAATTATATTAAAATCAGCTGTAAATTGTTAATTATTCCAATATGTCAAAAGTTAATATAAAAAATTGAAATTTAATTTTGTTAAAAATTTAGTAAAAAGACTTATTATATATACATAGTAAGTGTATTTTCTTCACAAAAAATTACTTTTTTATGAGAAATTAAATTTCTTATACAATGAGCAAATTATAAATTATTTTTCCCCATAAATTAAAATTAAAACCAAATTAATAAATAAGTTTATAATGTATTTTTACTAAAATTACAATTATGTTCGAAAGTATTAGTTATTAAATTTGCGATCGAAGTAAGCTAAGCAAATTTTTTCCCCAAATGAAAGAAAGTTGGCGAGATAGTTCGAAAGACTTTTGTTATTCTAGAAAAGAAGTCTTGGAAAAACAGTTCTCTCATTCACCTCTTGTGGTGAAAAGCTATTTTAATAAAAAGCACTTGTATATCATTTAGCTCGCGTGGCTCCAAGCCTCTACCACAGGAATTGTTTTTTTTTTTTATTTTTTTTTTAGTTAAGCAAGAAGAAAATAATTTTACTTTAATTTCATTTCATTTAAAAAAATATTTTTTTTTAATTTATTCGTTAATTTTGAGCTCCAGGCCGGTTGTTAAATAAAACATATATTTTGGCGGTTTTATTTATTACATTTATTGCTGTCGATATTTCGCCTTCAATCTGAAGGCATCTTCAGGAATTATTGAGTTTTTCCAATCGACTTTATTTTATTTATTTTTTTTTTTAATATTTTTACTTTATTTTAATTTTTTATTTAAATTTCTTATATTTATTACTTTTGATTGTTTTGAAAAGAAAAATATACATATACTTTTTTAATTAAAATAAAACTTAGTGCTAAAAGGCGAACGGCATAACGCTAAGACCTCCTCCTTAGCAGATCTTTCAATTAGTCTTTCGAAAGACAGCAAAGCGCTTTTAAGATAGTTGCCACAAAAGACAACTGTCTTACGCAAGACTTTTGTCTTTCGAAAGACTTTGGTGAGGTGAAGGACAGTTGCCAGAATTGCCCTGTAAGAAATTCTCCAAACATTTTCATCTTTCGCACAGATTTATTTTAGGGCATAATGAACCATATTCTTGCTATTAGCAATATAAATTCGAAAAAAACGAATTTTCAGCTCACGCTAATGCCCAGTGTTTATTCGGTTTCTGGATTCATATACACTAGAGTGCTTGAGCTACATACATATATGAGAGTATCTTTCGCAAATGATTTTCTATTTCACCACACACTTGTTCTAAGGATTATTGTGTACCTTTATAAACTGCTTAAAACGAAGTTTTCTCAAGGTTCACCAGCGTTTCGTCTATTTTAAATACGTATTTACTTAGAATTTTTGTTTATTTTCTTATGGAAGACACACTTATTAAATTGGAAACATGACATTTAAACGCCCCATGAGTCTCTATTAGCAAATTACCTGCGACCTAAATTTGTCACCATGTCCTTTATACCAAAATTTGCGCATATGTATCTATGTATGTATATTTCTACATAAATATACTCATGTATGCATAATTAAGTACTTATATTCTCTACATTTTTGTGTTTGCCCTTTTGCCACCACTTTGTTCTGTTGTCCTTCCATTTGTGTGCGCGGCACTTTTTATTGTTTCGAAATATTTTAAGTTCACGGCGGGCGTGTTACAATGAAATATAGGTCATTGTTCAAAAATTTCATTTCATTGTTTATATTAATAGTCAAGAATAAATTTACATGCTTATACTCGCACAAACATACATACATATGTATGTACATAGCATTTACATGTACACAGATAAACACACCATACATATAAGCTAATGGCCATTAGCATATTCGCATGTGCGCACATAATTCACCTAAATGAACAAACGCAATATGGAAATGTGTGCGCATATCTTAAATTAAGTACATATATGTTTGAATGTGAATGTTAAAAAATTAAAATAAAAATATTTACTTTTACATTTTAACAAAAGCAAATGCATCATTCATGCGGTGAAAATACGAAAATGAGTGTTTTTGTAAAACCTTTGAAATTTACGAATTGGAGTGTTCGTTTGCGTGTTGGAGGGGAAGTGGCGTTTTGTGTAAATGTAAATAACCGCATAATTTGTCAATTGTGTTGGATAAAAATAAACTGCAAATGCACCATGTGGCATACTTATAAAAGCTCGCCATATGTTCACAAATTTTAACCACAATTTTTTTTTTGTCATCTATTTAATTTTAGTTTCTTTTTTTTTCAAAAATATAGTAGGTATATTGTAGATTTTTGTAGAACATTCAATTTTAGTTTCATAAAGGGCAAGTTTCACGAAGCTGATCTTATCGTTGATTTTTGGGATTTATTTTCCTGACGGTGCTGTGCATTTTTTTTCATACAAAGTAGCTTCGACAATTTTCGCACATGGAAGGAAATAGGAAACACGTTCACCAAAAAAATCCAAAAATCAACGATAAATCCTAGCCAACTCAAACTTGCACTTGGTTATACTAAAATTTATGCACAAATTTTAAAAGAGTTTTGTTGAAGAATAAAATATATTTTTATAAAAATTTACTTAATTAAATAACAAAATATACATTTTTGTATCTTTTCAATATGTGCTTATAATAATGGCACAGGTGTATATCTCGTATGCGCATGTAATAGGTCAATGTTCGCTTCTTCCTTTGAGACTGAAAACTCTTTACCCAGATTTAACTTTTAACGTCCCTGAAAAGTTCACTTTTTGAAATGTGTCGCATCAAAATCTTCAACAAAACTTGCATGCGCTCAAAGCTCCAGAAATTTGTATTACAGATGTTCAAAATCCTTTGTGTTTTTTTTTACCACAAATTCATTCCAAATATGTCCTATACAAATTCCGATTCAAACCTTTAATCCAACGCGCCACAAGGCGATCAAAGCTGTCTGCGAGGAAAAATATAAAAAGACGGGCTAGGAAAATCAAAGATAAGATTTCAGAGCAGAAAAAGCGGATTTATTGACACAATAAGGCAAAGAATTACATATGAGTGTACATTAGTGTGGTCCAAAATTGCATGTGAAAAAGTCGGAATTTTTATGCTCTCTTCCCCTAGGATTGTTCTATATGGAAAAAATATAGCGTTATTTTATTTTGAAGTCTATTTTGAAGTTTTATTTTGAGGTCGCTCAAAGCGCTCAAAGTTTTCTATGTATTTTATATGGGAAAAAAAAGACTTTTGGTAGAAAAGGTATAGAATTCTTGATAATCAATATTTTGCGATGGAAAAACCCTGTTTCTCTTAAGGAGATTCCCAACCTCTAAATATTTTTTGATTTCAAAATAAAAACTACGGGTATTTTTCGATATAGAACAATCCTAGTGGGTGAGAGCCTTACTTATTTTCTACCACCCTAATGCACGTACACTTATGTTATTTTAGGATGTTCCCAAAAACATTAAAAAATAAAATTTGTATGGGGCACCACCTTATTTTGTTCTATGTACAAAATGAAGTCACCCACGAAAAATTCAAAATGGTAATCAAAATTTTTAGGGGTCGCTACCAGGACTTGAAAAAATTATTATTTTTCAATCGCAAAAGCTCAACAAAATTTTTAATCTCTTTAAAATCTGATAAATTTGACATATTATTGAAACCAATTCATATGAATTCATAAATACGCTGAGTTATAGCTGTTAAAAAAAAATAAAAATTAATTTCGAATTTTTGCGATTTAAGAGAAATTAAATTTTTTCCCAACCCTGATAGCGACTCCTAAAATTTTGGTGTTGATAATTTTAAGGATCACCCAAATGCATAGTATGCATGAAAAAGTTAAATTGTAAAGCGGCGCATATTCTCTAAAGGGAGAATCCATCAGCGTCAGCTACAACAACAATGACGACGACAACAAAAAAGTGATAAAAATCTTATAGATTATTTTTATAATTGAATTTAACACACAAGGGACGGCTGTTGCAAATTGTTGTTGTATTAGTGATAGAGTGAAAAATTGCAGACGACAGCAGACTGGAATATTACACAACATAAAATACAGATTCGTATGCACAATATTTCTATATGCTTGTATGATTGTGCTTTTGTATGTTGCTGCGGATAAATACATATATGGGGTATGACGAGCAATTTTCGCCAAACAATTTTATGATACATACATATGTATGTACGTATGTACATTTATTTTAACAACTAAAGTTATCGCTCTTATAGGGTTTGGCTGAGTGTGAACTTGCCAATTGATGCACTAGCTGGCGTATTCAGTAACGTTGATAGTTCAACACATCAAGCTTCGAACGGACAATGTAGTAAATTGTATTATCCCTTGACATTTTACATTTCGCTTGGTCCTTTGCAGTCATATCATTCCTCTTGTTAAGGAAGCTAACGTAACGTCTAACGCGCAGTGGTTTACTGGCGAATTGAAACGCTTAAAAAATCAAAAATCCAAAGCATTTAAGCTTTTTAAAAAATCTGGCTTGTCTTCTCACTACTCCGCGTACTCCATTCTTAGGCATAAATACAATGTATTGAACAAAAAGTGTTACAATAATTATATTAACAGGGTTCGACTCAATATAGTTTCTAATCCCAAATCGTTTTACGCATTTGTGAACACTAAGCGTAAGACTAACGGTTATCCCTCAACATTGAAGTTAAATGACTTAGTTTCCAGTGACGAAAATATTATTGCCGATATGTTTGCTGGTTTCTTCGAGTCAAACTACTCTGCCAGTTCTACATCTTCCCAACTGAATTCGAATCTATCTAGCTACCCATTCGATCTGCCATCATTTGATTGTATCCGAATTCCATCGATATCTGCTGCGGACGTCCTCATTCATTTGAATTGTTTGAAAATTTCATATACAGCTGGCCCAGACGGTATACCCACAAGTGTTCTTAAAAGTTGTGCAGAGTATTTGTATAAGCCTCTGGCAAATATTTTTAATGCTTCCCTAAAACAGGGTGTCTTCCCATCTTCCTGGAAGGATTCGTTTATTTTGCCACTTTATAAAAATGGAAGTAGGACTAACATCGTAAACTATAGAGGAATTGCGAAGCTTTGTGCTATTGCTAAAGTTTTTGAGGCAATCGTTACGGAAGAACTATCTCACTCTATTACTTCTGCTATTGATCTATCGCAACACGGTTTTTGCAAAGGTAAATCAACTGTATCCAATCTTCTTGAATTCACTACTTATGTGTCTAATGGGTTTAAAAACAATCTTCGAACGGACGTGATTTACACTGATTTCAGCAAGGCATTTGACAAGGTATCTCATTCAACCCTTATATATAAACTTGATCGAATTGGCTTCCCTCCTATTCTTCTCAGCTGGCTTTCTTCTTACTTAGTGGATAGGAAACAAAGAGTAATTTTTAAAAATTGTACCTCCCGGCCAATACATGTCACATCCGGCGTACCTCAGGGCAGCCATATTGGTCCCGTCTTGTTTATTTTATTTATAAATGACCTTCCTAAGGTGTTGAATTACTCGAAATGCTTAATGTACGCTGATGATGTTAAGCTCTTTAAGTACATTAGTACTGCAGAAGATAGGGAGCATTTGCAAGCTGACCTAACCTGCATTTTCGAATGGTGTGAAGCAAATTCCATGTCACTAAATTTGAAAAAGTGTAAATTCATGACCTTCTCTAGAAAATCGTTCTATCCAAATTCGTATATGATATCTGACCACAATGTTGAGCAAGTGACCAATTTCATTGACCTAGGTGTAACTATGGATCCGAAACTAGAATTCAAGTCTCACATAAACTCCTGCGTGATTAGGGCTAGAGGATTGTTGGCTTTTCTTAAGCGCTGGGCCAAGGAGTTCAACCATCCTTATGTCACTAAAGTTCTCTTTACCTCTCTAGTTAGACCGATTTTGGAGTATGCATCTATAGTATGGAATCCTAGCTATCAAATTCATAGTGACAGGCTCGAATCAGTGCAGAAACAGTTCCTGTTATTTGCCCTCAAAAATTTATGTTGGGACTCGTCTAAAAATCTCCCACCCTACAAGGATCGCCTGAAGCTTATAGATTTGCCGACGCTTCAGAGTCGTAGAGAGATGCTTGGTGTTCTTTTTTTAATTAAATTAATGAACGGGATGGTCAGTAGTCCCTTTTTACTGAGTGAGATAAATTTTTGTATTCCTACAAGACCCACGAGACATTTTAAACCTATTGTGTTGAGTATTTGTAAATCAAACTTTGAAATGCATGATGCTTTTCGGTGCTTATGCCAAGATTTTAACAAGCATTATGATTGCATCGACATATCTGAATCGCTTTTTGTAATAAAGAAAACATTGCTCAACAAGTTAACTAAATAAACTAATATCTGCAACCGTGAACGAAAAAATTACACAATATCTATGACTGCTTAGTACAATTGTAACGGCTTCGTATATTTCCGCGACCGCGTAGGACAATAGGAGCAGGGATCGGAAACTCGGCCTTTCCGACCTCGCCCAACAGTTCGTCTATAGCGTGGAGCGGAAACTAGGACTTTCCGCCTGCCTCACTTACAAAGTAACGACTACGGGAACATGGATCGGAAGCTCGGCCTTTCCGACCATGATCAACGGCCTGTGAACAGGGCGGAGCGGAAACTAGGTCTTTCCGCCCGCCGAACACAAAAGTAGACTGGAGACAAGGCCTCGCCAGCTACCCAAATTGCTATTGAATATCATTGTTATCTTTACAAGTTAATATTTATAATTATTTCACTCTGTAATGTATCACACATACTTAAATATTCTAAATCTTTTTATCTCAACTGTCTGTAAGAAAACATTTTTCTGTAGACTAAATAAATAAAATAAATAAATAAAATATCTCCCAGAGACTAGCGAACGTCTAGCGCAGTCATTCCCCAAAGTGGTCCAGGTGGACCCCCAGGGATCTACCTTGGCGTGAAAAAAAATATGGAGGTCCATGAAAATTCATCTGGTTTCGATAGTAAAGAACCAAAATGGTTGCTTGCTAGCCTATTTAATTAACTAAAAATTGTTTGTGTGGTGTATAGAGCTCTTGGCGCACTGTTGAACTTACCGTCACTTTGTGTCATCACACCTGGGGAAGCCTTAAAGGCCACCTGCAGACTAAAAACAAACTGATGTTGGTATAACACTGAGTGAGGCGATGCGGAAATTTCCGGCGGCGGATATTTGAGCACTTGTGTCTTTTCAATGCCACAGGATAGTACGAAAACATTACCTTTGTTGAAGAGATTCTAGAGGGAGAGAGTTCCCTTAAGGGGAATGTTGGTTTAATTCCATCACTGAGCCCGCACTCGTACATTGTCTAATTTTGCACTGATGGCTACAAAACTGAATCAGGGTCAGAATATCGAGTATTTTTCGGAGTTAATGGCGATAAGTTTCACTTTTTCTCTTGGGGAATTTGACTCGGTCTTCCATGCTGAGGTATTTGCAATCCCCAAAGCCATAGACTATAATAATAATAATAGATTGGCGCTTACACATAAGTTAGTGTTTGGCCGAACTTCTCGTCCGATTTGTGGCATGCGCCTTGTTGTTTTCACACAAAGTGGAGGGACCTACAGTTTTACGCCGACTCCGAACGGCGATTGTATTTTGATGAGAAGCCGTTTTTCATGGAAGAAATACACTCGGAGGTTTGCCATTGCCTGCCGAGGGGCGACCGCTGTTAAGAAAAATCCTTTTTTCGGAACTTATTGCGATGTTGCTTTGACCAGGGCTCGAACCCAGGCGCTGTGGAGTGGAAGCGCGCACTGCTTACCACTACACCACAGCGGCCGCAAAGCCATAAGCCAGAGACTACGTGGTGAAAACTGGGTGGAGGGGAGGGAGTTTACGTGTCTACAGGTACAGCCAAGCTGCACTTAAGGCATTGGCCAGCCCTCTATCTAAGTACTTCGAAACTAGTTCGGCAATGCAAGTCTCGACTAAATTATTTTGGTAAAGATAACGAGCTTGCTTTACTCTGGGTGCCGGGCAACGCGGGAGTGCCTGGAAATGAGACATCTGATCCTTTGGCCACATTTGGCTTAGAACAGGCATTCGTCGATCCGCAACCAGTTATAGCATTCCCCACTTCGACCATCGAAGCCACTATCAGAAACTGGGTGGATACTTCGCTCAGCAATGACTGGGAGCCATCGAGTGGATGTAGGTGGGCAAAACTCATGTTGCCATCAATCTCAGAAGGTCTATCTAGTTTTTGCTGCTCACTGAGTAGACAGGACTGCTGACTGATCACTTCACGTGGCACAAACACCTGACTGTGATAGGCGTAAATGACAACTCCAATTGCCCATCCTGATTTGAAGAAGATGAGACGGGGGAACACTTCTTGAGCATCTTGCTTGCTTGTTTGTTTATAATCGATTTATCTAGATTCGGTCTTTTCTTTTTTGTCAGTTTCTGAATTTGAAGATAGGCATAAAAAGCTTTGTAGTTTGTTTCAAGTTTTGTGTTTTAAAAATGCGAGTTTCGAATATTTTTCCCATCACTTTAAAACTCGGAGAGATAAAAATAAAAACTATTTGACAGATACACCACATGCAAATTTATGAGTGAGCCGAACATGTGAGGAGTTTATTTGGTGCTCTTAAAAATTATAACTCCTCAGAGGGAGATATGTAGTTCTTTCGTGGCTTTACGAGCTCTGTGTTTTTTTTTTTTTTAACTTGCAAGTGTGTAATCACATTATTTAATAAATGGAACACAAGAAAATATCTTATTTTTATTTTTGCCACTCCGAATTTAGTTTTGGAACTCACCCGCGATGCAAAATTACATCGTTAGATGTACAGCTTAATTGCGAGAGTCTGGTCGAATGCATATCATTTTTCTAGAGTCGAAACGTATCGAAAATTTCATGGCATTGCTTAAAAATTCGACTCGACTTGGAATAAAATATTTTACGCCAATTATACATTCAAGAAAAAACGTATACATAAAGCTAGGCCCGAATTATGGTATCTGTGATCGAATTAAACTCGATTCGAATCGAAGGAAATAAAATGGCAGCAGTTTGTCTTAAATATGTACATTTTAAATTGAAAAATCGAACTCGCCACCAAATGCCGTAATCTCAAAAAGAAATTTCGATTCGAATTTGATTCGATCACAGATGTATTGATTCTACATTTAAAAAAAATACTCTGCACTTCAAAATGGTTTGATTAGTGTTCGAATTTCTCACTCCTTAGTACCGCTGTTTGACCTAGCACTTAAAATAAAATAAGCATGTTATATTTTCTAACATAATTAAACCGTGAATAACATTGTAAAAATGTATAGTTTTAAAATAAATAGTTTAAGGGCTGCCCAGTAGGATGAATCGAAACATGAATTTTGCGGAATCCGGTTTCAGCTTTAGACGTCAGATGTTGCACCAGCGATCAGCATTAGCTATGTAAAATCTCATTTTCATAGATCCTCTATACTCTCACTTAAATAAATATGCACGTTCTCAGTCTTTCTCGAGCAAAATCTTAAAAAAAAAAACATCTAAAAGTAGCTTTCAGTCAGGTCTTATTCATAGATTCTCTTGTAAGATGCGAAACTCACATGGGAGGCTTGTTTTGCTATTAAGAACTTTTTGCAACCTTTATTGGGTATTGGGGGTGTCTACAGAGACATACACATCTTTCTCTCCACATTTTTTCACGATCGAGCCCATGAAATTATGTTAAAGTTCCAGTTCAGTTTCTCATTTGATTGAGATCGTTTTTACACAAATAGCTTAGCGCCTCTGTAATGGTAATGTATGGACTTGAAAAGTTATTTCCCAACATCGACTGCTTGGAACGTTAGCGTTGACATTGCTATTACCAACCGAGATGAATACTTACCAGAAGCAACCTAAACATTTTTAATGCTTCGAGGGTCCTGAATTTATGTTAATAAACCTACCCAAAATTGGATCGAGGTTTAACATCTAGCTCTAGTGTGTGTGTTCTCCACAGATTTGTCCTTTTGGGTACGCTGTCGAAGGCCAATGCATTCGGATTTTGGAGCGGTGGCATATGGACTTAGACGATATTTGGTTTTAGCACGATGACGCGCCACGCCGCATAGCCCATACCACAATCGATCTTTTGCGCGCCAAGTTCGGCGGTGTCAACTGGTCACCTCGGAGCTGCGATTTGACGCCGTGAGACTATTTTTGTTGGATGCCGCAAAGGAATGAGGTTATGCGAACAATCCACTAACGATTCAGACCCATAAGGCGAATAACGAGCAAGTAATTCTTAGAGCCAGATACCGTCACCAAGGTCATGGAAAACTGGGTTAACAGGTTCCGCTGCTGCGAAGCCAGCCGAAGCAACCACATGAATGAAATCGTGTACCATAAATAATATGAATGTTTGCTCTTTCGAATAAACCAATATTTCACTGAAAAAATAGAGTTTTGTTAATTTTTTGAATCTTTTAAAAGAAATCACTACATACACCATCCTTTACATATAGGTATTGTAGGCATCTAAATTCCGGTACGGAAGAAGCAGAAGTCGACTTACGCCGAAACCTGAATATAAGGCTCAGTCGTTGAGGAAATAAGGGCACTTCAAAGTTCCACTGCCACTGTTATTAAAGTATTTTTTTCACTCGGCTGAGCCTTAATTTGCCCTTGGCTGTCATGCCACCTCAGCCAGTCGTTATTGGTAGGATACGTGGTGCTGATTTATCTGTTTTGTTCCGTGTCGTAATTTTAACTTCTATGCTATGCTTGGCCGTAAAATTACGACCGGGGAAAAAGTGTAATTTTTTATCGTGATACCTCTTTTACGTATATGCTGTTTACAACATATCGATGGACAAACATTAAAAATTAAAATACCTCGCAAAAAATGTGCCCTCTTCCCCACCACTTTTTCAGAGCAAATAAACACTGATTCGATTCCTTTTCATCATTCCTTTAATAGGTTCCAAAATTGCATGTATATTACATAACTTTTTTTTTTCTACGGGGCAAATGTATAGATACTCGTATGTACATACATACATATTCCCGCTGAAAAGCACACTGATCCGAAAATTCTCAATGCAAACAGTGTACGATTATACTTTGAACTCTGCTTTCACGCTAGCGAAAGCGTTATGTTGTTGAGTTGTAAAAAAAATCCCAAATTTGTGTTTGTTGACCTCAACTGGGGGGCTGGGAGCATTTTGACCGTAGGGATTTTAGATATTGAAAATTCTATTTGAGAAGCATTAAAGTTTCTGTTTCTGCTTTGCTTTTATGACCTTTTGTCGTTGTCTCTGAAGTTTGGTGTTGCTCAAGGCCGCAACTGGGATTTTGTACGTGATGAATACACAAACGAGTATTTATTTATCTAACACAGTTTGTAAGGATACATTTTCACACTTTCAATGACCTTTGTGTAACACCCCTATTCTGGCGTCATTACTATTAAAATAAATACATACATATATGGTCACCTTAACTAAAGGAAAAGCAGACAGCTTTTTAAATTAACAAAGTAAGTGCTTACAACGCTGATATAAACACCCAGCAATTTTTTTAACATAGATTTGCCTACCTCATATCTTGGATTGTTCAAATATGAGCGCTTAAAAGTAAATCTTGGCCATGTATTTTGAAAGTTGGGCATATATTTCTGGTTTTCTGAGCGTTGGAAAATTGCACAAAAGGTGGCAGAAAAACTTATGCCTTTAAAGTTCTCAAATTGACCAAAATTTATGTGCAGGTTTTAATTTACCAAACAAATTTTGTGTCCAATTTTTTAAAATATCAGAAAATTTTATTCAGATTTTAAACTATCAAAAATTTATGCGAAACTTTTAAAGTACCAAAAAAGTATGTCCAGCTTTTAAGGAAACAAAAACTTGTTTGTGTCCAGTTTTTAAATATCTGAAAAACTATCAAAAATTTAATTTAAATTTTTAAAAAACAAAAATATCCAGTTTTTAAATTACCAAAAATTCCCGAAAAAACTAAGTCTAGTTTTTAGTTTCCAAAAAACAATATGCCTTGCTTAATTTATAAAAGATATAGTATATGTATGTTCAATTTTAGAGTGGCCAAAAATGTTTATCTAGATTTTGCATAAGTCTAGACTTTAAATTTCTAAAACACCATTTTAAGTTTTAAATCATAAGCATAGTATCTATGTCCAGTTTTTCAATGCCCATAAATTTATGCCACTTTTTTTAAATGTACAAAAAATTATGTCCAGTTATTAAATTATCAAAAATATATATCAATTTAAAATAACCGAAAATAATTTTTTTTTCAACTCTAACTTGAAAACTGCTATTATATCAGTTTTCAAATTAATTGTGTTGAGTCTGTACGATCCACAAGCAATTCGAGTCCGGATCTAATTTTTGATTTGTGCCTCTTTTAAAGAGGGCCTACTTTATAAGTGAGAAAAAAATTATGTCCAGATTTTCAAAAAATTATATCCAGTTTTCAAATCATAAAAATGTATATTTTTCCAATTTTTCCAATTACCTTCAATATATGCTCAGATTTTGAGTGAACAAAAAATTATGTTCATTTTTAAATTATCGCAAATATGTAGCCAGGCTTAAATTCAAAATTTATGTCCAATATTTTAAATGCCAATAATTTACGTTCCGTTAAAAACTTATTATGTCTCGTTTTTAAATTATAAAAAATATCCAGTTTTAAAATGACCACACACGTATGTATAGCTTTTAAATGACCACTTCATACTTTAAATTATCAAAACACAATGTACAAAAAATTGTTGTGCAGTTTTTAAATTCTCAAAATTTAAGACCAGCTTTTATTTCTAAGCGCTCAAATAATTTTATGCCAGGTTTTTTATCATAAAAACAAACATATGTACATGTACTATGTAGTCATAAGGAAGAGTCTCTTAAAATTTATTTTATTTCCATTAGTATAACTTATCTTTATGATAATAATGCCGTAGCTTGCGATTATATGTAAATTAATTTATTAAAGAAATACTTATTCGTATAAATACATGTACATACTTATATATCATCAAGTTTGTGGCTGTTTACAGCTTTTCTGCACAGCTTTTTTATTTTTAACGTGTTTATTTGACAATCATTTTTGTTGTGGCTGTGGCTCATCCTTTATGAAAGTTTTTATTCCAATGGCGTGACAAAGTGAAATTTACTCTACTCTAAATGCAATGGACAAGTCATCCGTTTATTTTACTTCAAATTTTGCATGTCGTGAACAAAAGGGCTGTTGAAAAGGGCTTAACTTATCAAATACATTTTATTTATTTACGATAGAAAAATATTAGCTAATCATTATACTATCGAAAAAGCTGTGACTTGAAAAGCGTTCAACTATTACAGAATATTAAATTATCCTAAATCCAACGACAACATTAAACATTAACAATATTGGAGTTCGATTTGTGGGCATTTCACTAAAAAACTTATAAAAAGAACTGATAATAAATAGTATTTATAATGAAATCTAAACGTAAATATTGTTCGCGTACTAATGTTAAGTGCTGCATTTGCCTTTAGTTGCTTGATAAATAAATTTTTGGTGCGCCCACAGATATGCAACATTGGATGGTTGTACAACTCAACTAAATAACTATCTACACATTATTTCATTCGCCTAACGAGCAAAGCCATGCAATTTCTAACTGGCTTATGGAATAATTTGTAAAGGTCTGTTCTTCTTCGAAAAATCTCTTTCCTTCGAGTTAATTTTGTCTTAGAATTGCATTAAGCCTAAGTTCGAATTTATTTAAACCTTTTTTCGGCATTTTCCGATATATGAGTGAAATGTGCGTTAGTAGTATTGATATGAAATCAAAATACCAACGGATTTACAGGCCATAATTTATCTTTGTTTTCGCAGTGCATACATCATCCTTCAACCATAACCACACACAACACACATATAATTATCTATATACACCCAAACATACTTTCGTATGTATCTATATATATGCAAGCATTTGACTTTTTACAGCAATTCCAGGTCATTCGAAAAGCTTTAAAGCTCAGTTAGTCTAGACTTAATTTCCGTAACTTAATTTGACTTAATATTTTTTTTTTTTTTAAGAAACTATGTTGGCGGTTAGTTGAAATTTAATTTACTGTAAGAATCTTAAGAACCTGTAGATTTTAGGTTCCTAAGTTACGGCTTTACGAAAATTGAGAGCGGTGAGAGAATAAGGCTTGCCAGACTCCCGTTTTCATATTTCTTAAAAATAAATGAACGCAAACAGCTCAAAAAGCAAATACAAAAACCAAAATAGTTTCACTCCTGGCTTAAGTTGACGTGTTGAGTAATCATTGATGATTTCTTACGGTAAGTTAAATTATGTAAGTCTAGACTAACTGAGCTTTTATTAACCACGCCCCCACATATGGAAGTTGATATGCACTGCTTTACATGAATTTACATGCTGATATTTGCTTATGTTCGCCTTTTAGCTGCACTGTCACTCTGTTTGTTTCCCAACGGGTAAATTTTGACAGGACAGAACATTGTACCTCTGAGTTACTGCTAGGGGTATGCGTGACAAACAATGAACCGCGACAAATAAATTTATTTTTACATATGTACATAATCATATGTAAGTATATGTACCTATGTAGGGAGTATGTATGTTTAGATTACGCTGCACAGACATCAAGGGGATCAAAATGCTTGAGGAGAAATTAAATTCGTTTGATGAGATAGTTTAAGTTAATACTGATTTTCTTCCATATCCTATCTGAAATACTTTTTTATGTACCGTTTCATAGACTTGTGATCTGATTTTACATGGCACAGCATATGACTTGAAATGCATTTTAGTCGTAGGTTTGTGTACTTTATATAAACCACTGGTGTTTTAAACATAAATATATGACAAATGATTGGATACGGTATGATGTGGCGTATGCAGATATGAAGTATGTAATTTGAAACGATTTAATTTGATATTATAAGCAGGATTGCCGTTAAAGAAAATTGTTTCCGCTCAAAAGCTCGGACCAAAACCAATGACAACCGGCCAACCAAATTAAGAATGCAAACTTCTCTTTTAATTAATTTTAAAATTAACAATTTATTTCAAACGCCAAAAACCTCATTCGTAAAAATTCGCAGTTTATAATCATTACAGTAACTATTATAATACACGTATTTAAATTCGGTCAAACATGTACAGTCATGTGTCCAAAACTTCGATTTTGATACACTTTCTTCGTTCCACATAAATCGATTAATGGCAAAGCTGGCTTTACATGAGGCAATTTTTTGTCTTCTTTGAGGCAAGCGATTTTTAATCACGATTTCCCGACCGATTTTCTTGAGCAATCATAAATCGCCTAAAAATCGCCTCATGTAAATGTAGTTTAAGTTGTCACGAGCACTGCCAATCAAGTTCCATCTCCTATTATTTTCGGGAATTGTCCCGTGTACACGACACATTCCTATTTAGATTTGACAGTTCATCGTTGTTTCTTCCCCATAATTTTCGCTCTCTATCTTTGCTTTGCTTTTTTTCGATTCTGTCTTGCTATGCCAGCTTAGTTCGAGAAATATCCCATACAAATAACGGCCACAAGCTCAATAAAAATTGTTGAATATAATTGTTATAAGGCCATAAAATAACAAAAACTAATGGGACGGCAAAGATTTATTACATACGAATTTCTATGGCGAATTAAGTGATTCGGTCCATCATTGGTTAGCCAATTTTGAATGAGTGAGCGCATTACGAATGAGGCTGTAGTGGGAATAACGGTATTAGAAAATTGTATATGTCGTGTTTGAGCTGTGTTTCATAAACATTATATCAGATTTACGCAGGAACAAGCAAATATGTATAAAGGTACAAAGTTTTGGTATTTTTATTATAAATTTACAGTCATATAAAAAAATAATAGAGACATAACATTTTTTGGCTAGTTTTGACTATTTTTCTATATATATATTCTATATTTCTTGTTAATTTTTATTTTTATATAAAAAATACAGCTCATTATCTAAATAAAATATTATAAGCTGAAGTTTCGAACTTCGTATAAAAATAATCAACAAAACCGAAAAAGTGCAAGTTTCAAAAGTGCTTTGTTTCAAGTGGCTAATAATTTGCGTTGATTTTTGATATTTTTTTTTTGGGGGAAAGTATTCGTTTCTTCTATCCAAAATAAAAAAAAGATTCTCAAATATAAGTACTATATATGAAAGAAAATGCGCTACACATCCACATATCGTTACCTTTATATAGAAAGTACCCATCTAACATTTTTATTTCTTAACATAGTAGTTTTAAGATCAAATAAAAAGTACAGTTTTTTAGTTGCGAACGCTGTTTTTTATAAACGGCTGTATGTAATTTAATATTGTTATAATTATCTTTTATTTCTATATGAAGGTTAAGAAGTAATCAGTTGACCTCCCTATGAAGCTGGATTTCGTAAGAAAATGAGTTTGGGCCTTTCTATATTAAGGTACGCGAAGGGATTTTGGTCCAGGTCATCAGATCTACACTCTTCGTTCGATTTTCAAAAATGCGGTATAAAATTGAAGGTCTCGAGTTTTTTTTCGAAAATAGTTGCCACCTGTAAAAAAATTAAACTCAAATTATTTAATAATCAAAGCCATAAGATCCGCACCTTTCGCTCGATTTTGAAAAGTCAGGTCCCAAATTAAAGGGTTCGGGCTGCAGATGTGCAATAAATACTTTTTAGAAAAGAGTGTCCTCCTTCAAAAAAATAAAGTTCAAATTGCTTGAAAAGTTAAACCTATTATTACAAACTGGGTATCAAAGGAAAAGTGTTTTAAGAAGCTTTGTTTCTTAATTTCGCTGTAGGACTATTTTATGAACAATGAGCAGAAAAAAGTGTTACACGTTTGTATATCGACACGTGAGTGAAAGATCGACCTATCACGGCAGCCAGTTCGAAAACGCCCTATCTTAGAAAACATATCAAGAACGCCCTACTTCAGAATTTGATTGAAGAACGCTCTATCTCAAAATTTGGTTGAAGAGTTCACGTCAAAAACGCCCCCGGAGTACTTACAAAATGCTCCTCTGTAATGCAGAAGCGGAGCAACATGTCTCTACACCAGCTTATTGTTACCCGATCAGTGCTCGTTTTTTAACGATCGTAAGCACTCCACGATTTTTATTGGGGTGGGTTGCCGAGGTAGAAGAATTTCTATGTGGAGTAGTTATGTGCTGCTCGGATGTAATGCGGAGCTGCAGTATATGGTCCTGCCTTAGGACATTGCATTGTTAATAAGACCACATTTTGTATATATGTATATCGTCGGTGATACTGCAAAACGTTTTATGTCACTTCTTACCTCTGGTGCTTAATTTATCTGTTATCTGTATCTGATCGCTTCTGGCTATCTTTTATCTTCATCAGCCAACGGGAGACAGTTTTGTCATTCGTTTATAAGGGTGTAACGATTTACCGATGCATTCCGTACATCTAAGTGTCAAGGGTACCAATAGACATAGACCGTTTTGCACTATCACCGACCATATTCATTTCGGTTAATTGTGAAGTACTCCTTGAGCCTTAAGAAGTACTCCTTACATGCGGGAATGGAGTAGTCGCGATTTTTGCAGGGAAATTCAGCTTTAAATACAACACATGCATACATCCATACATACATGTTGGCATGCCAGCCTCAAAGTACCTACTGTGTCTTCCAGGAACGCCTCTAAATATGCTTCTTAAATTTTGCTTTAAAATTGTTGATTCTCAAAATATTAATCAAACTCAAGTCGAATGTTTTTTTATTTGTTTTTGTATATTTTTCTTATTATTTCTTTCTTTCTTTAGACATTGGATGTAGACATCCACGCACTGCTGTTGGTGCCACTGTTGGCTATGATATAATTTCGCCTTAGCAACAACTGCGGCACGCGCCTTTTTCTGGCGCACTTCCCACACTCTGTCTTCCCTTGGCTTTGTCCTGAGCAATGCGTTAATACTACGCAAGGACAGACATATAGTCATAGGGATTGCGCATCACGATATTTGACATTGCGCGTACTTATTGCATAGTTATAAAAGTGAAGCAGCAATGGAACAATTCTTTGGTTCCAGTTGCGTTTTTGTGGATTTTATTATGTGTTTATTTTATTATTTAAACATCTTATGGATTACTTCAAGGAATCGCTAAAAGCTTTTTTTCTTTTTATTTTTGTATAGTTCAAATATGTATGTATAGCAAATATCTTTCTTTTGATTTAATTATTTACCTATATGTGCAATGAGACAATGTTCTAAAGAAGCATGCCCCAGCGAAAAATGTTGCTGAAAAAAATTCCTGTGTTAACACATCGTACAATTTGAGTAATTTAAAATACATGATTTGTAGTTAAAAAGGACCTTTTGATCAGTTCAACTCAGAGACTTTAAATAAAATTTATTTTTTTTTATTATTTATTTTTTTTTAATTTATTGATTTTAAGTGTTTTAAATAATAAAAAATTAGACGGAGTTTGTTTTATAGTGAAACCTCGATATAATGAACGTTGGTAAAATGAAAATTTCAATTTATATAAAAAAATGTTTCACGAGTTCTCTGGAAAAAACCTGGAAAAATTCTCCATAGATATAACGAAGAAGCTTTTACCATGAAAAAATTCGGAATATGTTGACAGTTAAAATCCCGTTAGTAAAAGTATCTATATAACGAAGTGGCGACTCATATATTTATGTACATATGAATTATATAAAAATTGTTAATTTATTTATAATCATTTGTTCTGTAGGTAAAAACTCGAGAACGCCGTGACCGATTTGAATAATTCTTCTTTTAAGTTGTTCGCTATACGGTCAGGATGGTTAGAAATGTAAAAAATGGGGTTTGACACCAGCTTGAAAATTTTCGATTAATCAATTCGATAAAATGAAAAATTAAAATTTTTGGTAACCAACAAATTAGGCTCTAAAAAGCTTAATTTGGAAAATATTTTCGGATGCGGTAACCATCTTTAAAAAATTTAATTCAATGAAATTGATAAGAAAAATAAAATATTATTACCACATAGGAATCACACTAAAGATAGGACTCTTAAATTCTTAATTTCTAAAATATTTTTGAAAGGTAAGTGAAATTAGACAATATTGTGTCATAATTAAGTACGTTAAGAAAGCTTAATTTGAAAAATATTTTTACGTAGGGCTGCCATCAAACAAAATTTTGTTTGAAAAAACTGTATTAGAATGAATAAAAAATTTACAGCTTATTACACTGCAGGGAAAATCTCAAGTTTTGAAATGGCATAAAAACACACACCGAAACGCGTAAACTTAAGATTGGGTCGTACATTATATATTTGTACACCTTGTGCACAAGTGTGCTCGGGTATAAAGTATAACATATTTTTTGTAAATTTTTTCATTTGAATTAAAGTTTTGTTTTTGCAAAAAATCAGCTACTAACGATGATCATCGATGGATAAATAAACAATAACAAAACGTAAATGAAAATGTGGAATATATTTTTTGTACGAAACAGGGGCAGGAAATATTGCTCACACGCCATACGGTACATAGCCATACTCGTACGAGGCGTATGAGTAACATTTTCCATGTTTGATTTTTTTTTTTTTCATTCGCAATGCCAACTAAAAATGAAAATATCTTTGGAAAATGACGTGACCTAGATAAATAGTGTACATATCCGCAATCTGCGTTTTTTGTGTCAGAATGCAAAGAAAATTATAGATATAAGTTGTCTGATTTTCATATTTCCATTTTAATAGACTGAGCCACAGCAACGAAACTATAGATATAGCGAAGCAATTCTCCAACCCCTTCAACATCGTTATGTCGAGGTTTCGCTGTGTTTATTTTTTAAACAAACCAATTTTTTCCGGATTTTTCTGGGGTTTTCCGGTTCCATAGTACATTCAAATCTTTACCTTTCTTTTTATAAATACAAAAAATATAGCAAAAATTAACGATATTTGTGTTTCAAATATATCAATAAAATGTTTCTTTTTGAACCTTAAAAAAGCTAAAAAGCGAACTAGGCAATGCGCTGAGGTGATGAAAACTTAAAATAATATTTTAGATATAATATAATAAATTTTCCTTGTTCATTTTATCATTGCATAGTTTTCATTTTCTAACATTCCATTGCCTTATTCACTTTATTTTTATTATCCTGTGATATCTTTTGCAATGCCGTAAAGCGTTGATATTTCATTTAGCTACATTGCATCTCAACTACCATGTAGTATATATGTACGTACCTACATAAGTGCGCAATAAATAAGCGGTAAAATATTTCATGAAAAATTTTCATTAACTACATTTTACTGCTGATTTTATATTCATCACTTTGGCAATCGCACTTCTCCGTAATTGCAAAGCATGTTTGAAGAGCGAAGAAAAACGAAAAGCACTGCATATTTGGAGGCGCATAGAAGCGTATTATCTTAAATGAGTAAAAAGGTGTTTTACAAAAGTGAAAACCTAACTTCGTTGGTAGCGTAAAGAAATTTCATAAACAAGATCCACATCTAGATATTATAAAATTCAAAATAGTACATACATATGTATGTATGTTTGTATATTAGACGGTGTCAAATAAAATTAATATTTTTTTCTTTCGGACCCAGAAGACAATTTTGTTGTCGGTCACAAAAAATAATTGGGGCAAACTTTCAGCTCTTTATCCTCATTTTAGCGCTCGCGGCAATAAAAATGTTTAATAAAAAAAATATTTTCTGCACATTTTTTTTAATCAACAATGAAATGTGTAGAACAAATAAAAGAAATAACCTTGTGTCCTATTCAAATTTAGTATAACAGGTGCAGGTGTGGAGTAGCTATTTCAAGAGCTGCTTCTGCGCCATTTATCAACACGGGCATGATGAGTGACTTATAGAGAGTGGTTTTCGTACGTCGAGAGAAGGTTTTACTTCTCAATTACCTACTCAACAGAAAGTAGCACTTATTGGCATGGTTGACTCTACGTCCGATTTCCATGCTGATATTATTAATGGTGCTAAAGCTGGTTCCCAATAAAGTGAAAGGGACACTTCGTCTTCTCCTTTTTTACCACCAAAATATCACGTGAAGCACATTTAAATCGAGTTGACGCAAGACAATCGTCAACACGATATCTTCAGGCGATTAAAATTATTCGTTGTTAATGATTTTTTAATAAATTCTACAGCATTTTTGTTCCATAATTACATTATTATTAAAAATGTATTTATAATTATCTTCCATCTCCATTACAATTACCATTGACATTACGTTGCTATTATTACCATTGCCATTACCAATAGAATTATCATTATCATTACCCTTATCATTACCATTATTATAATCATTATCAGCCCCATTATTATTACCATTACCTTCGGCATTATCGACACAATTGGCATTACCCATTAATATAACCATTGCTGTTACCATTATCATTACCTTTACTATTACCATTACCATTACCCATGCTCATACCATGCCAGTACCATTAGCGTTAACAGTTATTTCCAATATGACGTTTAGACCTCATGTAGGTATGTATGTATGGTGGTGTATCTCCAACAATTATACTACCCTAAGTATGTAAATACTCATATATATAGGATTACAGATTTAGGCAGACTTAGCATGGTATGATCATAAACGTGATAGAATTATAAATTTGTACGGAACTTATAATTTTACCACGTTTATCGGCACTTTACCAAATTATATGAATACCACTATTGAGATATTTAGCGGCATTTTCAAATCGATCTAGCACACGTAAAGTTTATTTTTCCGAAATATTTTGGCGGAAGTCTTAAAATATAATAAATTTCATAATTCCGGTGGAAAACTTTTTTAGTGATGCACCCTAATGTACGTATGTGTATATATGTACATATACAGGTGAAGCATTTGCTGCCATTTTGCCACAGCGCGTGGCCACTTTACAATGCAACTAGAATATGGTGAATCGCTGTTACTATGACACCGGATCAAATTGGTTGACCCGCAGACAAAAATCGCTTTTGGCATAGAGATAATATTAACTTACACAAACACAACCATATCAGTTTCCACACAGCATCCTGGTAATATTTGCATAAAGAGCACACCACTTCCTACGTACACATGAATAATGTGTAGATATTTATTTTAAATCTTCACTAACTATACGAGCACACACTTTGTGCATACCCTGCAGGAGAAAATTATCAATTGATTAAAATTTCAATACACCTTTTTTCTGCACTTCGCAGGTTCTTTTTCGTATTCAGGACAAATAAAATAAAGGTGGAAATGTTATATTATTATTTTGATGTTATGTCCGATCGAATTTAAATATGAAACCACCTAAAATAAATAAAATAACCACCTAAAATAAATAAAAATATAAAAAATTTTTAAAATGTTTTTTTTTTATTAATAGTTTATGTGCAAAAGTAGTTAGCTACCAGTTAGTTGACATCTAATGCAAAGGCTACCAGTTCTCACTATTTTGCGGCCATCGCCCTTCAAAAGTAGTTAGTTACTGCCAAAGGAAATTGTTTATAAATAGTTACCACTAGTCGACTGCTAGTTAGTTAATAGTTAGCTACAAACTAGTCCATTTCCTGCAGGGTATGCATG
This sequence comes from Rhagoletis pomonella, assembly GCF_013731165.1. NCBI lineage: Eukaryota > Metazoa > Arthropoda > Insecta > Diptera > Tephritidae > Rhagoletis > Rhagoletis pomonella. Next base: position 39,134,646 of record NW_023458561.1, on the reverse strand, counting down.
CGTATACATACATTTGTTAATGTTTGCTTGTGTTGGTAAATCGCTTTTAATTGGCAAGTGAAGTAGTGCTTATTTATTCCACTTAGTCTTCCGTGAATCTGCATCCTGTGTCAATTACTTGCTCGTCCATTCATGTATTCATTCATTCATTCATTTGTGCCAATTACCCTTGTTACCTTTAGCTGTCGATGATCGATCGATCGAAATAAATAGGTATGAATGTACTAAATATTTCATGAATTATTTATGTATCTTTCTGACGTTTTATGTGATATTTCAGAAATTTTACATACATGCATATTTCATTATATGGCCTTTTACACTTTTTTTGGCCTTAGCAACATTATATTTGTATGTACATACTAATGTAAATATATTGAATATCGTCGTTTAGTTATTATTACTTTGGATTAAAAGCTTATAATAATAATAATAATGTTATTATGAAAATTCGTTTTGCATTACTGGTTTTCATATTCAAATATTTTTGGTAATTTTACCTCTGACACCAAAAGCCATAACTCGCCAATTTTATTAAGGTTGTGTTAAGTTGGGTTAGGTTATGTTCGGTGCATCTTACTTGGGTAAAAAGGTACATTTGGCCCAACTGTTTTATTGCAATACCCAGAGTGCTGACCCAATTCAGGTTCGCTAAGCCAATTCAGGACCGAAAGAAGTTTTTACGCTTTATAGTTACTAATAAATTGTCGTCCTCTTCTTCGCTATGTATTAAATAAACCTTAATTGCCTTACCCTGTAAACGGATACGTAAAACAATAATCAGTTATAATATTCATTAGCTGGCTGTTGGTAGAGTGGCCATCTTAAATGTTAACTTTACATAAGCCTAGGGAATTTTGAATAGGATGGCCATTTATCTATAATTATATATAATAAAATTGCAACAGGCCGTTGTCTGTACATTTTAAATATTAAAGAAAAAATGATATGGAGGTTTTTATTAGAACAATAGAAGCCACATCAACAATTTTTAGAATTTTTATCTGTCCGTCTGTCTGTCTGTATTTTTGTACGCGCACACTCGAAAGCTAATGCACAGACTTGAGTGTAGTTTTCACCGATGTATTGCTAGAGGTCTAACCTAAAATGTAGAGGGAAAAAAATTAGAGAGTTGCCACCAGTTTGAATATTGCAGTTTAATGTAATTGATAAGGTAAAGTAAATATGGCAATATGGCTGCCAAAATAAAGGGATTTAAGAAGTCGAAAATATTTTTATTGAAGGTTGCCACCTGTTTGAAAATTTGAATTCTATTTAATTTTTAAGATAATTTGAATAATTCGATATCTTGTGTTGCGATTTCTAAGAAAACTTATTTTGGTAGGTTATATTGATACTGTCAATAGCGAACTAATGACCGTTTGGAAGGCAGAAATCAACAAAGATTGAAAACAAAAGGCTCTTTACAATTTTGTTCCTGCAGAGGTTGCTCGTTTTAGCTTTTCAGTATAGCAAATTAAGAAATTCAGACTTTTCAAGCTTCCAATTGAGGTTGTGTAGTATTATTTGGCAACATTTTTCAAAAATTGTCACTGTATATAACTAAATCAAATTTTTTTGTTCTTTCATAACGAATATTAAAACAAAAACAAAATAGATAGCCAGATAGCTCTAAAGGTTTTTGTTATTCTAGCACAACAGCCTTAAAAAAAGCTCTATCATTCATCGTAGTGAAAATCTATTTGGAGAGAAACACTTGCATATCATTTAGCTCGCGTCGCCCCAACAGTCCCAATGGCCGAGTGAACAAAGCACAGACGTATGCCATTTGAGATATCCGAGTTCGAGTCCTCGGGCAGCGGATGTTTTCTTTTGTAATTTATTTTATTTTTTCTTTTTTAGTTTCATTTAGTTTTTTATCTATTTTGTGTGGTTTTTGAACCAATTTTTATTTTTATTTTTACTATTCTTTGTTTTAAAAATAAAAATATTTGTTTATTTTTTTGTCAATTTTTAAGTGTACTATTTTTTATTTAGTTTTTTTTCTAACTTAATTTTTATTTGTGCATTTTTAGAAAGAAAAAAATATATATGGGGTATTCTCTATGAACGTTAATGGATAAGGCCTGAGCCAGGAGCTTGTGTGAGCAAATCCAGTCAGCTACCGGTTTTGCAGAACGACGATACGCGGTTTTGTACTTTAAACGACGATATACTTACTATTTTTATTTTATTTAAATTTTAAAAAACGTATTGCTAAAAGGTGAATAGCATAACACTGCGACCTCCTCGCTAGCAGATCTTTCAATTTGTCTTTCGAAATACAATAAAGAGCTTTCCAGATAGCTGCCAGAATTGACAATTGTCTTTCGAAAGACTGTGGTGAGTTGAAAGAATGCTGGAATTTTAATGCAGCCACCCCCCATAATTGTTTTTTTACCAAAAAAATATACCTCTACTTTTTATTTTGAAATCATAAAATATTTAGGGAGTGCTCAAAGCGCTCAAAGTTTTCCATGTATTTTATATGGGGAAAAATAACTTTTCGAAGAAATTGTATAAAATTCTTGAAAATCAAAATTTTTCGATCGAAAAACCGTGGTTCTCTTCAGGACACTTCCAATAGTAATATCCAATTGTTTATTTAACCATTTTGTAATGTTAAATATTTTTCATTTTCTGGGCGTTTTGGTGGAACTATAAAATGAAGTTACCATGAAACGATGATTAAATAAACAATTGGCTATTATTACTAGGAATCTCAAGAAGAGAAGCGAAAAATATTGATTTTCAACAATTCTACACTATTTCTACGAAAAGTTGTTTTTTCCCCATATAGAATACATGGAAAATTTTGAACGCTTTCAGCGACCTCTAAATATTTTTTGATTTCAAAATAAAAACATAGGTGTATATTTTTTTCGGTATAGTACAATCCTAGGGGTGGCGGCAATAAAATTCTGACTTTATATTTTCACATGCATTTTGGGACTCTAATGTACAGAACAAAATGTTTAAGATATTTCTTAGATCTACGTAAACCTACATATGTATATACACATGTAAACAAATAAGAAGTTTTCTGGGTATGTACGCATATGTACGTATTTACGTATGTGCTATATACATATGTATTTATAGATACCAACGCTAGCATTTGCGTGTCCTCAAGGACATTGGCGCGCACATTTTATTGCGTATTTACGTACATATGTAAATATGTGCATACTTATGTATGTATCTTACGTCCACACCTCGATTTGGAATTTTGGTTTATTTGTATGTACAGATGTACAGATGTACATACAAATACTCATGAAGGTGGTGCTAAGTCGCTGGAACCAACCTGTGCCATCTCAAATGCGGAATAGAAACAAAAAAAGAAAAAGAAAAATTAGATATAAAACAAACGCCATCAAAATTATGACGTAAATGAGTCAAACATGAAAAGAACAAAATGCGCGTATCGAGCGACCGTGAAATGAGTCAAAAGAGGCCCAACACTTGTATGTACATATATATCTTTATTATCCGTTTGGAAATTTTCTTCAAACACACGTACAAAAGTAAGCATGTGTATATTTGAGGCATCATAAAAAGTTAAATTTAATAAACAATTGCTTTTATATCGACAAAATTAACTCTCACACTGTCCTGCTCTGCTCATGGTCTTGAAAGCGATTTCACTTGTACACTTACTATATGTACATTAGACCTCGTCAAAATAAAAAATAAATAAAAATCCGTAATGCGACCGGCATAAGACTCCAATTTTAGCATTTGGTCCCCTCTCTAGGACAATTGTAAGTGGTCCCGCGTCGAGAATTTAGCTTTCCCATAGGAATTACACGTAAGAAAATTAGTTCTTTCCTTTTGAGATCAATATAAATTTCTAAAATCAATGAAAGCGCTCGAAACTGTAAGAATACATTGATTACATGGCATTTAAGTAAAATGTTGGCTTAGAGTATTTAAATTCCTGAATTATCCTATTTTAATCCCTTGTCCTATTTGGGTCAAATCTAGTATATACCAAACAATTTTGTTTGGAATTTAAGGAATCTAAGGAATCAATGTATTCTTACGTAGCGTTTTCATTGATCCTAGAAAATTATATTGACCTCAAAAGGAGAGAACTCATTTATTTACATGTTATTCTTACAATTGTCCTAGAGAGGGGAGATTCATGGAGGATCATTACTATACCAAACGCTAAAATTTGCAGTATTTTTTTTTTGACGTGGTCTAATGAACATATTTATATATGTACAGACATATATGTACATATGTAGATGCGTCAATGAAATTTGCACTACAAATAAATTTAGGGCTGACAGTTAGGGCGTCTAGTTAGTCCAATCTACGATGTCAATGAAAATGTCGATAATTATGTCTACTTGTATGCATACTTATACATATGTATGTATGTATGTGTTGTATACAAACTCAATAGTTAATTATAGTTATCTATGAAATATATTTTTACAACTAGGGCGGGTTCGGAAGGCTGACAGATAAATAATGACACTTGAATATGCATATGTACATACTCATACAGACATTAGGTTGGTCCAACTTTCTTTTTAAGCTACCACTCAGAAATGAGGAATATCGAAAATAAGAATATCGATATTTATTTATTTTCAAATCGGTTAATAAATTACCGTGCCGTGCCGCTGGGACTTTGAAGTTATCCATATGTTTTATATGGGGAAAGCCCATCTTCCAACAAAAAAATTATTATGCAAATTAAACTCTAAAATTTTACTAACTTTTTTTTTCAAAATGTGCGTTATCTTGTTACCAACACATAAGAAAAATAATTTTTGTATATAAGAGATAAAATTAACGGTTATGAAAAAGTAGTTAGTAAAATTATAGATTTATTCTTTGAAGATTTCTGACGGTTAATATTTTTATTGGAAACCGACTTTTTTTAATTTGTTTATCCACCACCAGTTAAAACTAATAAAACAAAATATGTACTTCCGTAGCGATTTTCGGTTATTTTTCTATAAAAACCGCCTTTTTTAAGTTTATTTATGATTTTTTTATTTTTTCGAGCAAATTCAAATTAGCTAAATTGTTATAATTCACCTTAAAAGTGATATTTCACAGATTGTAACGATATATACATATAACTCGGAAGCGGAGCTTTAAAATAATTGCATTTTTTATTAGGCAACCCTGATTTGATTTCGAGTTTTTTTTTCAAAGCGGCAGGTCACCACATTTCTAAATATATATATTAATACATATACATATGCATGTTAACAATAACAAGGAATAAAGTTATAAAAACTCCTTTTGAAAATGTAATTTTTGCAGATAAAAATTAGCTTAGTTAAAAATATGAAATGTTTACTGAAAGCAATAATTTGGATATTCTTATCAATTTCCCACAAATAACTAAAAAATAACGTACTTTGCGAAAATTCAATTATAAGAAGCTTCAAGGCCCGTATAAATGTTTCCAATAATGTTGAGTTCTGTGGGGTGGCTGAAAGAAATACATATTTTGGACCACCCCAATAGAAATACTTAAGCTAATATATTCATACGTAAGGTACGGTATTTATTTACTTACTTACATATGTGCCTATAATAGTAATAGACATAAACATACATATGTTAGTATTTGGCCGAGCTTCTCCTCCGATTTTTGGCGTTTGCCTTGATCTTGCCGCACAAAGAGGACGCAGCTACAGTTTTACGTTACGATTCCGAACGGCGATTGTAATTTTATGAGAAGTCAAAATTTTCAGTTGCCGCTAAAAATACTACACGCAGATATTTTTGTATTTTCGTGCCGAGTGCAGGGCAATCGAAAAATAAAAATCTGATTGTTGTTTAGGACAAGTAATTGAGCTCGATTGACATACGGTTCACTTGAATAGGCACAATGATTTCTTTTAATATCCATGTTTACGAGGGACGGTGGTTTTAACGCAAAGAGAGGATTACAGTGAACCAACAGAGGCATGGTGTGCATTTTAATTTCACTATTTACCGCTATTTATTAGTATGGGGTAAGGAGGTATTTAGTTACTACGTCATTATATGGAGAAAAAAATCCAACCCGAAAGACTTTCAAAGAGGCATTTCCTTACCACTTTTATCGTCGGAGGTAAAGTAAACTTGGCAAAACAACAAATTCCAAATATTTAAAGTTTAGGTTCGGCAAATAGGGTGAACGCTGCAAAAATGTAAGACTTCTCTGGTATGTATGTACATATACACATATCCTATAATATATAAAATGATGTGCACCAAGGAACTGTTAAGTCAGGTACTTAGTTACGTACGAAAATTTAGTGCCACAATTTAGATGTTCAAGATGCCATATGCAGCCAATTTATTTATTTTTTTTTATTTTCTGTTCAATTTACCTCCTACTGTCTTTCGTGATTTGCCGAGTCTCTACCTTGGCTCATGTTTATTTTGATATTTGATACATTCACTCTCTGAGAATGATGTGTGCGACCACCAACCGAATAAATGATCAAAACAATTTTTTTTCATGTTTTTTTAAGTGAAAAAACAACAACTGTTAACCACAACGTCTGGCACAACTGTCAAATTGTGCAATAAGCAATTTTACCTTCGTTGGGCGTTAATGAGAGTTGCAAACATCTCCTTAGAATGTGTATGTATGTATGCATGTTCGTATGTAATTAAGTAAGAGTTAATTTATAAGAGCTTAAACTAATTCCCTACCCTGTACTTATTTATTAAAATACAGCTTTTGAATTTTTATTCATGATTCCAGTTCTTATTTCATCTTTCTAATCCTAATTATTGGGGTGGTTTTGATGTAGCTATCAAGATTGTTTCGGTAACAAAAATCCCAAGAAATTGTGTATGAACCAACCCCAAAACTTTATACAAATCGGTACCTAAAGGTGAAAAGGTGCTAAGTCCATTTTTTTGAATTTGTTCCGAAGAGGCGAAAAGCCGCCTTAATCGTGTATTATCTTTCATTCTGCATTAAAAATGCAAAATTGAAATAAAATGGACTTAGCTCCTTTTCACCTCTAGGTAGCGAAATATTAAATATGCACTGGGTTACCTAAAAATTTCGTATCAATAATGAGCAATATCCATTTGGCCTCGCCTACTCGATCGCTCATCCACCGGACAGGCAGTTTGTATGCATGTGACACTTTATTTATTTGATTGCTATGTGTTGTTGTTTTTTTTACATCATTGCTTGAATTTACTTGCAATCATACATACATACGTACATATACTAGGATTCACATTCCATATTTGTATTAACCCGTACGCTATATTGTTGCTGTACGGCAACATCAAATTTTGGTGCAGCGTACAATTTGCCAGTTTAACAGTTATTGATCCCCAGTTAAAATTTAAAATGACAAATTTTCCGAACAAAACTGTTGAACTAAACATTACAAAATTTTTCGAACAAAATTGGGTAATTTTTAGCTTTAACAGGCTGTTAAATTTAAAATTGATCGGTGCAGCAGGGCATAAGTAAAATACAATTTTAAAATAAACTAGGTTTTGGTTGAACAGTAGATCATAGACCAATTTGAGTTAAGCAAGGTCTTTATATGGAAAAATTATTGATGAAAGTACCTCAATGACAAAATGTGATCCTCTTTTAATGAAATCTGATAAAAAATTTCGATTTTAGGCAATTTAAGTAAAAATGCGGCCTTAAGTTTATAGGTATGTATGCATAGGACTTTCAGATCTTTGGCGCAGTGTGGTTAAGGAATTTATCAATATTTACTCAAAATTGATATAAACAAGTTTCTTTAGCAAGAATTGCTTGATCATCAAATTTTTGAAAAATTGGCCTGGTACCGCCAACTTACGTCAATTGCGTGTATCTCGAAAACCACTCCACTAAAATGTACCAAATTTTTACGCACACTGACTGCTCCTTAAGCACCATCTTGAAAATGTTTGAAACCTGATCAAAACCACGCACGCATATTCAAAATTAACATCCGAGAACATGCGAAAAATGTTAAAACAAATACTTTTTTCGATGAATTTTTCGTAATTTTTTCTCAACTCTCTTCTCCACCATGGAGGGGTGTCAAACCACTTTTGTCCTTTCCAAAATCGTGAAAATTGTTTTGAAATCGCTTAGAGCCTTTAAAATTAAATCCAATACGTGCGAGTTGTACAAAATTTCAGTTGTGATCTCGACATTGTGTATTAAAATTGATACGATTTTTGATATTTTCTGAACACAAATGCATAAAGTAATTCGTAATTTGTGTACCTTGTGGTTGGGTGTAGCTTTGAGCAATGATGAAATTAATGTCATTGACCACATGAAGGCTTCCAGCAGTCCAATACAACAACAGTACAATAAGTAGTGACTGACTTCACTCATCATTTACCCAATTTGGCATTCGAAGTATCAGTGTACATATGTATTAATGCAATATTATTGAACTGAAATTAATAAAACCCAAATAACCAAAATAACCAAAAATGTAATCAAAATTAATAAATCAAGTTAATGAATGAAAGAAATTCTTGTCTCGTACAACGTTGAGTAAATATTTACCAAATTTGTACAAAGACAAAAAAAAAATACTAATTAGCAATTCGTATGGCGTTTTGTGATACATTCAAAATTAGGTTGATGAGTTAATCCTTGTTTACTCACGGCTACGAATTAAATATTATTGTACAAAGGTTGCGAAAGTTCGTTTGTCAGTGTTGGCAGTGTTTGGCCGAGTTTCTCCTCCGATTTGCGGCGTGCGGCTTGCTGTTGTCACACAAAGGAGAGGGAACAACAGTTTTACGCCTACTCCGAACGGCGATTGTGTTTTTTATGAGAAGCTGTTTTCCATGGCAGAATGCGTGTAGTCCAACAACCTATGCACAAAATTAAATTGATACGAAGAAAACAAAAAAATTGTAGTAGCGAACTTTTGATGCAGTTAACTTCTATCTGACACGCATATCATGGATCCACAGTATTGCCCCTAAATTTCATATCGGAACATTCTACCATCATGGTTGTTAAGGTTTTTTATTTTTTTTTTGCGATTTGCACGCTAAGATTGCATTTTTTTGTAAAAAAAAATGGTTCAATGCAAATTTGTAGATGATTTAATTTCCCTCATTTTTATATGTATAAGGTTAAAAAATCATTTTTTTATTGTAAATAATTAGCAATTAGGATAACTTTTTACGGTAGGTGGATCGGGGACCATTTTTGATTTTCAACACTATTTTTTCTAGTATATATATGTGTATATAAACCAAATCCTTTAAGCCTTTTGGAAATTTGTTACTTTAGAATTGAATTTTTATTTAAAAAGCAACAGCATTAGTTAAAAATACCCATAAATAGACTAAGAAAATCAAAAAAAAACAGAATTTAAATTTCGCAGGCCTGTTTTATTAGTCACGCGAAAATTACAATTTAATTTGCCCAGCTCAAACGTGTTTTTGGTCCAAGCCTTGACATACATAAATGTTTCATAAGTGACAGCGTGGGTTATGAGTTATGCTTAAAGGACCACCTCTACAATTTCGATTTATACATGTACACATACCTATAACCCATCCAAATCATTTATACTTACTAATGTTAGGACCTTTTCCAAAGCTGCTTATTTTTCCCCCTTTCTACTACTTTTAAAATGCATGTCACAATTAAGACAGTCTAGCATTTGTTGAGTTCGTACTGGCATCACCTTCTGTTATTCTAACATGGGTTCGAATTATGTTAAAAAAAAAATATTCTCGGAACGCTCACCATGTAAAATTCAACCTAAAGTGGCCGAAGCACCAAAAAAAAACATAAAAATATGCGTACATACGAGTTATGTATATATCTTTATATTCTAACTTTGCCACTTAACTGTGAATACATATGCACATCCCTATATGTATGTATGTATGCATATTGATGCTAACCGATACTAAAAAAGCTGCAGCAGCATATGGCTTCATAAATATTGACATATGAAACCAAATTTCACCGAATATTGAAAGACTTTCACAAAATCCTGGCCAAATTCGTTGAAATTAAGTTCTCTAATACCTAAATGTTGCGGTTTTTGTTTATGGCCAACTTTTCAGAATTCCCAGGAATGTACATACATACATACATACATACATATGTATGTACTTATATATGCCCACAATCTTCTAAGAAATGCTGTACTTGCGCAGAGGCATTTCAAGGTGAAGTTGTGTAAAATGGCCTGTGTAGGCTGTGTTCTATGTAGCCTATTTGAATCTATGAACATACGAGTATACAAACATACTATGTCAGTAATAATGAATGTAGATATTTTTTAGTAATACATAAACAACTTTTCTTAATAATATTTCACCTCTTGGTTGCTCTCATTTCTTTTCAGGTATATATTTTGGCTTAACGGACTTGAATACTGTTTCTTATTGGGTGACTGCAGGTAAATGAATTGTTTTTTATTTGGCTGTTTTTGCTCTTATGGTTTTTAAAATGCCTATATATTCATACAACGGACTTTTATAGCATAATTTTGTTTGATTACCCGCTGGTCCTTTGGCTAAATCAAAATACAAATTAAGCTGCTTTCTCCAAAAGCTGTTTCATTTTGCTTTTAACGAATATTTTATTGTGCGTTTATAGGAGAAATCAGTTCATCTTTTATTTGAATTTAGCCAGCCAAAGGATCAGCGGAACATTGAACGAAGTTATAAGCCGTAGCGTGACGAAATTTATATAAAAAATAATTAAATAAAAAACTTAAATTGAGAACCGAAATTTTGTAATTTAAGGATAGTAGAAACGCATTGTTAATGTCACTTTGCTGTTTGTGAAAGCCGTCAAGTTGATATAAAATAAAAATAATTTTCACTTCATTTAAATAATATTTCAACTCAAAATATTACCTTCGCCACATGCAAAGAAGAAACTGTTTTCAGTGACGTGGGCATACATAGACAACAATTCAAGTAGAGTGTTTGCATAAAAAAATATGTCTGAAGAAAGTGATGACTCGATCGGTCATGAACGGAAGCCACCGAAAAATGTGTTACAAGGTGTAAAAACGGAGTCGTTTCCAGCCGCATCGGTGTGAGTAGACTATTTAAAGGAGAAAATGTGAACAAATCACTTTTGAAGAACTATGGATTATTATTTTCCTTTAGAGACATGGATAGACATAGGGTCATAGCTGTGCAACTAATAGCCAAAGATATTTTTTTCCAAACAGTTAGCTTTAGGCGCCAATTAAAGATGCAGTAACCATAACTTTGTCAAGAATTCAGAGCTGCTTATGGTTATGGCGAAAAACCAAAGCACAACAGATACATGCAGGTATATGGTTATGGTTACGGCTACGGCGTTATGGTATAGCACCAATAATCGTTTACAAAGCTGCCTATACAAAAAAATTTGTTTTCGTTGCTTTCTGAGCTGACTGTTTTACGTTTCTTGTCTCTTTCTTCGCTATTAAGCGAAAATGTTTTGTCGCTCTCTTTGTCGCGTCACTATGTTCTTTGCCTAAGTCGATCTTCCACTCAGCCGTCAATATGGACCAGGAACAAGTAGGGACAACCTTTATGCAGAGTTCGTTCATTTAGATCAGTGAAGCTCAAAACAGCGCCCGCGGGCGGAACTATTCAAAGCTCACTGTAGAGCTTTTACTCTGAACGAGTCTATACTAAATTTAAATGAAGAGGAAGATCTTGAATATTTAATAAACGATATGAAGAGAGAGCTTTTACTTTGCTCACGTTTACCTCAACGATGACCAGAGAGAACGTTTACCATCTATGAAAGCTTTTCACGGAATCTGTTGTGGTCGTGACTAGTCTATATGAAATCCGAAGATGGTCCTCTCCAATAACGACACAATTGTTAAGGATTAGACATGGATTAGATAAGGATTAGAGATATGAGCCACTTAACAGTAGTAAGAGATTTAATTTTTTCAATTGTAAATTGTGTCGTTATTGCGGAGGACCATCTTCGGATTTCATATAGACTAGTCACGACCACAACAG
>NW_023458561.1:39111628-39119688 GCF_013731165.1 Rhagoletis pomonella | reverse complement strand
CTGTTGTGGTCGTGACTAGTCTATATGAAATCCGAAGATGGTCCTCCACAATAACGACACAATTTACAATTGAAAAAATTAAATCCCTTACTACTGTTAAGTGGCTCATGTCTCTAATCCTTATCTAATCCATGTTTAATCCTTAACAATTATGTCGTTATTGGAGAGGACCATCGATATATAAAAAAGCTATGCAATTTAAATCGGTAACAAACAAATACATAGATATATCTCAGCAAGAGAAACTCGGCCAAACACACAGAAAAATGTGTAAGCGTTAAATAATTCGTCGATTTCCTTGCGACTGGCCTAGATGGGGTCTATTAACGTAAAGCTAAAACCAATGGTGCCTTAGTAGAAGTACATAGAAGACAGAGACTCCGTACTAAGTATGGAAATTGTACATAATCTTGTCTATAGAATCCACCAGAACGAAAACTGTTAGAATAGTATGGTCTTGCAACAGCTGCATGCATTAGGCTGCCCACATCCTCTCCGAATGATTTGATGCCCTGCGACTGTCATCCTTTGTGGGCTACTTGAGTGGGGTGAAGTCCTGGCCCTGAAAGTAAAAAGAGAGAAAATACAAGTTCTAAAGTTAGTATTCTTAAACACTGCAGCAATGATGGCAGACCATTCAACCAATAAAGCAGTTTTAGGTGAGGCTATCAATTAAAAAGGAAATAAAAACTTAAAATTTCATGGGCGAATTTTAAAAAAGTTTTGTATTAATAATGCACTAACAGCAGTTAAGCGAGCTCCATTTAAATTTAGTAGCAAATGTATTATTTATTATAAAGTAAATTTTAATAAAAATGTGAACACATCTTTTGTTTTATAGTGACATAAAACGAAAATTTCGTTAATTAGCTGAATTTTGCATTCAGATATCTACTAAGTTTTCAGCACTTAAAGAATTTAAATCGCTGCCATAGTGGCAATTGAGTGAGGATACATATCATGAATGCTAGTGAGTATGTATGTACATACATATATGTAATTACCACTTTGGTACTTTGCATACCAATTTTTTTTTTGCCAATTTCCCCGGCCTCTATTAGGCTGGCATAAAATTTCTCTCCACCTTGTAAGCGGACGCAGAATGAATGCAGAGGGCAACAACATTTGAACTCTTGTGTGTTTATATGCGTGTGTATGTACGTAAATATGCACTCAATTACTCCATTTTGACCATTTTTGGCGCCGTTTCTACGGTTATCTCCACAGCAGCCATCGATTTGGTCCATACTGTTTTCCAATAAATACATATCTCCGAAAAAATGTTCCGTGTGCCAAAGAGCTGTGCCAAATTGTAGGGAGGCTGGTCGTTTTGTAAGGTAAAGTTAAATGCCAGTGCTTTGTTGTTGACCCTTTTGCTGTTAAGTTTGCGCTTGCCAATAATGGATAACAGAAAATGGAATTGCATTTTGCACACATGCTGCACAAACATACACAGTACGTTCAACTTTGCGATTATTTCTACATAGAAATACTTGCACATTAAGCTTTTTCACAAACTCAATGCGAACCATGATAAAAACATAGTAAGAAAAACCCATTCTTCGTCGGCCATGCTTTTTTTTTGTTTGAAGTTTGCCAACATTTTAAAATCATACAAAATTGAGAGTAACAAACGGAATTGTTCAAAGTTGTTGTTTGTAAAATTTTAAACTAAATTGCTTGCAAACGTCAAGAATTTAAAAAGATTCCGCTCAGCGGTTCTACCTTCCTATTTTTTATCATGATGCGAACCATGTTTGCCGTAGTGTTCCGATTTCGGTGGCAAAATTTTGTAACGAGTTAGCGACAATTTTCGGATCGCTATCGCATAATACACGTCACGACTCGATATGAAAATTGTCGCTACTTTTAATTTTCCACTTGCAGCCAATTTGCAATTTAATTAAAAAATTATTTTAGTTTTTTGAATTTTATATGGAAATTGACTGAAAATAAAAAAATCATTTTCTATTTAAATTTTTGGTGAAGCCAGCTGTAAAAAATTAAATAAATACATATGTATGTACTTAACCCTTTGAGTAAAACAAAATTTACTGTTGAAGCAAAAAATCTAAAAATTGATAACCCGTCTAATTTTGGCTGTTGATTTCAAAAATACAAACACAAATTTTATAAAACTCTTATTTCTACCGTTATTCAGGGTCCATTATATTGGACAGTGCTACCCTAGGTATGTAAAATGAGATGTGATCTCAATTAATTTTACAAGCTTTGTATTAATTTTTAACCTAGCCCGTATTTATGGTCCGATTTCGTTCAAATTTAGAACGTAAAAATTTAGCGGTGGGAGTCAATTTTTCAAAAATTTATTTTTGATGCAGAAATGCATCCAGATATTCTAGGAACTTTTCTGCATCAAAAAGAAATTTTTTTAAATAATGTCGCTTACATCTTGACTGTTAGAAAATATGTAACTTTCGATCCATGCTTTGAGCTTCGTTCAAAGAATACTGCAACGGTATTGATACCTGGAGTCAAACAATTTGGCTGGTGAAAGTATTTTATACATTTATACCAAACTAGTAAGCTGGGTTCATTCAAGAGGTCTGATGGTTTCTCCAGGGACCTTGAAACTGTAATTCTCTGTTGGTAAGAGAACCGAGTACTCCTCGGTACGCACAACCAGTTATTATAGCTGGTGGAATATTTCACTCAGCAATGACTGAGAGGTATGGAGACATAGCCTGGTATTTGGTTTGATTGAATAGATGGGAGTACAGGTAACTTTTGTGATAGCTGACTTGTCACTTCGCCTCGCTCGCACATCTCCACACCCCATAACTCTTGCTGCCTTGAAATGGACGAGATGACAGAAAAGTTTTTATGCTTCTAATGTACTTTGTAGACACTTAAACAACAATAGCTTCTATAACAGTAAAATAAAGTTTAAATATTATTGTTGTTTTTTAGATTAGATAACCTGCTGTCGATAAATGTCAAAATATTTGCAGATTCAGATTTTTTCGCTCGTTTTACGTCTCTGATAAAAATTAAAATTAAAATTTTTAACGTTATCTGCTGGATAATTTTATTTGCCCTCGAATGAATATATTTTCCTAAGAATAAGACTTATACAACAACAGTTATAATCATGCCTATGACGGTATCCGACGGATGCCATCCACAGATCCGACAGATCAAATTCACACGAATTTAATCCTTCCCACTAGCGATTTTGTAACAGTACGAATCGGATTAGATCCCTGCAAATGGCGTCCGTCGGTTACCTTAACAGGCATGCATATTTTAAGACACACCTTCAAAGTGAAGTAAGATAAATATAAAAATGGCTGACATTCCTACCAAAGGCCTCAGATAAACGAAGTTGTATTAAATTTTCTATGTCAATTACAATAAATTTATACTTTACATACTTCGATTTTCAAAACGACTCTGCTTTTATCTCAAAATCAGCAAATTTTCTCAATCCACTTTAAATTAGTTGCATTTGTGCACTGATTTGGCAAATTTGCAAAGCATATTTTTCATTTTCTTTACAAACAAAAAGATTGCGTTGCCAAGAATTTTTGAAACGCAAAATCGTACGCCTGTCAGTTAAGATAAAAAGCGAAATGCTGACCAGACGCCACAACAAATTTACGGCTAGTCATAAAAATAAATTGGATTTAGATTTTTTATTTATTTTTTTTTTTTTTTGCATTGAACATGAACAACAGTGTGAAATGTGCAATTACAAGTGCATGCATACATATGTACATATGTACATCTGTACATAATATGTACTTCATATGCATAAGTGTCAACTACATGATATTATTTTGCATTCAAACTTGTGCAACTAAATTTTCGCTCTAATTTGTACACATACGTATTTGCTGCATTTGGTTCACACATAGTAAGACATAGATTTCCAATAAATGGATTTTTTTTTTATTGGTGATATGTATATTTTAGAATTTCTAGCAATTTGCATGAGACCCCCATAAACAAACAAAGTAAATCAGAAAAACATATGTAACTTCGAAGTTAACTCTAAGAAAATTAACGAGCGCCGGTTTCACCAGCAATTTAAATGGAACATGATTTTATATTTTCTGTCAATTTCCATATAAAATTCAAAAAATTGAAATCAATTTTCACTTAAATTGCTTTTGTGAAATTGGCTGTAAAAATTATATTCATAGCGTTAACGCGCATTACCAGCGTTAACTTGGAAGGTTCAGAAGAAACCATTGTCGAATATTTTCCCAACATCGACTCTGAGGATGTCTACAGCTGGATAGTAAACCCGTTTTCATGTAGCCCGAAAAGTAAACCTACTGAGATGACAAATTAAGCTTTTGAAAACCTTCTGGACATCACTGAAGACAACACTTTGAATATTAAATACTACGAAGTGAGCCAAGAGAGTTCTGGATGCAAGTGTATGCACTGGTGTTGACAAGATTGCATCAAAAATACTGACTTTTACTTTTACATTTCTATGTGAGACTGCATTTTCAATAAATGCTTATATAAATAAGTAATTTTTAGGCAAAAAAAAACCAACTTAAATTCCCATATAAAAATTTAAGATTATCGTTAATATCTTCATCATCCAATGATCGGATTTAAACCAAATTGGAATGGGACCACCTGTGAGTAACACCTTTCCTTTAAAAAAGAATTATAGTAACCGGTTAACGTGGTCCAAAGTTATGCGGTATCATACGTAATAAAAAAACCCTTTCCTTTTAGTGAAGTCGGTTAAAAACAAATACTGATGAGGAGATGTGGTGATCTCCGAAATAGCTGCTATAACTTCTACCGTTTGGACTTTGTTGCTTTTTCAATTTTTCCTAATAAACAATCGTGGTACAAAGCTCAATAAAAATATTAAAAATAAAAATGTTAATTAGTCACAAGCAAGCTTTCAGGGTAAAATTGTCCAAAGCTCCCAATAAACTTAAAGGAAATAATGAAATTATCAAAACAATTTCAGTCCTCACATTAAAGCTAAACGAGCATAAAGTTTGCATTGTGTTTTCTGGTTTTCGTATACATTTGAAGAGCAGGGTGCCGCGAAATTTTTTTTAGCACAACAAGAATTTTTAGAGACATTGTGTCATATGGAACTGGAGATCACTTAGTGAACTTTTGACAAAAGTGGGGCCGTCTAACCTAACCTCATCATCTCTAAAAAAAACTCCGATTGAGCTTTACTCGCATATGCTTACGGTAACCAGATTTCTATGGACAAAAATCAGGACACTTCTGAAGCATCAAATCCGAGCTTACAATTTTTTTTTTAGAATAAAAAGACATAACATCGTTTAATACAGTTTTATTTAAGACAAAACAAAGAAAAAAACTTGGAATGGTCACCGTACATACACTATATGTACATATGTCTGCCCATTCTAGCGAAGAGATAACTAAAGGACCTGACCTATCTGAGATTCACCACCCTACCCAGTATTTGCTTTGGAAGCTACCCACTCAGATGGCCGGCTAACGCCACAAAATGATTCCGGTCACACAAAAATGGTTGAAGATCCTACTCGCATAACAATCTAACAAACAGTAGGAAGATACATATGTATATTTATGCACCTTGAACCAATGCGATCCAAATAGTTATGTAGGCCCCTCGAAATCCAAGAAGTCACATAGAGTAACTTCTTTAGAATTGATTTTTCTTTTCATATACCTAATACTTTATTTCGTGATAATATTAGCGTGAAAAAATACTTAAAAAAGAAAGTAGATAGAATTTGAAATCCATTTATTTTAGTGTTGACCAAATTTTAATATAACCGGCATTATTTCTTTCCAGGTTTTTCACTTGTCCAGCCACCCTTTGTCAGTTAGCCTTAATTTATTTAATTTTGTTTAATGGTGTATAAAATAGCCATACAATTAAGAATTCGTGCACGCATGCAACGCATACTGCACTACAATTCAGCAGCTATGCTGATCCGTCAGTCAGCTATTTTAATAGGCGATCAGAGTCAGTCAGATCCGCTTGTTAGTCAGTATGTGCGTATTTGCGCCAACCAACTAGACGAATAGCCAAGCTCAACCGACTGCGTGCGTGTATATTTCTAAGCAAACTACCTTGACCCATTATTTGCAGTTGTTGCTATTTTAAGTATGACGAGTATCGAGTATTCGGCATTTGCTAGTTGCCAATCGCAATTACATACTGCCTCACTGACTGTCTGGCTGACTATTGCAAAAGCAGCTAAAATTTATTCCAATACATCGATTCAATTGTTTATCCGATTGTCATTTAGTTCATTCCCGCCTACCTGTCTACTTACTATACACATAAGTACGCACAAATGGCGTACTGTTCATCTGTCTATCTGAGCTGTGTTTTTTTGCAATTATTTGTCTATTTATTGCATTTACTTCGTGAAGCTTTTTTCTTTTGTGTCTACTGGCTACTTTTGCAATGCAATGCGACATTTAATTTACATACATACAAACTTGACATGTGTGAATGCGTACGTGCATACGTACATATGGAAGTATTTATATCGAAGTTTATTTAGATAGCTGTGCAATCTTTGGAAATTCGCAAATAAATAATTTAGAATGATTAAGGCAATTTTTCATTTGACTGAGTTCAACTTTCGTTGGCTGCAAAAAAATAATTGGAACTAATTGGAACTACGATGTGATGTGGAAGAATTTTGTTTGTTAATTTTAAATATTTGCGTCAAATTTTAATGATTATATTATTTTTTTTATTTCCAAACCACCGTGGATATTTCAATCAGTAGTTGAATATCAGCGCTTGATTATAGTCCAAGATCCAAACAGTGCCCTGAACTTTTAGTTTAGTATTTTTGCAGGAGTTATAAAGAGAATGTGTAGTACGAATTCTTCTTATTTCATACTCTTTAGAAATCAGTTTAAATATCGTATAGAATAGCTGACTGCAGGGCTGTTGGACAGGGCCAGTTGCCACTAAGCTGAATCAGTGGTGGGGCAAGGATTTGGCGTTCGACAAATAAGTTCAGTGTGTCGATGCGAATGAGCCTCTTTTAACTTATCTATTTATTAAATTTAATTTGATTTTTTAACAGGTTGCCATCCTATTTAAAAATATTTTTAAAACAAAACTTTCGCATACCTCTTTCGGTTGACATTCATTATTAAACTTATGAAAAAATGGGATTTGACTTCAAAATGCTTTCAAAATAAAGCTTTCTTAAACCTCGTTTAACTTATTAATAAACCTTTTTTTAAATTATGTTCGTTTGACATCCATATAAAATTTCGACGAACTTATAGATAACTTAAAGTAAAATTTTACTTTTTTTCAAAAAATATAATTCAGATCGTACGCTTTCTTTATGACAAACTTTATACAAACAAAGACCACGAACACGCTTACTGGCATATTAAAAAATTTTATTTAACTTGTTATTTAAATTCATTTTAAATTTTTAAACAGGCAGCAACCTCCTTAAAAATATGTTTGGAATAAAAATTTTGTATTATTTAAATTGGTTTTAACTTTTTGAAAGGGTGGCAACCCTCTTAAAGAATATTTTCAATAAAAAGTTTTTGAACATCTTGCGTTTGACACCCACATATTTGTGGTACATTACTTAACTTAATTTAAATAAATCGATCTTAACTTTTTAAACAGGTGGCAGTTTCCTTAAACGATATTTTTAAAATAAATCGTTTTAGAGCCCGTTCCGTTGACAGCTACACAGTTTAAAATTATTGGATTTTAACTTTTAAAAAAGGTGGTAACTCTGTTTAAAAAATATTCAATATGTTACTCTGGGTCATCACCTAACCACGTGCGAAATATTATAAAAGTACGACTAACTTAAATACCAACAAACATACTCACTCACAAACTTACAAATTTAAATATAATATTAAGGGTTTTCAAAATGCAAGGCATTTATAGGCACTTCTTGGATAACTAAAAGTGGATGTCCAGTTCTAAAATAACCAGCAATTTATTTCCAGATTAATCAAATTTATGTCCATTTTCAAATAACCAATTATAAATTGGGCGAAAAATTTTCAAATTCTTGTATTATTATTATTATATTATTATGGCCTTATTC
>NW_023458561.1:39098076-39111528 GCF_013731165.1 Rhagoletis pomonella | reverse complement strand
TTTTTAAAGCTCTTTAAACCTACTTTATTTTTTATGAATAAGGCCATAATAATATAATAATAATAATACAAGAATTTGAAAAATTTTCGGCCAATTTATAATTGGTTATTTGAAAATGGGCATAAATTTGATCAATCTGGAAATAAATTGCTGGTTATTTTAGAACTGGACATCCACCTTTAGTTATCCAAGAAGTGCCTATAAATGCTTTGCATTTTGAAAACCCTTAATATTATATTTAAATTTGTAAGTTTGTGAGTGAGTATGTTTGTTGGTATTTAAGTTAGTCGTACTTTTATAAAATTTCGCACGTGGTTAGGTGATTACCCAGAGTAACATATTGAATATTTTTTAAACAGAGTTACCACCTTTTTTAAAAGTTAAAATCCAATAATTTTAAACGGTGTAGATGTCAACGGAACGGGCTCTAAAACGATTTATTTTTAAAATATCGTTTAAGGAAATTGCCACCTGTTTAAAAAGTTAAGATCGATTTATTTAAATTAAGTTAAGTAAAGCACCACAAATATGTGGATGTCAAACGCAAGATGTTCAAAGACTTTTTATTGAAAATATTCTTTAAGAGGGTTGCCACCCTTTCAAAAAGTTAAAACCAATTTAAATAATACAGAATTTTTATTCCAAAAATATTTTTAAGGAGGTTGCTACCTGTTTGAAAATTTTAAACCAATTTAAGCAAGAATTTAAATAAAATATTTTAATATGCCAGTAAGCGTGTTCGTGGTCTTTGTTTGTACAAAGTTTGTCATAAAGAAAGCGTACGATGTGAATTATATTTTTTGAAAAAAAAGTAAAATTTTACTTTAAGTTATCTATAAGCTCATCGAAGTTTTATACGGATGTCAAACGAACAAAATTTAAAAATGCCACCTGTTTAAAGAGTCAAAGTCAGGTTTATTAATAAGTTGAACGAGTTTTAAGAAAGCTTTATTTAGAAAGTATTTGGAAGTCAAATCCCATTTTTTCATAAGTTTAATAATGAATGTCAATCGAAAGAGGTATGCGAAACTTTTGTTTCAAAAATATTTTTAAAAAGGGTGGCAACCTGTTAAAAAATCAAATTAATTTTAATAAATAAATTAAAAGCGGCTCATTCGCATCGACACACTGAACTTTTCTGTCGAAGGCCAACTCTTTGCCCCACCACTGATTCAGCTTCGTGGCAACTGGCCCTGTCCAACAGCCCTGCAGTCAGCTAGTCTATACGATATTTAAACTGATTTCTAAAGAGTATGAAATAAGAAGAGATCGTACTACACATTCTCTTTCTAACTCCTGCAAAAATACTAAACTAAAAGTTCAGGGCACTGTTTGGATCTTGGACTATAATCAAGCGCTGCTATTCAACTACTGATTGAAATATCCACGGTGGTTTGGAAATAAAAAAATAATATAATCATTAAAATTTGACGCAAATATTTAAAATTAACAAACAAAATTCTTTCACATCACAGTTAGTTCCAATTATTTTTTTGCAGCCAACGAAAGTTGAACTCAGTCAAATGAAAAGTTGCCTTAATCATTCTAAATTATTTATTTGCGAATTTCCAAAGATTGCACAGCTATCTAAATAAACTTCGATATAAATACCTCCATATGTACGTATGCACACATTCACACATGTCAAGTTTGTATGTTTGTAAATCAAATGTCGCATTGCATTGCAAAAGTAGCAAGTAGACACAAAAGAAAAAAGCTTCATGAAGTAAATGCAATAAATAGACAAATAATTGCAAAAAACACAGCTGAGAGAGACAGATGAACAGTGCGCCATTTGTGCGTACTTACATATGTGTGTAGTAGGTAGGCAGGTAGGCGGGAATGAACTAAATCACAATCGGATAAACAATTGAATCGATGCATTGGAATAAATTTTAGCCGCTTTTGCAATAGTCAGTCAGACAGTCAGTGAGGCAGTATGTAATTGCAATTGGCAACTAGCAAATGCCGAATACTCGATACTCGCCATACTTAAAATAGCAACAACTACAAATAATGGGTCAAGGTAGTTTGCTTAGAAATATACACGCACGCAGCCGGTTGAGCTTGGCTATTCGTCTAGTTGGTTGGCGCAAATACGCACATACTGACTAACAAGCGGATCTGACTGTCTCTGATCGCCTATTAAAATAGCTGACTGACGGGTCAGCATAGCTGCTGAATTGTAGTGCAGTATGCGTTGCATGCGTGCACGAATTCTTAATTGTATGGCTATTTTATACACCATTTAACAAAATTATATAAATTAAGGCTCACTAACAAAGGGTGCTTCTCTACTGGCTGGACAAGTGAAAAAACTGGAAAGAAATAATGCCGGTTAAATTAAAATTTGGTCAACACTAAAAAAAAAAAATGGATTTAAAATTCTTTCTACTTTCTTTTTTAAGTATTTTTTCACGCTAATATTATCACGAAATAAAGTATTAGGTATATGAAAAGAAAAATCAATTCTTAAGAAGTTACTCTATGTGACTTCTTGGATTTCGAGGGGCCTACATAACTATTTGGATCGCTGTGGTCCAAGGTGCTCACATATATGTACATATGTATGTATCTTCCTACTGTTTGTTAGATTGTTATGCGAGTAGGATTTTCATTTTCATGAGATCGGAATCATTTTGTGGCGTCAGGCGGCCTGCTCCGAGGCGTAGAATTTCTGAGTGGGTAACTTCAAAAGCAAATACTGGGTAGGGTGGTGGATCTTAGATAGGCCAAGTCCTTTAGTTATCTAGGTCTAGATCTAGAATGGACACACATATGTACATATCGTGTATGTACGGTGACCACTCGTACCGATATTGGCGGGACAGTACCGATTTTGAGAAAATTGTCCCGCTGAATATTTTTTAAAAGTCGGGATGTATAAGTGTCCCGATTTTTCATATATGGTACATAGATTTAGTCCCGATTTTAGGTGTTTTATTTATTAATTTAACAAGTGTTTTCCTATACTCTGTCCCAAAAACAATTTTTCATACAAATGTGGCAGCACTTTCGTTATCACAAAGAACATAGAATACATATAGGGGAGCCACAAACATAGCCAGCATCCCTATTTTCTATGAACTTTGGTTATGTTTTATTCTGTGAAACTGGTACTCTCGCTATACTGCTATCTTCATTCTTTGTTAAGTTTTTTTTTAATGAAAAGATTCTAACTATAATTTAGTGAAATTATAAAAAAATAAGCTGTTGATACGATGGCGAAAATATAAATAGGGAAGAGACATTTTAGCAGTCCTTGGCCATTCCCTTTTCGATTATTTAATATTTACTATTTTTTTTATGAAAGTGTAGCTTGTTATATACAAAAACCATTTAAATCAAACTTTGTACAAAAATTAGCGAAATTTGACAAGGTTTTATTATAATTTTGAGCTTTTTTAGAAACTCTCTGAGTAAGCGATTTTACAGCCTATTTAATTCTAGTAAAACGAAGTGCAAATTTGGTAAAAATTTTTGTGGAAAAAAATTGTCGAACATACTTTGTATGGAAGAAAATGTGCGAACAAAAAATTGCAAAAAATCAACGGTAAGTCCAAGCTATTTCGAACTTTTATATATTCATAAAATGGTCATAAACATTTGTTAAACATAGAAAAGTAGCCAACACTTGCTTAAACTTATGTATATACTGTGTGTATATACTTTTGAGATCACTATTCAAGTTCTTTCTCTTTATTTTGTCTTAAATAAAACTGTATTAAAAGATTTTCAGCCTTATCATGAGTTTCCTTTGCCCCGAACCGGTTCACTTTTCACTTTTAGTTTCCATGGTTTTACCATGGGCGGATGACAAATTTTTGGGTGAATTTTTTTTCGGGCGAAACTCAGGAAAGGCAGTTTATGTGTTTTTATTCTAAAAACAAAGTTGTATGTTCGGATTCAATGCTTTAGAAGTGTTTGTCAAAAGTTCACTAGGTGATTTCCAGTTGAAGATGAGACAGTCGACTAATCCAGACTGACTATCCAGTGGCACCAGCCTGAGCTATTCAGGTCATCGAATAAATGGTTTCCCAGAAATCTAAAGTGTATGCTTCGTGGGTTCAGATGCTCTGTATCTCTGCCCTAAATTTACAATTTCTACAATAAACTTCACTGCTATGAGCACGCTTGGCTAGTCTATTTGTAAAAAAGTGCATGCTTCACTCATCGAGCGATAGCCAGAGCATTCACACTACTCTGCATGTGTCCTCTTTAGCCCGCCTGCTGTTAGTAGCTAGGCACTCTGGATTTCTCTCATTTGTACACCTGTCCTCAATATTTAAGTCTAGTATCAGACCCTTTCTCCGAATTTGCCTGAGTAGAGATTGACTTATGGTTGTCTAGAGGATTGCAGGTGTTAAACGTTGCTGACCTTGGCGCGTTAGTGGCAACCTGGATTTCTTTGACAAAGGCGAGTTTTGAATGATGTTTACCGATTTTACATATATCTTAGCCTGGAAAACATTTAAGTAATCTTAAATTCTGTAATACAGATTGAAGTCTATTCATTGCTTGAGAGCGTGTCAGATTCTCTCTGTTCTATGGGAAACTTCGAAGTTATGCCCAAAGGCGATCTTCGTGAACTGATAGGCATTTCTGTTTAATCCCAAATCTGTTTGAAATAAAAGTACCGTGTGTTGCAGGAGCCTCTTAACTGTAGATAATTTAAAGTATACTTGTGCTTATAGTTGAAATATATTGAAGAACGATTTCCTCGATTTGAAAATATCATTATAGCTTAGCTTGCAATAATTGTTAATTAGTGATTATTGTATAAAAGCAAATATAAAAAGCAAATTTTTTTGTATGTACATTAAGGTGCACCACCAAAAAAATTGCAGTTTTCTATATCGGAATTATAAAATGTATTATATTTTAAGACTTCCGCCAAAATTAACGAATTTTTAACACGGAGGCAACATGACTTTTATGTCGAATATACTCGGTAGCTTTGAGAAGAGGCAATCCTCACAAAAATACTGCGGACAGCGTAGCTGGAGTTGGACTTACGAGGGCTATTTTTTGATGCAAAAATTACATCGACATCGACAACCATAATAGGGCCGACTTTTTATTTATACTTCAGCGGTTCCATTTAAATTAGAGCGAAAGTTTGAATGCAAAATAATATCATGTAGTTGACACATATTATGTACAGATGTATGTGCATATGTATGCATGCACTTGTAATTGCACATTTCACACCGTTGTTCATGTTCAATGCAAAAAAAAAAATAAAAATAAAAAATCTAAATCCAATTTATTTTTATGACTAGCCGTAAATTTGTTGTGGCGTCTGGTCAGCATTTCGCTTTTTATCTTAACTGACAGGCGCACGATTTTGCGTTTCGAAAATTCTTGGCAACGCAATCTTTTTGTTTGTAAAGAAAATGAAAAATATGCTTTGCAAATTTGCCAAATCAGTGCACAAATGCAACTAATTTAAAGTGGATTGAGAAAATTTGCAGATTTTGAGATAAAAGCAGAGTCGTTTTGAAAATCGAAGTATGTATAAATTTATGTAATTAACATGGAAAATTTAATACAACTTCGTTAATCTGAGGCCTTTGGTAGGAATGGCAGCCATTTTTATATTTTGAAGGTGTGTCTTAAAATATTCATGCCTATTACGGTATTCGACGCATGCCATCCGCACGGATCTAATCCGATTCGTACTGTTATAAGAAGCTAGTGGGAAGGATTACATTCGTGCGAATTTTATCTGTCCGATCTGTGGATGGCATCCGTTGGATACCGTAATAGGCATGATTATAACTGTTGTTGTATAAGTCTTATTCTTAGGAAAATATATTCATTTGAGAGCAAATAAAATTATCCAGCAGATAACGTTAAAAATTTTAATTTTAATTTTTATCAGAGACGTAAAACGAGCGAAAAAATCTTAATCTGCAAATATTTTGACATTAATCGACAGCAGGTTATCTAATCTAAAAAGCAACAATAATATTTAAACTTCAACTGTTATAAAAGCTATTGTTGTTTAAGTATCTACAAAGTACATTAGAACTTTTCTGCCATCTCGTCCATTTCAAGGCAGAAAGAGTCAGCTATCACAAAAGTTACCTGTACTCCCATCTATTCAATCAAACCAAATACCAGGCTATGCCTCCATACCTCTCAGTCATTGCTGAGTGAAATATTCCACCAGCTATAACTGGTTGTGCGTACCGAGGAATACTCGGTTCTCTTACCAACAGAGAATTACAGTTTCAAGGTCCCTGGAGAAACCATCAGACATCTTGAATGAACCCAGCTTACTAGTTTGGTATAAATGTATAAAATACTTTCACCAGCCAAATTGTTTGACTCCAGGTATCAATACCGTTACCAAGCTCAAAGCATGGATCGAAAGTTACATATTTTCTAACAGTAGAGATGTAAGCGACATTATTTTAAAAATTTTCTTTTTGATGCAGAAAAGTTCCTAGAATATCTGGATGCATTTCTGCATCAAAAATAAATTTTTGAAAAATTTACTTCCACCGCTAAATTTTTACGTTCTAAATTTGAACGAAATCGGACCATAAATACGGGCTAGGTTAAAAATTAATACAAAGCTTGTAAAATTAATTGAGATCACATCTCATTTTACATACCTAGGGTAGCACTGTCCAATATAATGGACGCTGAATAACGGTAGAACTAAGAGTTTAATAAAATTTGTGTTTGTATTTTTGAAATCAACAACCAAAATTAGACGGGTTATCAATTTTTAGATTTTTTGCTTCAACAGTAAATTTTTTTTACTCAAAGGGTTAAGTATTTATTTAATTTTTTACAGCCGGTTGCACCAACAATTTAAATATAAAATGATTTTTTATTTTCAGTCAATTTCCATATAAAATTCAAAAAACTAAAATAATTTTTCAATTAAATTGCAAATTGGCTGCAAGTGGAAAATTAAAAGTAGCACCAATTTTCATATCGAGTCGTGACGTGTATTACGAATGTCCAAGTTGCGATAGCGATCCGAAAATTGTCGCTAACCCTTTACAAAATTTTGCCACCGAAATCGGAACACTACGGCAAACATGGTTCGCATCATGATAAAAAATAGGAAGGTAGAACCGCTGAGCGGAATCTTTTTAAATTCTTGACGTTTGCAAGCAATTCAAATTTAAAATTTTACAAACAACAACAATTTTGAACAATTCCTATTTTTACTCTCAATTTTGTATGATTTTAAAATGTTGGCAAACTTAAAAAAAAAATCATGGCCGACGAATTGAGAGAACGGTTTTACCTTACTATGTTTTTATCATGGTTCGCATTGAGTTTGTGAAAAAGCTTAATGTGTAAGTATTTCTATGTAGAAATAATCGCAAAGTTGAACGTACTGTGTATGTATGTGCAGCATGTGTGCAAAATGCAATTCCATTTTCTGTTATCCATTATTGGCAAGCGCAAACTTAACAGCAAAAGGGTCAACATCAAAGCACTGTCATTTAACTTTACCTTACAAAACCACCACCCTCCCTCAAATTTGGCACAGCTCTTTGGCACACGGAACATTTTTTCGTATTTATTGGAAAACAGTATGGACCAAATCGATGGCTGATGTGGAGATAACCGTAGAAACGGCGCCAATAATGGTCAAAATGGAGTAATTGAGTGCATATTTACGTACATACACACGCATATAAACACACAAGAGTTCAAATTTTGTTGCCCTCTGCATTCATTCTGCGTCCGCTTACAAGATGGAGAGAAATTTTATGCCAGCCTAATAGAGGCCGGCGAAATTGGCAAAAAAAAATTTGGTATGCAAAGTACCAAAGTGGTAACTACATATATGTATGTACATACATACTCGCTAGCATTCATGATATGTATCCTCACTCAATTGCCACTATGGCAGCGATTTAAATTCTTTAAGTGCTGAAAACTTAGTAGATATATGAATACAAAATTCAGCTAATTAACGAAATTTTCATTCTATGTCACTATAAAACAAAAGATATGTTCACATTTTTGTTAAAATTTTTTGTTTACTTTGGCTGAATTTCTTTATTCATTCTGAACGTTTGGAATAAACTTTTTTGTTTACTTATTCTTTAGAACGTTCCTGATGATATGTTAACGTATATTTCAAACGTATTCTGTTTATTCCGGCTGTGAAATGGGATTATCCGGAATGTATAAAGAAACGCAGCCTTTATGTGTTGGATTTGCTACTAAATTTAAATGGAGCTCGTTTAACTGCTGTTAGTGCATTGTTAATACAAAACTTTTTTAAATTTCGCTCATGAAATTTTAAGTTTTTATTTCCTTTTTAATTGATAGCCTCACACACATTGCTGCAATGTTTAAGAATACTAACTTTAGAACTTGTATTTTCTCTCTTTTTACTTTCAGGGCCAGGACTTCACCCCACTCAAGGAGCCCACAAAGGATGGCAGTCGCAGGGCATCAAATCATTCGGAGAGGCAGCCTAATGCATGCAGCTGTTGCAAGACCATACTATTCTAACAGTTTTCGTTCTGGTAGACTCCATAGACAAGATTATGCACAATTTCCATACTTAGTACGCAGTCTCTGTCTTCTATGTACTTCTACTAAGGCACCATTGGTTTTAGCTTTACGTCAATAGACCCCATCTAGGCCAGTCGCAAGGAAATCGACGAATTATTTAGAGCTTACACATTTTTCTGTGTTTGGCCGAGTTTCTCTTTCTGAGATATATCTATGTATTTGTTCGTTAACGATTTAAATTGCATAGCTTTTTTTATATATAGATGGTCCTCTCCAATAACGACACAATTGTTAAGGATTAGACATGGATTAGATAAGGATTAGAGATATGAGCCACTTAACAGTAGTAAGAGATTTAATTTTTTCAATTGTAAATTGTGTCGTTATTGCGGAGGACCATCTTCGGATTTCATATAGACTAGTCACGACCACAACAGATTCCGTGAAAAGCTTTCATAGATGGTAAACGTTCTCTCTGGTCATCGTTGATGTAAACGTGAGCAAAGTAAAAGTTCTCTCTGCATATCGTTTATTAAATATTCAAGATCTTCCTCTTCATTTAAATTTAGTATAGACTCGTTCAGAGTAAAAGCTCTACAGTGAACGAACGAGTGATCTAAATGAACGAACTCTGCATAAAGGTTGTCCCTACTCGTTCCTGGTCCATATTGACGGCTGAGTGGAAGATCGACTTAGGCAAGGAACATAGTGACGCGGCAAAGAGAGCGACAAAACATTTTCGGATAATAGCGAAGAAAGAGACAAGAAACGTAAAAACATAGTGAAGCAACTGTCAGCTCAGAAAGCAACGAAAACAAATTTTTTTGTTTTCGTCGCTATGCTCTTTGTCGTTTTCTTCGCTTTTCGCTTCACTATGTGCTGTTACATTGAAAAATAAAGGTTTCTTTTTGTCGCTATTATCCGAAAATGTCTTGTCGCTCTTTGTCGCGTCACTATGTCCTTTGGCTTATCTGGGCAGCAGGTTCAAAAACTCCCTATTTACATAACGGCGGAGAATGCCTTATCTTAGAATTTGGTTGAAGAACGGCATATCTCAATGTAAATTCAATATATCGGCAGCTGAGATAGCGCGTTTCTGAACCATTTGTTGAGAATATGGCGTTCTTCAACGTATAGGCAGCTTTGTAAACGATTATTGGTTCCATACCATAACGCCATAGCCGTAACCATAACCATATACCTGCAGGTATCTGTTGTGCTTTGGTTTTTCGCCATAACCATAAGCAGCTCTGAATTCTTGACAAAGTTATGGTTACTGCATCTTTAGTTGGGGCCTAAAGCTAACTGTTTGGAAAAAAATATCTCTGACTATTAGTTGCACAGCTATGTATGTGCCTATGTCTATCCATGTCTCTAAAGGAAAATAATAATCCATAGATCTTCCAAAGTGATTTGTTCACATTTTTTCCTTCTTTTAAAAGACTACTCACACAGATTCGGCTGGAAACGACTTCGTTTTTGAATCTTGTAACAAATTTTTCGGTGGCTTCCGTTCATGACCGATCGAGTCATCACATTCTTCAGACATATCTTTTTATGCAAACACTCTACTTGAATTGTTGTCTATGTATGCCCACGTCACTGAAAATAGTTTCTTCTTTGCTTGTGGCGAAGGTAATATTTTGAGTTGAAATATTATTTAAATGAAGTGAAAATTATTTTTATTTTATATCAACTTGACGGCTTTCACAAACAGCAAAGTGACATTAACAATGCGTTTCTACTATCCTTAAATTACAAATTTCGGTTCTAATTTTATTTTTTATTTTTTTATAAATTTCCGTCACGCTACGGCTTATAACTTCGTTCAATGTTCCGCTGATCCTTTGGCTGGCTAAATTCAAATAAAAGATGAACTGATTTCTCCTATAAACGCACAATAAAATATTCGTTAAGAGCAAAATGAAACAGCTTTTGGAGAAAGTAGCTTAATTTGTATTTTGATTTAGCCAAAGGACCAGCGGATAATCAAACAAATTATGCCATAAAAGTTCGTTGTATGAATATCTAGGCATTTTAGAAACCATAAGAGCAAAAGCAGCCAAATAAAAAACAATTCATTTACCTGCAGTCACCCAATAAGATACAGTATTCAAGTCCGTTAAGCCAAAATATATACCTGAAAAGAAATGAGAGCAACCAAGAGGTGAAATATTATTATTAAGAAAAGTTGTTTATGTATTACTAAAAAATATCTACATTCATTATTACTGACATAGTATGTATGTATGTATATATGTTTGTATACTCGTATGTTCATAGATTCAAATAGGCTACATAGAACACAGCCTACACAGGCCATTTTACACAACTTCACCTTGAAATGCCTCTGCACAAGTACAGCATTTCTTAGAAGATTGTGGGCATATACAAGTACATACATATGTCTTTTTTTTTTTTTTTTCTTTGGACGTTGTGGTAGCGCACTACCCTCAAGTGGCCCAACGAAACCAGGATAAGCCTGTTTACTTTCCGCCCCCCGCGGGACCACCGTTAGGCATTACTTCACGGGGAGGGATGCGATGAAAATGCCGCCTTTTGTTCCGTGCCGCCACTTATCCCTTCATGTGGCGGGCTTTATGGGCTCGTTGCTTATATCGAGGCTATCGCGTTGATAGTATTCCCTTCTTGCTGTTGTCGTTGGTGTCTGCGCCTCATCTGCTCACTGGTACGCAACTGTTGCATCACCTGAGCAGCCATGCTGCATACCTCTTTCCATGCTTCTTCGTTTTTCAACATTAGTGGGACCAGATTTCCTGGGGAAGCCTTTATTCCTAGCGCTTGATTAAGTCTGCTCCTCAGCGCGCTAAATCGGGGGCATGCGAAAAATACGTGTTCCGCATCTTCAATAGCGGCTTGTCCGCAGTGGTCGCAATATGGGTCCTCTTCATGTCGAAAGCGGTGGAGATAAGCCTTAGAGCATCCGTGCCCGCTCAGAATTTGTGTGAGGTAGAAATCTACCTCACCGTGTTGTCGTTCCACCCAGGCGCCAATGTTCGTGATAAGCCGATAAGTCCACCTACCGTTCGACGCTTTCTCCCATCTTTTCTGCCACTGGGATATGCTGCGCTGCCTCAGTGCATTTTTGTCCACGGTTCCGGCAGCGTGTGTTTGGTCACGCTTTGCCTGTCTTGTGTCGCTCATTTCTTGAGCCACGAGGTCGAGTGGGCATAGGCCTGCTATAACAAGGGCTGCTTCTTGTGATACTGTTCTAAAAGCTGAACAGACTCTAAGAGCACAGAGACGATGCGTAGCCCTAATACCCCGAGTATACGAAGGGCGCTTGAAGGCGTTACTCCAGACCGTTGTCCCGTATAAGAGTATGGATGTCACCACTGCTGCTAGGATTTGCCTTGTCGCCTGTCTTGGCCCGCCGATGTTCGCCATTAACCGAGAAAGAGCGGCTGCCGTCCCCGCAGCTTTTTGGTTAGCATACTCTAAGTGGTCACGGAAGCATAGGCGATGATCTATAAGGACGCCAAGATACTTCACATATGGTTTCGACTCTATAACGCTATCTCCTACTCTAAGTACAACCTTTTCAACTTTCTTACGGGTGCTTATAAGTACAGCCTCGGTCTTGTGGTCTGCTAGCGTTAGCGCCTTAGCATTTAACCATTGCTTGGCTGCTGTTATTGCGGCTTCCGCAATGTCTGTAATTTCTCTGAGTGTTTTGGCCTCCACCACGATTGATACGTCGTCCGCGAAACCTACAAACGTTGCGCTTTTGTGGACTTTTAGTCGCAGGATGCCATCGTACATGACGTTCCACAGGAGGGGTCCTAGTACCGATCCCTGGGGCACGCCGGATGATACTACTTTGTCAGTCGTTTGTTTTTCGCTGTCATAGCGAAGAATTCTATCCGAAAGATAGTTGGAAATGATTGCCTGCAGGTAAGTTGGCACCTCTAAGGCGCGGAGGGCATTTAAAATTTCCTTCCAGCTCGCACTGTTAAACGCATTTTTGACGTCAAGGGTGACAACCAGGCAATATTTCTTAGTACCACCCAACCACCGCTTGCCAGCAATGGCCTTTTCAGCGATTGCTTTAACTACATCGATTGCGTCTGTAGTTGAACACCTTTTTCTGAAGCCGAATTGGTTTTTAGATAGATGAATCTCTGTGGCCTCTTCGAGTCTACGTTTTATAATATGCTCGAGTACCTTACCGGTTGAGTCCAGCATGCACAGTGGGCGATATCCAGCAGAAGAAGTAGGGTTTTGGACCTTTGGTATGAGTACCAGCTTCTGGAGCTTCCATATGTTTGGGAATATTCCTTCGCGAAGGCATGAAGTAAAGACGCTGGCAAATACTTCCGGATTGCAAGCAATCGCCTTTTTTAGGGCTACGTTTGGTACTCCGTCAGGTCCTGGTGCCTTGTTAACGGCTATCTCGCCTCCCGCACTTGTGACCTCTTCTACCGTTACCTCCGGGACGGTACTAGTAGGTTCCTCACAGAGTTCCCGCGTGAACGTTGTATGTGCGGGAAAGAGATCGTGTATGATTTGTGCAAGGAGCGTGGGGCATGTTGGCTGTACTGTATGCTTAAATTTTTTGAGCACAAGTTTGTAAGCAAACCCGAAAGGGTTGCTGTTCAGTTCATAGCAGATGTCTTTAAACATTAGCTTTTTGCTGTCATAGATAGCTTTCTTAAACAGCTTTCGCTTTTCCTTATAGTCCATCCGGAGATGAGTAGCATTTTCTGTGTTTCGTGAGCGCTGGCAAACTCTTCTGGCACGGTTACATTGTGTTCGTAACGCGGCTATCTCGTCGTTCCACCAGTAGGCTGGCTTGCGAGCTTTATGCCGGTTTTGGCGCACCATAGCTACATCACAAGCCTCAACAATGGCTTTCATGAGCTCAGGTGCTGCGGCTACTGCCGGGCCTGAAACGTGCGTATTGCTGAAGGCTACCTCGAAGAGTTTTTCGTC
>NW_023458561.1:39094109-39097976 GCF_013731165.1 Rhagoletis pomonella | reverse complement strand
GCCAACGCCAACGCAACGCCAAAGTTCTATGTGGACGGGCCTTAAGTCTCTTCATTTGACAGTGACGATGCAGAACTGACGCCTACGCTTATTAGGATTGAATATAGTAATTTTCTTGACAAGTGGCAATCCCATTCATATAATTAGACATTAGTGATTTTCTAGAGACCAATTACTTTCATTTGACACCTCATTTTTTGTAATCCAATGAAGGGTGCGGATCTTATAGTTTTTTTTTATACAGGTGGCAACCCTATTTAAATTCTAAGTAAAAAAGGTCACTCTCCTATCGGTACAGAGTATATTAGAGAAAATCTCGTCAAAATCCGTTCAGTAGTTTTCGAGATTACCGCGTACAAAGAATCTCGTCTCCTTTATATGTACTAAATATGTATAGATGATTGTTTTTGATTCCATAATTTAATAAAAAAAAATGCAAGCATTTTTCCTGCATTTTGAATTTCATCATTTAATTTTTACTCCATTTTTCCAGAGCCGCATCCATACAAGCTGTAACAGAAGGCCTACTGTGGGCTATGGATCGTCAAACGTTCCGTCGCATTCTATTGAAATCTGCTTTTAAAAAGCGAAAAATGTACGAAACACTTTTGGATAGCGTACCGATGTTGAAAGCGTTGAAGGTGAGTGTGCTCAAAGAGAGTTAATCGTTTAATCTAAAACGAATTTGAAAACGAGTAGTAACTGCTTTGGTCGTTTTCTACATAGAAAACCATGGTAAATTTTCTGTGAAATTTTCAATGATGAAGCAAGCCTTCATTTTTTTTTTCTAAGATAAAAATAATTTCTAAGTCTCTGAACACTTATTCTCGTTTTCGTGCAATAACGTTTACGCATGTGAATGAATATATTTAATTAATATACATACTTACATAAATCAAAATATTTAATAAAACGTCTGAAATTTCATTTCTTCTAGTCCTATGAGCGCATGAACTTGGCTGATGCCCTAGTTTCCAAACACTTCTCTAACTCTGACAGAATCATCAAACAAGGTGGAGTACTCGACCAAACATTAAAATGAGAAATTAAATTTTTACATATTTATTCCTACGCCAAATATGTAGGTGATGCCGCCGACGGTATGTACTTCATTGAGGATGGTAATGTTGTTGTGAAAATGGATCAGGATGGCAAGGAAATTGAAATCTCCCGACTGGGCAAAGGTCAATATTTTGGAGAGTTGGCTTTGGTTACACACCGACCACGTGCTGCTTCCGTTTATGCCGATGGAGAAGTTAAAGTTGCATGTAAGTTAAAAAAAAATTTCAAAAGGTTTTGTGGTTACATAAGTACGTATGTACTATGTACCTCTGAACGAGAATTTAAATTAGTTAATTAATATTTTTTTCATTACCACATCCATAAAAATAGCAGTGAGAAGTATTTTCAAAGCAATCGGCTGGAAATAACTTACAGTTGTAAACACTTAAATAAAGATAATTTGCACCTATCATGACAATCAATTATATGAAATAGGAAGCATTCCGGAAAAATAAGCCCACATAAAAATGTATGAGAGTTTCTCACTAAAAATTAAATTATAAATTATAATTATAAGAGCACATTATTTATGTGAAATGTGGTTATCGAAAGCCATTTTTTTTTTGTATTTAAGGAAAGCTATTTTGGGAACTTGAGTTTTAAAATGAAGAAAATTTTCTTGGATATAGTAGTTCTTCAATATCGAAATTTCATAGAAATATCCAATATCCAAGGAATATTGGCCAGGTAGTAGCAGTGAATCAGCTGACATTTTACAGATATTTTTAATTTTTTCACACAAATTTTAAATTATGCAAATGTATTTTCATGGGAAACCTTCCCGCCAAACAATTTCTGTTGCCGGCAAGGAAACAAATTTATTGCCGGTACTACCGCCATCATATTGATTTCGTATTACCAGTCGTTGTAAAACGTCCGCCGAAGGAGTCGTTTTCTTATCGCTTCAGACGTTATTTTTTTTAATACTTCATTTATTTTTTGTATACAAAATTGGAACATAGAAACGGAATGAATTCCTTATTTCTCTTTGAGGCCTATCCTATTCCTATTTTCAATCCTGTCTTTGGTATAAATTCGATAATACTGTTTGGATAATATTGTTGACGCGAAATTGACAAGTATGGGAATTTTTGACAACTTATTTATTCCAAAATTGACATGAGCGAACTGATGTTGCCGATTTTTCACCACGGCAATAAATCGATGAATCGCCAATTTGTTGCCATTGACGATTGTTGCCTATTTCTCATGTTTTGCATGGTGGGTTTTTTTTTTATAAAAAGAAGCAATTAAATGCAGCTTTTGGCACGTTCTCTTAAGGGGTCAGGGTGATAGACGGTCGAACAAATAGGTTAAATAATGCATGGATTTTATAAAAAAAAAATCTTTTTTTACAAAATACCGTAGACTTTTGAAATTTTGTTTACCGCGTTGTGCATTTTTCTCCATATAAAAAGATCGTCGGACATTGATGCCCTAATTAGATAAGAATTGTTGAAAATGCAATTTTTTTTCGTCTATAATCGGATCAAACGAGTTAGGTACTAAAATTAGTTTGAGTCTATCTCGTTGCTCAAATGAATTGATCATAACTTGCATTTGAACGTTACTGGGCAATTTATTAAGGATTCCGAGCGCTCCACATATTTCGCCAACCTAGTAATCGTATGAGCTTATCTTCAAAGTTGTTTTTTTTATGAGAACCTATTTTTTTGCCTCGGACCAGGGCTCGAATCTGGGGTCCAATGGAAAGACGTTTACTTTGTGAGGCCATTTTAAATGTTATCTACATTCTTTAGATAGAATCAGAGTCAAAATCTTAGAACAATAAATCTAGAAAACCGATATTTTTCCTTTATATCAGATATGTATGTTCAATCATCATCATGATTGATAGAATCGGTATTTATGGACATTACGTCACTAAAGTGTCAATTTCAATGGGTGGATGGTTCCATTATATTTCATGCGAGAATTAACCGTGTACTGTTTTTTCGTTTTAATTAGAGCTAACCTTAACTCACTCCCTATTTATCCAGCCCGTCACAGTCGTATACGTTCGTATATACATAAGATGGGTCTGTCAGCAGATCCCTAGTGGCGGCTTTACTGTGAGGATGATCAGATCAGCTTTACACATTTTACATTTCAATTTTTTTACTCTCACTTTTCGCACTGAAAATCATAATTAACTACCGATTGTAAGTTAACCCTTCACTGGGATAACGGCACTTGCTTACACAAATCACAAATGGGAATGCGTTTCAATTTAGCCGGAGTTAACCTCTTAAAGTCTATTTTTTCTTTTACTTACTATAAAAAGTATTGCGTCTTCAGGTTAAGAAGTCGTCATTAGGGGCCATTTTCACCATCTTTGGTTAGCACTAATCCCCAGTCAAACATCGTTACCGACGTTACCAATACAATATTATATGCATGGAGTCAGTAGCGTCGGCAACGATGTTTAACTGGGTATAAGTGCTAACCAGATATGGTGAAAACGGCCCTAAGGGACAGAAGTTCTTGCAAAGTACCTCGCTGCGCTCAACCCGAAAACTAAACTAAGTAACTAACCAATTAGCTAATTCCAAATTTGAAAGTATTGCCTGAGCCTTCTTACAATTTTCGAATTGGATCGCGCCCATTACGAGAATGAGCACTTTTTTGTACTAGTTAAAGGAAATTATGCTGGCCGTGGATCTCGAACCCATGACCTCACGGGTAGGCGGATTCGCAATATGTACCGCCATCTGTGAGGGTACAGACTAACGTTGCCGTCTGCCCATGATATAAGTTGTTCACAGCTGTAAGCGCTTTAAAATACTTGTTAAGTAATAAAAAAAA
>NW_023458561.1:39086812-39094009 GCF_013731165.1 Rhagoletis pomonella | reverse complement strand
TACCACACCCATCGAAAAATAGAGGTTTTGCATTAAACTTTTTTTTACTACTTAACAAGTATTTTAAAGCGCTTACAGCTGTGAACAACTTATATCATGGGCAGACGGCAACGTTAGTCTGTACCCTCACAGATGCCGGTACATATTGCGAATCCGCCTACCCGTGAGGTCATGGGTTCGAGATCCACGGCCAGCATAATTTCCTTTAACTAGTACAAAAAAGTGCTCATTTTCGTAATGGGCGCGATCCAATTCGAAAATTGTAAGAAGGCTCAGGCAATACTCTCAAATTTGGAATTAGCTAATTGGTTAGTTACTTAGTTTAGTTTTCGGGTTGAGCGGAGCGAGGTACTTTGCAAGAACTTCGGTCCCTTAGGGCCGTTTTCACCATATCTGGTTAACACTTATACCCAGTTAAACATCGTTGCCGACGCTACTGACTCCATGCATATTTATAAAATTGTGTCGGTAACGTCGTAAACGATGTTTAACTGGGGATTAATGCTAACCAAAAATGGTGAAAATGGCCTCTAATGACGACTTCTTAACCTGAAGACGCAATACTTTTTATAGTAAGTAAAAGAAAAAATAAACTTTAAGAGGTTAACTCCGGCTAAATTGAAACGCATTCCCATTTGTGTAAGCAAGTGCCGTTATCCCAGTGAAGGGTTAACTTACAATCGGTAGTTAATTATGATTTTCAGTGCGAAAAGTGATAGTAAAAATATTGAAATGTAAAATGTGTACAGCTGATCTGATCATCCTCACAGTAAAGCTGCTACTAGGGATCTGCTGACAGACCCATCTTATGTATATACGAACGTATACGACTGTGACGGGCTGGATAAATAGGGAGTGAGTTAAGGTTAGCTCTAATTAAAATGAAAAAAACAGTACACGGCTTATTCTCGCATGAAATATAATGGAACCATCCACCCATTGAAATTGACACTTTAGTGACGTAATGTCCATAAATACCGATTCTATCAATCATGAAGATGATTGAACATACCTATCTTATATAAAGGAAAAAATATCGGTTTTCTAGATTTTCTGTTCTAAGATTTTGACTCTGATTCTATCTAAAGT
Source organism: Rhagoletis pomonella (assembly GCF_013731165.1). NCBI lineage: Eukaryota > Metazoa > Arthropoda > Insecta > Diptera > Tephritidae > Rhagoletis > Rhagoletis pomonella. Next base: position 39,092,920 of record NW_023458561.1, on the reverse strand, counting down.
ATGTAGATAAAATTTAAAATGGCCTCAGAAAGTAAACATCTTTCCATAGGACCCCAGGTTCGATACCTGGTCCGAGGCAAACAAATAGGTTCTCATAAAAAAACAACGTTGAAGATAAGCTCTTACGATTACTAGCTTGGTGAAATGTGTGGAGCGCTCGGAATCCTTAATAAATTGCCCAGTAACGTTCAAATGCAAGTTATGATCCAATTCATTTGAGCAACGAGATAGACTCAAACTAATTTTAGTACCTAACTCGTTTGATCCGATTATAGACGAAAAAAAAATTGCATTTTCAACAATTCTTATCTAATTAGGGCATCAATGTTCGACGATCTTTTTTTATGGAGAAAAATTCACAACGCGGTAAACAAAAAGTTTTGATAAAATCCATGCATTATTTAACCTATTTGTTCGACCGTCTATCACCCTGACCCCTTAAGAGAACGTGCCGAAAGCTGCTTTTAATTGCTTCTTTTTATGAAAAAAAAAACCCACCATGCAAAACATGAGAAATAGGCAACAATCGTCAATGGCAACAAATTGGCGATTCATCGATTTATTGCCGTGGTGAAAAATCGGCAACATCAGTTTGTTCATGTCAATTTTGGAATAAGTAAGTTATCAAAAATTCCCATACTTGTCAATTTCGCGTCAACAATATTATCCAAACAGTATTATCTAATTTATACCAAAGACAGGATTGAAAATAGGAATAGGAAGCCTCAAAGAGATATAAGGAGTTCATTCCGTTTCTATGTTCCAATTTTGTATACAAAAAATAAATGAAGTATTAACAAGTAATTTTTAGCAGAAAAAACCGACTTCAACTCCCATATAAAAAAAAAATATATATATATATCTCATGATCCACTGGTCGGATCTCAACCAGATTAGTATGGGACCACCTCTGAGACACTACCTTTCCGATTCAAAAGAGAATTATCGAAATCGGTTGACGTGGTCCAAAGTTATGCGGTAACATACATAAAAAAAAATATATATATTCCGACGAACTGATAACCTCCTCCTTTTTTGGAAGTCGGTTAAAAAGAACAAAATTATTCCAAATAACGTCTGAAGCGATAAGAAAACGACTCCTTCGGCGGACGTTTCAGAACGACTGGTAATACGAAATCAATATGATGGCGGTATTACCGGCAATAAATTTGTTTCCTTGCCGGCAACAGAAATTGTTTGGCGGGAGGTTTCCCATGAAAATACATTTGCATAATTTAAAAATTGTGTGAAAAAATTAAAAATATTTGTAAAATGTCAGCTGATTCACTGCTAATACCTGGCCAATATTCCTTGGATATTGGATATTTCTATGAAATTTCGATATTGAAGAACTACTATATCCAAGAAAATTTTCTTCATTTTAAAACTGAAGTTCCCAAAATAGCTTTCCTTAAATACAAAAAAAAAAAAATTGCTTTCGATAACCACATTTCACATAAATAATGTCTTATCTTACAATTATAATTTATAATTTAATTTTTAGCGTGAAAATCTCATACATTTTTATATGGCATTAATTTTTCGGAATGTTTCCTATTTCAAATAATTGATTGTCATGATAGGTGCCAATTGAAGCGAAATACTCAAAGAATATATCGGTTGCAATTATCTTTATTTAAGTGTTTACAACTATAAGTTATTTCCAGCCGATTGCCTTGAAAATTTAAATACATTCATATTCAATACTTCTCACTGCTATTTTTATGGATGTGGTAATGAAAAAAATATTAATTAACTAATTTAAATTCTCGTTCAGAGGTACATAGTACATACGTACTTATGTAACCACAAAACCTTTTGAAATTTATTTTTAACTTACATGCAACTTTAACTTCTCCATCGGCATAAACGGAAGCAGCACGTGGTCGGTGTGTAACCAAAGCCAACTCTCCAAAATATTGACCTTTGCCCAGTCGGGAGATTTCAATTTCCTTGCCGTCCTGATCCATTTTCACAACAACATTACCATCCTCAATGAAGTACATACCGTCGGCGGCATCACCTGCACATTTGGCATAGGAATAAATATGTAAAAATTTAATTTCTCATTTTAATGTTTGGTCGAGTACTCCACCTTGTTTGATGATTCTGTCAGAGTTAGAGAAGTGTTTGGAAACTAGGGCATCAGCCAAGTTCATGCGCTCATAGGACTAGAAGAAATGAAATTTCAGACGTTTTTTTTAAATATTTTGATTTATGTAAGTATGTATATTAATTAAATATATTCATTCATTGTATCACATGCGTAAACGTTAATGCACGAAAAAGAGAATAAGTATTCAGAGACTTAGAAATTATTTTTATCTTGAAAAAAAAAACTAAAACTTACTTAATCATTGAAATTGTCAGAGAAAATTTACCATGGTTTTCTATGTAGAAAACGACCAAAGCAGTTACTACTCGTTTTAAAATCCGTTTTAGATTAAACGATTAACTCTCTTTGAGCACACTCACCTTCAACGCTTTCAACATCGGTACGCTATCCAAAAGTGTTTCGTACATTTTTCGCTTTTTAAAAGCGGATTTCAATAGAATGCGACGGAACGTTTGACGATCCATAGCCCACAGTAGGCCTTCTGTTACAGCCTGTATGGATGCGGCTCTGGAAAAATGGAGTAAAAATTAAATGATGAAATTCAAAATGCAGGAAAAGTGCTTGCATTTTTTTTATTAAATTATGGAATCAAAAACAATCATCTAAACATAGTACATATAAAGGAAAGTCGAGATTCTTTGTACGCGGTAATCTCGAAAACTACTGAACGGATTTTGATGAGATTTTCTCTAATATACTCTGTACCGATAGGAGAGTGACCTTTTTTACTTAGAATTTAAATAGGGTTGCCACCTGTACAAAAAAAAAAAAACTATAAGATCCGCACCCATCATTGGATTACCAAAAATGAGGTGTCAAATGAAAGTAATTGGTCTCTAGAAAAGCACTAATGTCTAATTATATGAATGGGATTGCCACTTGTCAAGAAAATTACTATATTCAATCCTAATAAGTGTAGGCGTAAGTTCTGCATCGTCTCTGTCAAATAAAGAGACTTAGCCTCTATACATAGTATAAATACGGTGACCATAAATATGGATTCAAAATGAAGGACAATTTTTCAAAAATACGCCTACATATATTTACGTAGTATAAAAATATCAAAAGAGTATTTATGATTCTAAATTCTTAATATATTTTAAATTTTAAAAAAGAATCACGTTTTTTCATCGATTAATCTTTTTTACATGAATGTTTATAAAAGTATAGTAAAACATATTATAATTAAAATAGCTTACACGAAAAGTGAAAATCTTTAAAAGATTATTTTATAGGCAAATTTTGAGTCGTTCAAAACGAAAACAATACCCTTTTTTTGTTCTTTGGTACTTTTCACGATAAACGACGAGTTACAAAGTGCCCTTTACAAAAATATATAATTTGCGCAGATTGCGCTCCATAGCATCTACATTTCTAATCTGATTTTCATTATCTTTGGCTCAAAATTTACTGTAGTGATATATCTTCTTCGAATTTTTAAAATAATGAAAAAAATAATCAGGTGAAACTGCGTATTTGATTGAAAATCTCACTTTTTTCGACTTTTACGACAAAATGCAAATGGTCGCCTATAGCACTAATAATTTTCAATGAAGTCGCCACAAGTTATATATTTTGGTAAGAGGCACATCAATACCCTTCGAGCTGTAAGACGCTTACGTTGATTGGGAGATTTTTTCATGAGATATTGAAAAAAAGCTAGGAAAAGTACCAAAAAACACTTTTTTGAAAAAATCCATCCATTGTCCGATAATTTTAAAATAACGAATAAAATGCGGGACAAATGCAGGACACTTGGAAAATATCAGTACATTTTCAGGGTTTTCAGGTTTGAAAAACTAGGCAGGACCGACCTTTGAAAAACAGTACGGTCCTGCAAAAAACAGAACGGATGGTCACCGTAAGTATAAAGGAAAGGCGAGATATTTTGACCACGCTACTGAACGAATTTAGACAAGATTTTTTAAGTATATAATAAACGAAGTACTTGATGACATATGATTTATTTCTCCAAATAAGTAAATGTACATACATACATATGCATCCGTGGCCGGCTAGTCTCTTTTAAATTAAATTGTTTAAAGAAAATATTCTTGAGGGCTCTTCAAAATTTTATTAGAAAAAGTAGACTTTTAGGCGAGCTGGTTATCTTAAAGGCATACAATATTTTAGGTAAATATGATTTTCTCAAAATAGCAATTTTTTCAGGTTAATATTAAACTTTCCGCTCTTTCACAAAAATGAAACCATAAAATGATGCTAATGAATATATTTTATAGATCCGTATGTATGTAAATATGTATGCGTGTATTGAAGTGCATTTCCTCTTTTGACGATGGTTTGTTAAATATTTAAACAGTCTGTTTTTGTTGCACAAAGCTCTTCAGCTTTGAATATCGTAAATAAACGTTTTAATTAAAGTTATTGAGTATCCTTTTGCTGCCGACCAGAGAAAATCCTTAATATTGGTTTTGTGCTTATGTACATATCGTCGTTTAAAGTGCAAAACCGCGTAGTTGCAGAAATTATTTTCTAGAGTGTAAAAACACTCATATTTCAAAATGTTTTTTTTTTTTTTTATTAAGCAATCGCATATCTGCCTAGTATATTTCAGGACGAATGGATAAGGATTGAGCCAAGAGCTTGTGTGAGCAAATCCAATTTTTGGCAGCCAATGTCAGTTACGCGGTTTTGCGGGATCACGATACGCGGTTTTGTACTTTAAACGACGATATGTATATTCATGGTTATTAACCTAAGAATTTTTGCCAGGCGCGTACAATTTTAATCTAATGAAGTGCAAGTTTAAACCGGCTGAAAAATCGTGTTGATTTTTGAGCGTTTTTTTGAGACTGCTTTTTAGTTTATTTAAAAAATAAATTTTTTGATAAAAAATTTATATTAATTTTTTATTTGTGCGTGTATTTGTGTAACTTAGCGTCTGGATTAATGCTAATAAGGAATATTTTCTTTTTTGTTTTCCTTTCACTCACCTTGGAACATTGTAGAGCAGCGCCAATTCACCGAATATTCCACTATTGTCATAAGTAGAAATATGATCGCCATTACAAATTACTTTGTAAACACCGCTGTTAATAGATATGTAAAGAGAAAAAAGAAAAAAGGATAGATATAAGTATTTGAAACTTTACTATAATATGTAGTCTGCAGTAGTTATTAATAGATATATGAATTAAACTGTAACCATCAAAATATCTAAAACGGAAAAATAAGCACAAACCAAATGTCCTACTTTGCCATTACTTGCAGTAAACAATTTTCAATAGCCGGCAATTACCACAACGTCATTTGGAACCTACATACATATCTACATAATAGAACTTTCCTTAGTATTTTTTTTACTAAAAAATACAAAAATAAATAAAACGTCAGGATTATAGAACGCTGAAAACTATATACGCTTAAATGGGCAAATCTATCGACAACAGCTTAAGGCTGATTTATTCCTGTGGGCAAAAATTAATTTGGTCATCACACAAAGCAGAAGATATCGATACCTGAGTGGAAGATCGACCTATTTCGGCAGCCAGTTTGAAAACGCCCTAACTCAGAAAACTTTTCGAAATTTTCAATTTATATTCAGCTGAGATAGGGCGTTTTGGAACCGAATTCTGAGATAGGGCTTTCTTCAACCAAATTACGAGATGAGGTGGTTTTCAATCAAATTCTGAAGTGGGGCGTTCTTGAAAAGTTTTCAGAGATAGGGCGCTTTCAAACTGGCTGCCGAATTAGGTCGACTCAGGTCCACTCAGGTGACGATATGTATGTACTATATAGATATATATTGGGTTATGCTATCTGGTGATTTATTAATTTTAAAATGCTTAACCACTTCGGACTGCATCATGCCACATTATCTTTAATGCAAAGTTCAATATGTAGTACACAAGGGTTGCTCCATAAGCGGGCTGACTTTTTAAATGCATTGATGCAAATCATCAGTCAATATTATTTCTGAACGTTAGGAGATGAAAGTATCCATCAAGGCGAATTCATAATATAAGTTGGTA
>NW_023458561.1:39037503-39086712 GCF_013731165.1 Rhagoletis pomonella | reverse complement strand
GAAACTTTTCAAACTACCGATAAACTACACTACTTTTAAAATGACCAAAACTTGATCACCAGTTTTGATTTACCAAAGAATACATAAATATATGGCAACTTTTAAAATTGTCTGGAATTTATATGTAGTTTATGAAATTATATCCTGTTTTTAAATTATCCAAAAGTTATGTCCATTTTCAAATTACTAAAAAATCATTTCCATATTTTGAGGAACATTTTGTCTTCAATTTTTAAATAACCAAAAATATGTGTCCGGTTTTCACTTTCAAGTGTTCAAACGTGCAAAAGCTTTGCAAGGCTTCGACAAACCCCGTAGTATTTGTATAGATACATATGTACTTAGCACCTCGCCGTAATTATGCAAATCAAATGTCCGCAAATACTAAACTTGCAATTTCAAAACTTTTCACTTTCAGCTCAACAACATTGAATATTTAATAAACATTCACATTAGAGCAGCCATTTACATTTTACCTGCACCCCACTTCTCCTCATCCTTCGCTTAACTATACACTAACAAATTGTTTTTCATTTTTTGTTTTACGAATTTCATACACATTTAAATTAATTTCCTTCACTTATGCCCGAGTGGGTGGAGCAGGCGGCAGTGTTAATGGTGGCAGTGGTTGGCAGTGGCGGTAGCGGCGCTCCAAACGGAGATGCTCTGCGGCAAAACACCAAAGCAAAAGTAAAATACACCCACATGCATACCTACCTAACTATATATACAAACGTACTTATAACATACAAATGTATGTGGTAAACAACTAAAACCCACTAAAGTGTCTGCTCCTATGCGCGCAGCTCGTTTAAGTGAATGTCTCTACCATCTCTCACGGTTGTAAGCGCCAAGCTAACTTAAGTTGCCGATTGCTTAGCTGGCTGACTGACTGGCTGGTTGGTTGCCATCGGCTATACATGGTTGTACATATATGTACATGTATGTGTGTTTTGCTCGCTTTTACTAAAATCAGGCGAATCGGAAAAACTTTTTCAATTAAATTCATTAATATGCAATGATAAAGCGGTCAGTTGCCGCCTGCATCTCTTTGCCGTTTACGCTTGCACGCAGCTGCGCACACCTATGTACATACCATACCTACATATGTATGTATATTCATATACATATATTTGGGCATTTCCATGGCAGGGATTCATGGAAGCGAAAAATCCAAAATGTTACTTTTCAATAAGTAATAGGGCTAAGTTTTTATAAATATAATAAAAATATTGAGGATATGTCAAATCACTATATTCATTACCCTTAACATAGCTAGAGTTAATTACAAGTAGTGCCTCCCAATTTAAAAAAAAAAATAGTGAAAAAACTTGCTGTAACGCGAGTGACGGTATATAATTCCATGTATCTTTCATATCTCTCTGAATTTCCTTGTAATCTATTTTTGCAAACTACTCTCCATTTAATTCCTAATAATATAAAATAAAATAAAACTAGTTATTTTAAGAACTTTTACATAACAACATTGCTCTAAATCCCTTGTGCCGAATTGTAGTGACGACTAACTTTTAATTTGTATTTAATAAGATATAAGAATTTCATTGGAGATGGTTCGTAAAATATCATTACGTCTATATATTCGAACAAGTAAACTCTTTCGTAAGCCGAAATATGCAAATATAGACTTCTAATATTAAAATTTTACTTCGAATATAACGCGAGTGGAATCACCCATATATATGTACATTAGAGTGGGGCACCTTCCAAAATTTTTCCTTTTACCGAAAGAGGTGCTGGTACCAAACCTTACGTTTCTAAGTATACATTTGGAGGATGCTCACGATGCTCATATTTTACTCTAAAAGTATTGTGTACATTTATTAATCAAACAATTGGTTAAGTAACCTACATAAGAACATTTAAAATTTAAATTTTCTATTAAAATATCACAAGCTTAAGTTGTCATGGCAACAGTATCTTTTTATAAAAATCACCAATATTTTTGCCAGTTTGACAGCGATCTAGTAGCGCACTTCAAGGTCATTGAGCACCCTGTATTGGTTGCAGTAGAAAACTGAAAGTTGGGATAGATAGTACAAATACCAAAACGAAAAAAACTGAGGGGGTGCCCCGTTTTCTAGGATGAAATTTTTTTCCCCCCTACAAAAGTTGGACCACTCTAATATACATACATATGTATGTATGTAAATATATACACATCGCTTTACTTCAATAGGAACACATATTTTCTTCAAGATCTAAGCATATATCTGAATTTTTAGACAGCAGAGAAGTTTCTTTAACCGACTTCAAAAAAGGAGAAGGTTATCAATTCGTCGGAATATATAAATTTTTTTATCTATGTGACCGCATAACTTTGGACCACGTCCACCGATTTCTATAATTATTTTTTTCTTTCTTAAAGGAGCGGTGATACCTCAAAGGTGGTCCCATACTAATTTGGTTTAGATCCGATCATTGGATCATGAAACAATTATCGATAATATTAAATTTTTATATGAGAATCGAAGTCGGTTTTGTTTATTGCTGAAATATGACTTGTATTGATCTCATATTGAAGAGTGATCTCTTTCAAAGAAAGGTGGTGAAAATTGAGATAATGCCACTATTACCTTGGACTTTATTCGGCGTTTTATCAAATTACACGAAAATTTTAGTTATTATTTTGATTCACTTGAATAGGACTAGATTGAACCGAAAAAATTATACCATTCATTTCAATTCTACTAGACAACACTTTTAGTATTGGACACTCGTAAAGGACTTTTGTTATTTCTGTCTAGCTTCTGTGTTCAGGCTCCATTTCATGCTTTTTCCATGTGAAGCTGTCGAAAACATTTGCATTTCCTTGAGTCTTATTTCCAACAGATCGCCTGCAAAGTTCTGGATTCGTGAAGTCCTCCATTTATGCAATTTTTGCAGTTGAAAGTACGCCTGCTGCGCCCATTCTTACTCTGTTATAGTTCTAATTATCCTTTAAATTTTTAAAAAGGTTTTAAGTGCAATTTTAATAACTGTGTTGAACACATAAGGAGCCTACGCATCCTTGTGCCTATTTAAGTGAATCTAAATAATAAGAACAATTTTCGTGTAGTTTGATAAAAAGTGGAATAAAATCCAAAGTAATCAGGGTGTTTTCTTAATTTTCACCACTATTCTTCGAAATTAATCATTTTTCAAAATAAGATCAAAAAAAAAACTTCTCTGATGCTCACAAGTCCAGATATAAGCTTGGATCTTGAGGAAAAGATGTGTACCTATTCAAGTGGAGCGGGCTGTGTATATAGAGTAGCTCATTACTTTTGTTGTTGTTGTAGATATTGCTGTTTGATTGTACGCTGCACGGTGTTTTGCTGTTTTTGTAATTGTCGCGTTGTCGTTACTGTTGTTGACGCTTATGGCATTGATGATGACTTTGCCCGCAAACTTGTTACAGCTGTGGTTAACCAAATAGCCCAGTACACAGTTTAGGATAATGAAAGCGAATTGGAAACTCTGTATTCGTACATATAAATACATTCGTACACATAAACTGCATGCAATAGATATTAAACGTTTTCCGTTTTGTTAATATATGTAAACACCACATACTCGTTTTGAGACATCTTTGGTTTGCAGTGTTTTTTTAAGCTAGGTGCACATAAAAACGCAAAAACAACTCAAAAAACGATATTGATATGGCGATGTCGATTATGAATCAATAACTGTACTGAAAAAGAAATCCCACAATACCGATATAAGGTGACGTAGCAATAAATATAGTAGAATATAATATACGTAGCGATAAAGAAACCGATTATCGATGTTACTAAAAATATCGATTAAAAATGCCACTAAAACCATAACTAAAATTAGCTGAACGATTATAATGCCAATAAAATATCTGGAGCTATATTGGTAATAATAACGCAAGTCTGAATGTGGGGACATAGTGGCAGTTTATAGTTTTTCTTTCGCAGAGTTGAAATTATGACTACCTTCCCTAGCTGGTTTTCTCTAGGCCATATTTGAGGACAAAATTTGTCGATACCTTTTGACACAACCTTTTATCCATACAATAGGTCGTTTAGAGTTAATATCTTCTCCGGAATACTAAAAATTCGCAGAGCAGTCTTTCTATCGTATCAAAAGCGCGATCGAAGTTCACTAATAAAAGAAGACGGTTAGGGTGGTTCACGTGATTGATCATTTGCCCAAAATTTGGTCCCCAGTTGTGTGGTCGGAAAAATGTTGGGCTCTGTCCTTTCTCATGACAAACTAATTTTATTAAATTTCACAAAACAATTTCAAATTACGTACATATTTATGTGTTGTGCTCATTGTGTGACTCCTAAATAAGTCCTCATTCCAAATTTTATATTTTGAACCAATATTTAGATCCAAATAAGAAATTTTACAAATTTTTGCACATGTACCAATCGTGTGATCCGGCCTGGCGTCTCTACTCTAGAGATTGTTCCACAATTATTTACTATGCGATTAACATTTTGTTAGCGGCTGTGGAGAGTGGTAGATATTATTTTCAGGAAACTAAAAGCCATGAGTTTTTGAACGTAGTTTAGAAGAGTGATCCCCAGTCAGTTGCGACACCCTTTATACCTCTTGGTACTCAAGGGTTAAACAATTTTTTTTTTTAAATTTAGTAAATGGTGTGTTGATGAAAATAAATCTACTTATTTAGCCGTTATTAGTTTTGACCAGAAAACCATGCATTTAGACCTTAGTGCACTATATGGAATTGTTTTTTTTTTTTTTTTTGTTAGGTGAAATAGTACGAATGCAAGTTTTAGATATGTGAAAATTCAATAACTTATGCAATTTACTTAATATTTCGTTCGTCTGCTTAGAATATAGTACTTAATTCCTTATCGGAGTACGAAAAGAAACATTGCAACTAATGATTATATAGAGCCCTGACCGCCAAAAAGTCGAAAGCGAAAATTTTTTCAAAATTTTATTTTTGATGCAGAAATGTTCCTAGATAATCTAGATGCAAAATTTTGAAACAAATTTCGCTTACGTCTTTTTGGCAGTTGGGGCCGATATGTTTTGAGATTCGAAATAAAACAACTAATTTTTAAGCAAACTAGTAATTTTTAAGCAAAAAAAAAAACCGACTTCAATTCTCAAGTAAAAATTTAAGAGCACCTTTCATTTCTTCATGACCCATTGATCGGATCTAAATCTAATTAGAATGGGACCACCTCTGAGGTACTACTTTCCTTTAAAAGAAAAATTATAGAAATCAGTTAACGTTGTTCAAAGTTATGTGGCAACAAATGTATGTACTTAAAAAAATATTCGGACGAATTGATAATCACTTCCTTTTTGAAGTCGGTTAGAAATACAACCGTCTTCATATAATAAGTAAGGAGTGCCGTTTGTTTCTTCATGATGCAATCATCAGACCACCCTTGGGCTACCACCTTGCCGCTAAAAAAGAATAATCGGAATCGGTTTAAGTGGGTCCAAATTATCCGAATGGGATTTCAAAATGTCAAAGGCGACTTGAGCGCACATTTTTAACAAGCTAAACTAATTTTTTGAAATATGTTTAATTTAGGTGGCGAGCTGTGATGAACTGGTCATAGCTGGTCGTTATGACTAAGTCTTTTTGTTCACAGCTGCAGACCTATATATAAACAAAAGCCAAAAGGTCAAAATCTCACTTCACCAAACTCCAATTAATTCTGTCAAAATCTTTTCGTTCTACCATCGCCAATCAGTTTCCATACTAAATTACAACTACTTTTATTAAACTTATACCAAATATTTCATAAGCAAAGACCGTTTAAAAGTGGAAACGAATTTCTCAGTGCCGAGAACCTTCCTTCAGCACCACCATCGAACTGCCCCTACATACCTGCCTTCAAATGTGCATAAATCCATTTTAAAAGTTTTGATGATCATTGCGCTGACAGCTGGTGGCTGGTAGTCATTTAACTTTCTGCTAAACTCAATATCATACATTAACTAAAGCATACCCACAAAGACGGCGCTAAACTTAAAAGCCAACGCACTCAATATTCTGGCAGTGGTCTAAGATATGTACATATATGTATAGACAGCGAGCCGGCGCGATATCGCCAGCAACTTTGAGTATTCTTTGAAAGGCACTTCGTATTCAAGTCATCAACAAAACATAGCATTTCAGCAAATAACCACTGGCAATTCGGTGAACATTTCTGCACAAACAAATTGGCTTATTTGCAGAACTTTTTCAGGTAGTACAAAGTTCTGAAATCCTCTCAACATTTCAATGAAATGAAAATAGTTTCCTCTGCTGGTGGTAATAATTATAATTAAGTGCAGTACAAAAATGATCACATACATTTGTACCCATAGCCAGTTATACCAGTATTATATACATACATAAGTACATTTATAACTATGTACGTATCGGTTAATGAAGCTATTTTTGTAGTTGTGAAGTGTGCATATTTCACCGTTGCTACAGCTGCCGGCTATAACAGTGAATTGCTGATTGATTTTGTGAAAAGTTAATTTGAATTTGCGGTGAAAATACGAGTATACGTACGTAGTTACGTATACGCAGCGTTGTAACCACGCAAACATACATAAATATGTATATGTATGTATTTGCATTAAAAACTGGCCAGCAGTGCTGTTGTGCGTTTGTTTTTCTATTTATTTATGGATGGGCTAAAATTTTAAAATTAATTTTGCTTCCGAAATATTTTTATTAACCTAATAAGTAACTAATAATAATCATAAAAGGTTTATTTAGATTTCGCATAACATCACTCATAGCTGGTCAGCGAATTTGCGCGTGTAAAATGCAATTGAATTAATAGAAATTTAGTTTATATTTATTTAAATACATAGAATAGCAATTTTCCTAATTTAAATTTGTATTTATGTCCAAGGATTTCATGTGCAAGTGAGGGCTAAATACATACAATTTTTTGGCCATTCAAAAACTGGATATAATTTTTGATAATTAAAAATCTGGACATACATTTTTAGTAATTTCATGGCTGGACCTAATTTTTTGGCCATTCTGAAAATACATGTAATATACATAGATGATTTAATTGCCATAAATTTTTGTCCAGTTTTCAACTTACCAAAATTGTATGTCTACTTTTTAATTTACCATAAATGTATCAGTCCAAAAACGTATATCCAGTTTAAAAATTACTAAACAGTTATTTCCAGTTTTAATTGGTTCAAGATTTACATCCGGATTTTTAATTACTAAAAACGTATGTCAAAGTTTTTTAATTTCCAAAAAATACCTCCAGCATTTATTTTATGAAAAAGTATAGCCAATTTTTAAATTATTAACAACTTGTATCAAGTTTTAAATTAAAAACAAAATGTATGTCCAGTTTTTAAAGTAACAAAAAAGTAATAAAGTTTCAATTATCCAAAAATATATGTGTGTATGCTACACTCTTAAGTGCCTAATATAGTATGTCCAGTTTTTAAAGTATTAAATAATAATTATGCACAGTTTTACTGGCAAAAAAATTATGTTCAGTTTTTTATCTCTGAAAAAATTATGGACAGTTTTAAAAAAACTATAAATTCATGACCTGTTTTTTAGTTATGAAAAATGCTTATTAATTTTTTTAATTTCTATAAATTTGTGTTCAGTTTTTTTAGCAGCAAATACTTTTTTAACATGACCAAAATTTATGTCCAATTTTGAAAGTGTCGAAAAATTTATAAAAGGCAGTTTCTAACTCCCGAAAATTTATATATGTATTTTTAAGCGAACAAATATTCATGTCCACTTTTTAGTTTCTCAAAAATGTATGTAGTATGTATGTGCGCTGTTTAGATGGCCAAACTTTCGAATTCCCTAAATCTTGTGTCCAGTTTTCCAATTGTCAAAAATGTATGTATATTTTTTCAATGAAGTACGCCAGCTGTCAGTTAGGCAGTTATCAGTCACTCTTCACACGCTAATTAGCTCTTCTGTTCACAGATGCTTTCCACGCAGCTTAAAAATATTTTCACAACAGATTCATTAAGATTCTTATATGTATGTCTAACTTGAAAAAAAAACGGATTCCTGAAATGTCGAATTATTCCTTAACTAAGCTTTTAAAAAATGTGTGTGTACTGAAATTCTTCCATTCTAAACCTAAGCGCGAAATGCATAAAATATTTTTCTCCTACTTAAATTTCTTGTTGTCACCAAATATTTTGAAGTTTTTGTTTATAAATTATCTAAAAAACCTAAAAAATTTGATTACACATAATAGCTTGCATCAGAATCTGCTTGACATGAAACATGAGTTCATACAGTGAGTTACCATGAAACATATTTAACTCCCGCAATATAAAAACATTAAGAAAAAAAACGAAGCATAAAATGCAATAATAATGACTAAAGGGTTGGTACTCGTGTTACACAAGCTTCTGCAATGAGCCATACAAATTACTTGCACGACTACTCAGACGCCCAGCTACGCCGACAACGACAACGACAACAACAGACAAACAACTCGTTTATGGACAAGTAGTACTTATAGCACTCATTACTAAACGACAAGTGGTGCTCGCAATTTGGTATCTAACGACGCTGCGTCTCAAATCCAGACAGCCACCGCCGCTCAACGGGCTACTGTTTCACTTCGGCAACCAAATATGTACTCGCGTGTACAAAAAATAAAAACACTAAATCGTAAAAAAAAACAGTAATGTGTAAGCATCAATTTGCATTGTAATCTGATGCCCCAAAGGTGTCTTTTGTTGTTGTTGGTGCGTAACACTATTAACAAACAATGAAGGTGTTGACAGCGTTTTGCGCATGCATCTGTGCCTTTAGGTATTTATGTTATAATTTTTAACTTTTTTTTTTCTATTTTGCTCATTTATTTTGTTTCACTTTCGGCGCGAATTGCGATCAGTCACGTACGCTTTTACATTAGGGTGCATCACTCTCCAAGCAAAATAAAATAAATCGGTACTCTTTTTCCCTCGGAATTGTAAGATTTATTATATTTTTTGAGACTTCTGCCAGTGAGAAGTCAGCTGAACCGATTTGAAGCTCCGCAAATCGAGTTTTGTATACATAAAATTAGATTTTAAAATAGTTTTCCCAAAAACATCACCTCTGATGGTAGCAGAGTTTAAGCTGAGGTGATTTTTTGCTAAAGTTATTTTAAAAACTAACTGTATGTATGTATAAAATAAATCGATTTTTGGAGGTACTTTTAATTAAAAAAATTTGATAGAATATAATAATATGTATTTATAATTCCGGTGAAAAACCCGCAATGTTTTTTGGCGAGACACCCTATTGTACACACATATGTATGTATGTATGTATGTACGCCATTAGGAGGCTAGTGAAGTGTGAACAGTTTTGTGGCTCGTCCAAAGAGGAATTTTGAGCTGCATTTTAGAAGGCAAAATAATAATTGAATTTTGACGCCACATTGCTTAACAAATGTTAACAGCCGTCAAAACATGAAAAACAACATATATCAAATATACATGCACATGCTTTTGAATACTTGTTTGTAATCGTAAATAAACAGCAAAAATAAAAAACTAAACCGAGTAGTGGAGGAAAAATGATGCATGCGAAATTTTTATATTTTATTACATGAATTAAGCCAAAAACCATTTATCGGATTAATAAGCGTTAAACGTGAAATTAATTTTATTTCAAAGTAAAAATATTAGCAGTTTTCATTTTGGCGCCACATTTTTCTACTGAAATTTTTGCGAATGTTGAAATTTTATTTTGGTACATATGATAGAGCCATTTGTGTATGTATGTACATTAGAGTAGTCCAGAAATGCACGTGAAAAAGTAAAGTTGGAATTTTTATGCTCTCACCCCCTAGGATTGTTCTATAGAGAAAAAATATGTATACCCATATTTTTGTATTTTATATGAGAAAAACCCCAACTCTTCGTACAAATGGTATAGAAGAATTTTTGAAAATCAATATTTTTCGATCGGCAAACTCTGCTTCTCTTCAAGAGATTCCCAATAACAATACCCAGTTATTTATTTAACCAATTTTTTCTTAGTGACCATATTTCATAGGTTCGCCAACACCCCCAGAAAATGGCAGAAAATGAAATGGGGGGGGGATAAATAAAAAATCTTTGGTATTAAAAAATGGTTAAATAAAATATTGGGTATTGTTAGTGAAAGTCTCCTGAAGAGAACCGGAGTTTTCCAATCCAAAACTATTGTTTTTCGAGAATTCTATACCATTTCTACGAAGCGTTAAGTTTTTGCCCCATAAAAAATACAATGAAAATTTTGAGCGCTTTGATCTTCCTCAAAATATTTTTTATTTCAAAATAAAAATTTTTATTCAAAAAATTACTTCTTTTATAAGCTGTCTTTAGAAAACTGCAAATTTTTTATTTATGAAGCAATTTTCTTAATTTTTCCTGTATTCAACTTTTCATACACTTAACGTTCAACCCTTTTCCATTTGTGAGTGTAAATTCATAAGAAAGGGTATTAAGAGTAAATTAAGAAAAGAAGAAAAAAATGTACTTTGATAACAAAAAGAAAAAATGTTATCGTATGGTAGCTGTTTAACGGTTGTCATTTACTTGAGGACAGAATGTATTCTTAATTAAAGCAATTTCCAGTTGCCAGTAAGCGCTAACGTTTAAAAAATTTTGAGTTATTTGAGGTTTGGTACTCGAAAACCAAAGAAAATAATTTCAGTGCGCTTAGAAAGGCGATAGAAGCCGAAACACTAAGCGCACAAGATTGTGAAAGAGTTCGCAAACTCGATTTTCAGTTCAGTGCACAAAATTTAAGTCCATGAGGTTCAAATTATTGAATATTTTAGTTTTACAATAGATTTAACCCTTCGTCTGACACATGAGCCCAGCCAGGCCTTCTCCATTTTCAAATTACAGAAAAGGTACTTTAAATATAGCTAGAGGCTTGAAATTTCAGGTAGCTTACTAAAGTTTAGTGAACTTTTAATTGGCATTAGGCCAATCCTTGCCATATTTCAAATTTCTTCTTTCCTAAGTGAAAGTAGATCATACAAGATTGTATCGAAATTGGACAACGTTTACTATTTTTGTCCGCATCTTATTATACATGGGTCTGGATCTCGTCCGTAATTTCGTATAGTTGCCTCCACACCCAACAGTTGTCTATTTGGATGCTCCTTGCGGTACCGGCTGACCGACCAGAAACGTCAATATCGAACAATCGTCAGCGTAGGAGATCAGAGCAACTCACTCCTGTGGCTAGAGAAGGTACGAGACATACAAGTTAAAGAGAGGCGGGGATGGGATTTCATCATTTAAAAGTAAACATTTTTTTAACGAATTTTCAAGAATATCTATAACCTATTTGTTTTGCTTGAACCATAGTTGAAGGGAGATTTCAGTTGACGAAGAATGCCTCATAAATAGTATGTATACATATAACACACTTCAATGCAAAAAACAAAACGCCTCCACTTGTAGATACTAAAAGTAAAATATGACAATGAAAATTGCATACAAATTCTCAAATAGCTTTGAAACTTAAACACAGAGCATTGTTAGTAGAGATCACATTTCTATAAGCAAATTCGACTTGATATGAATAGATAAGAGTACACGAAATTCGATCGAAATTGGTATGCAATTGACGCATTGACAAACAAGAAAACAACAAAGTTAGCAAGCAGGCGAGCAAGCACGCACGCTCGCCACGCACCCTATCCCGCATGAGTAAAACAGTTTGACACGTTTGCGGACACAACGTCAATAACAATCGAAAATACAATAATAGTAAGTACTTTTATTCCGCTCATGTTGTTTTTGTTGTAGTAATCGCCCTTGGTCCCCCACAATGACAATGACAATCAACCAGTACATACTTACTCGTACTATGTATGTATATTGTGGCCATGACAATCGAATTGCATAGTAAAGAGCTATGCGAAAAGTTGCATAAATACATATGTACGTATGTATGTATATATGTATGTATATTAGACTGCATCACTCCCCATATACAAACAAAAAATCGATACTGTTTTTCCACCGGAATTATAAAATCTATCGATTTTATTTTAAGACTTTCACCTAAATATTTCGGACCGATTTGAAATTTCTTCCAAAAATTTAATTGAAAACAGAGTTTTTTTTTCAAATATATTTTGCAAAAAATCACCTTAGATGACAAAACAGTTTAAGCTTAAAAACTTTGCATGAAAATATTAAAAAAGCAAATTTCAACGGAATCACAATAATGCAATAAAAAGTGCATACATATGAACATACTTTGATATGGGCGATTCCGGCGAAAAGTCTACCTCGAAGAATTTGAAAAAGCACTAAAACCCAAGAAAAATCCCGGTTTTTCTCAAAAAAATAAAAAAAAATTTTATTAGAGGATTTAATGGACTTTATATGCATTCAAAATTTTATGCCGATTCAAATTAATAAAAATTAATGTTTCTTGCTCGGCGGTCGAATTTATTATGTTTTCTATAAATTCAAATATTTTCGTCCTTATTTTCTAATTTGCAGCTATGTCCAGCGTTGCCGTTCCGCTTCGATTTACGCTATTTAAATATTAATTTTTCTTCTTTTTGCTTAACAAGATATGATTTTCCTTTTTAAAGTGTCTTATTGCATCCACCGGCGCATAGTCAAAAATCTTTTTGTGTAGAAAAAAAGCCTCACACTCCCTCGATAACTCCGTTTTAAGAAGGTTCGTTATTAATTTTACTGTTAGGAGATGCTGGTGCTTTGTTTAATATTCGTAAAAAATGTAACAAATTTAGCCTAAACTAAAGGGCAAAAGATCGATTCCTGGTCCCAGCAACATGGACATTTTTGTAGGCAGTGGCAAATTACCGTATGTAATTCTGGCATGATTGAAAGTGCTGCCATATATTTTTTTGTCGCTTATGATTGTCATTTTGCCATGATTTTATTTCCATTTTTATAAAGTTCCTTGCGAAACTTCCGATTGCCTTAAATTTAACTTCCATTTTTGTTTCAGATTTACAGTTTTAGTGTATTCAAACTAAGAAAAAAAACACCAACTCAAAACTTTTCGCGTTTTGTATTAAAAAAAGCACCAAATTTAGTACGAAAAGCACTAAGTGGCAACAGTGTTTTTTTGCCAAAAAATGGTCTTATAAGGTGGCGCCAGAGTTGAGATACATATTTCGAAAAACCGTATTTATGCGCTGATTTGTTTCACTTGTTTATTTGAAAGGTAGTAAGACATATTTAGATTTGCAAAAAATGGAACCGCTGGAGGCGCTGATGTCAAAATAAAAACTACGTTCGACATAAAATGCATGTTTTCTTCCCGTTAAAAATTATTCGAAGAACAATATTAACAAAACTTGTTCAATCAATAGTAATT
This sequence comes from Rhagoletis pomonella, assembly GCF_013731165.1. NCBI lineage: Eukaryota > Metazoa > Arthropoda > Insecta > Diptera > Tephritidae > Rhagoletis > Rhagoletis pomonella. Next base: position 39,073,391 of record NW_023458561.1, on the reverse strand, counting down.
TTAGTAACGTAACGCCAGTTAACGTCATTTCAGATAATTCAGCTGATTAAACATAAAGCAGAACATATTTAAACATTTAAAAACTTGTACACTGAACCAAAAATCCATCTCTGGCTCAAAGAAAAACTTTCCTTACTTTAAGGTAGAAAATTCTTCCGAATGAGTAAAAAATTCTACCGAATGCGTAATTTTTCTTTGGAATGTGTAAAAACGTACACGAAAATATGGAACCGTGGATGTAATCTATCATTTTGAAGAAATGTTGGGCATGAAAAGAGGATAAAACTCCTTTAGTGCTGTTTCGTTCCCATTTTTCCTCGTTTTGATTGCTGTTTTTCTTCAATTAAGAGACGTTTTTTTTTTGGGTGTCTTGCCCAATTCGCAGAGTCTTGCAATTTTGTAATCGTTGTCAAAATCCACTTCTGTTTTTTGTAACATAACGCCTGCGCGTATGCTTACTAATATCTTTAAATCGTTACTACCAATAGTTTTAATTTTTTTACACAATAAGGGGCAATTTAATTGGTATGCATTTCTAAATAAACCTTTTTAAAATTTTGATTTTTTCATTTGTTTAAATTTTTTCATACAAGTGTCACGTAACGCCAGATTGGAAACACCCATATAGTACATATGTATGTACATATGTAAGGATGTTAATTTTTTCGCTTTCTACGATCCCGGGATTTTCGGGGTGTCGTTAACACAATATCACAATAGATATTCATTAATTTTCAACAACTTAAATCGAAAAATTGCTTCTATCTATCCTACCATAAAATAAATAATAAATAAATGGGTTTTTTTTTATTTAAAGTGGCGTTTTTATTTTTCTCCCCGACGGCAGGATTTATTTTAAAGGACTTTTTAATTTCAAAGATATGATTAATTCGAAAAAATTTTCTAAAAAATTCAATGCAATGCAGAATAAAAATATGGGTACCAAATAAAAAAGGAAATTTCTTTAGAATTTAAAAAAAAAATAACATTTTTTTGGATACACAACGACGAATAGGTAATTTTTTAGGTTAGAAGGACGAAATTCAAAGATGTCCTTAACATATAACTTTTACAAAAACAAATATAACGATATTTCGATAAAATTTTAAAGCACATTTTCAATACTCGAGATACCGGGATGCCGGGATTAACATTCCTAGTACATATCCACATATGTATGTATGCTTGACATTTGTCAAATGCAACGACGGCTAGTGGGGAATAATCCTGGTGTGTAAGGCAATCTAATCGAACTTTACCACATTTATGTATATACATACATGCTTATGCACATATGTATATAATCCTATGCATACAAATGTATACACATAATATGTACAATGTACATATTAAGTAGTTGCACTAACTCGTACAGTGTACATTTGTCCAAAGCATACATATGCGTGTAAATATCAATCAAGTAGAAAACTAGAAAAGCCAGTTAAACATTTAGACAGCCACTGTTGAAAAGCCGGCATAGACAGTTATTTGAATCGACAGTTAGTTGGCTGACAAGTCAAGTCACAGACAGTTAGTAAGACGCACTCTGCGTCACAATGCAAACACAATGCACAAAAGCACATACGAGTGGTACTAATATATGTATATATACACATATGTATGTATGTATGTAAATAGTTACTCATACGTTTAAGTGTACTAAATAAGCCTTAAACGATATTCAGAGTGTATATGGAGTAGTGTAAACAAGCAGATCGTTGACGATTTGGCGATTTGGGAGTTCGGTAAGCTACAGTAAGAATAAATCCATTATTAATATATGCACAAATGCTCCGAAATTCTATATGTATAGGTACATACATATGTATATGTGATATATACATAATTGGGGAAATCTCTTAAGACCGGGGACATTTTGCGTACTAGCATATTGTTGCCGCCACAAAGCAGCTGCACTGGCAAGTGCTCTTTCTATACCTTGGTTAATACTACTTATATGTGTAAATATCAGAAAATAGTTATTCATAACGAAACTAACGGTTTAAATAACTAGTTTACTAGTTAAAGTCGAGAAAATCAGAAAATTTCTAGTGCAACTCGCACAAAATCCACTTATTATTAAGGTATAACTTCATGAGCGGCCAGACCTAAAGCTTGGGGTTTTCAGAAGTTTATTTGTAGGTTCTGAAGAATAAAATGACAGGCATTAAACAAATGTGCCAGTTACCAAATGCCGAAAAAAAGCTGCTCACAACTGTAGCTGAATTCCGGGTTTTTTTTTATAAAAAGCGTGAATTTTCTTATGGTAGTCGTTGAGCGGTACTTAATTTACATTTGTGGGTATAAAGTATACTTCTTTACTACTCCAGAAGAAGAATCCTAGGTTAAATTCATAAGCCCTGGTATAATATTTTATGTTTGTGTACTTGGGTCTGTGCAAAATATGCTCACATCTAAAAATTATTTTCTCTCATTTAGCCAAAGGGGCGTGGCACCTCCCATACAAACGGAATTTTTCATACTGCATATTTCTGGAAGTATTTGTGGTAGAGTACTGTAACTTGGTATGGGGATATATGAAATCAATACCATACTCATGGAAAAAATGTGCGTTCTTGTAAATGGAGCCCGTGCCACCTTCCATACAGAATAGAATTTCTTATACTATCACCTGTTAAAACGTCCAGCTGTTGGGGTCTTTGGAGAGAAGTATTCTACGCTAGATATACGGCCCTGTCCATGTGGTCGACGGGTACCAAAGAAGATGGCATGACGAACCGTATGAGCTTTCTAACGATATGGACATAGTAAAGCAAAAAAAAAAAAAAATACGACGATTGCACTGGCTTGGCCATGTTGTGCGTGTGGATAACGATGCTTCAGTGAAAATATTCTTCGACTCGGTACCAATCGGCGGCTGACATCGAAAGCAAGGGCGCCCACGAACAAAACGGAATGGCCAAGTGCATAAACTTCATGCAAGCTTATAAAGTGCTCGAAAACGACCTATCCTATCCTCCTTGAAATTAACGGTAGGATAATTCCGAATAAACCAGTTGATTCGTATCGACCATGCCGTCTGTCTATGCTTTTACTCAACTAAGTATGTAAGTTATTTAATTTTTTTTTTAAGCTTTCCCAATTTAAGTCAACGAAATGGTAACCACTTCAAATCAAACAAATTGTTGTTGAGCACGTTCCGTCACATTAATGCTTAATAACCACTTGTCTAGCTGTACTTATGGAAATGTCTGTATGTATCTGCATTAGGGTGGTCCAAAAAAAGTAAAGTCGGAATTTTAATCAAAAAATATTTAGAGGTCGCTCAAAGTGATCGGAGTTTTCCATGTATTTTTCGTAGGAATGGTATAGAGTTCTTGAAAATGAATATTTTTCGATCGGAAAACTCTGGTTCTCTTCAGAAATTTTCCAATAATAATACCCAAGTGCATCTTTAACCATTTTTTATTACTAACGATTTTTTATTGGTCTCCCATTGCATTTTCTGGGATTTTTGGCAGACCTATAAAATATTGTTACTATGAGGAAATCGTCCAATAAACAATTGGGTATTATTAATGGGAGTGTCCTGAAGAGAAGCATAGTTTTCCGTACGCAAAGTATTTATTTTCAAGAATTCTATACCATTTCCACGAAAAGTTGTTTTTCCCCATATAAAATACATGGAAAACTTTGAGCGACCTCTAAATATTTTTTGATTTGCAAATAAAAAATAGAGGTAGGTATATTTTTTCGGTATACAACAAAAATAAAAATTCCGACTACTTTTTCACATACATTTCTGGACGACCCTAATGTACATATCAATGCAAATATATTTAGTATGCGTTTGAATGGATGTATGTATACATGCACGTAGGCAGCGTTGCCAAAAGCTTTCTCTGATAATCCGTCAATTTACCCTAAAAAAATCGTCAAAACGTCAAATTTTTGTTTATTTTACTTTTACAACAAAATAAAAAATACAAACGAAATTGCAGGCAATGAGCCGTATGCAAAAAAAAACAAGCAATTGCGTTTTCTTAAAATTGCATACCTTTCATTTAAATTTATTGTAACAAATTGAGTAGGTTTTATGCATACGGCCCAATAAATATCGCCACACATTACAAAACCAAATGGAACCCAATTTTCATATGGATTAATAAAAGTGGATTTGTAATTATCAACAACAATTTAAAACACAACTGCTTTAAAATAGTTGAAATCCACTGATTTGAAGTTTTTGAAGATTTTGATGCAGTTATAAAGTAGTGGTCTTCACACCGAGCTTGGTACTCGGTAGCTCGGTGTTCGAAAAATTTTCCCCATTTATTTTTTGTTTTGTGTAAAATTATTTTGTTATCGGTTTACTGATTAACGAATTATCGTGAAGGAAGCTTGATAATTTTTCTGGTAGTTGGTAAACTGCAATCAGCTGTTCGATATTTATTCAATTTTAAATCCGCCCGCTGCCGAAACGCATAACGCATGTGAGTATGTAGTTAACCAGTTTTCATCTAAAAAATGTTTACATACATAAATATGTAATTTAGTGAAAAAAACTAAAATAAAAAATCGTCATTACGAAGGAAAAATCGTCAGAACGTCATTGAGCTAAAAAAAAAACGTCAAAATGACGACGAAATCGTCAATTCGGCAACGCTGCAAGTAGGTGCTCACTGTTCCTCGAGGCGCTTCCGCTGCTTGACGCATAAAAATAAATTGATTGAGGAACAGCAAATCGCGCTTTTGAGGTCAGTGGCTGTTGGTGGCAGTTGGCACTTGTCTATATTTGCTAACTATTTATTTACATACATGCGTAAATGTTTATACATAAATACATATGTATGTGCTTACGTATGTATGTCGTTTAACAACTATACACCACAAATGGAAGTGTGTCTACGCACCCGCCGAGCTATTTTGTGAATAAAGTAATGGCGGCATTACCGCCTTCGCTACAACTTGAGTCCAGATGTTCTAAAGTAGCGGATGGACGCTCTATAATTAAGCAGATTACGTACATGGTGCACTCATACATACACACATAGAGGGCCGTAAGCAGGCTTTTTTTTCGGGGGGAGTCTAGCAAAATATTTTTTTTTTACTTTCACTTTTATTTCAAGATATTTTGATTAAAAGAAAAATACTGATAAAAATAAGATATTTCACACAAACAACAAAAAATATAAACGATAATCGCGTTTGCCTGAAAATTTTAAAATGCACTTAGTGGCATTGTGCTACTATGATAGCACGGCTGAGTAATCACAGTCAACTTATGCACAGTAGGCTGCATTACTCCCCATACAAAAAAAAAAACGGTACTGTTTTTCCCCTTCAATTATAAAATCTATTATATTTTCAGACTTCCACCAAAATGTGTCGCAAAAAGGTCAAGATTTACGTGAGCTGGACCGCTTTGAAAATACCTCCAAAAATTGAGTTTTTTATTAACAAAAACAGTTTTTTTAATATTTTTTAAAAAATTACCTCAGATGACTAAAAATTTTAAGCTTAAAAAGTTTGCATAAATACATATATTTAAAAAAACTCTACGGAATCATAATAATGAGATTTTTGATAACTTGAATAACTCAGCCAAAACCTTAGCAATTTAGACTTATGAGCAGGAAACGGATTTCCAGGACATAAAAACTTATAAAAAAGGCAAAATAAAATAACGAAATAGGCTAGAAAAGGCAAAATAAAATACCAAAATAGCCAGGAAAAGGCACTACAATACGAAAAAAGGAAAAAGAAGGTAAAAACCGAAAAATAATCAAAAAACACATTTATTTTCCAAATATTTATTTTACAAGTAAAAATATTTAAACAAAAAATAATAATGTTTTCATATTATGAAAAACTTGTACTTTGAATCTGTGACTATTTTTTCTTTTCGAGTTTTTATTCACAAAATTTTACTCTCAATAGTTGTAGTAACATTGAACCACAAGATGCATTTGGAATTTTTCTGCCAGCATTTTCATTACATTTTTTCGAAGAAAATCCAGAAATAAGGTCTTTTTCCTTGCCTCTTACAATTAAAGGCTCACGTAAATCTTAATATTTTTCCGAAATATTTTGGGAAAAGTCTTAAAATATACTAGGTTTGGTAATCCCGCCGGAAAAGCCGCAACTGTTTTTATGATGCAGACTAATCTACAGTAGTCCAAAAAATTATAGCTGCACCAAATTCTAACAAGTTTTAAAATATTATTTTTGTTGCTATTTAATTTAGGTTAGTTTTTTATAGTTCATTCTTTAACAACATCCGTATAAATACAAGTTTAAAAGCAGTGTCACACAATTGGGTATTTGCCAAAATTTGGTGCAAATCGTATCCCAATTGTGTGAATACCCAAATATTTTTCTTTATCCCAATCACGAATATTAATTTGTTGAAATTTTTCAATATAATCAATATAACATCGCAGTAGTTTACCAATCTTTTGACTACAAACAAAAATACCTACAACCCCCCTCCCCCCTTCCTAAATACGGCGTTGCATACATACATATGTATGTAGTACATACCCAGTACGAAAAGAAACTAGTTTAAATATTGATGTTCAACCAGTTTTTTACCCACCAAAACTAATTGAAGATCTGATTTTCTTCCTTGGAACGAACTGTTTATTTTAACATGGCAATGTCCTAGGAAGCAGTCAATTATCCGACTGTGCATTTGAAGTCAACTATTTTAAAATGCATTTGGCTTACAGCACTGCAATGTCAGTATGTTTCGTTTGAACACGCTTTCGCTCTGCACTTCACAGATGCTTATTCATATTTCCAAGCCACAAAAAAATAAAGATTATTATCTGGAAGCTAACAAGTAACAACATTTCACAAATCATTTAATACTTACGAATCCATGCAAGTGGTCTAAAGTTTCTTGTCAAAAATTTCTATAACTTCGTCTTCTTTGTTATTTCTTGCTTCATCTTCAATTGACTTTTTTAATTCGTTGCTTTAATTTTTTATTCTGTCTTTTTTTTTGCAGGTGCAAATTAGAAAATATGTCGACCGATACAAAGCAGCGAATTCAGGTGCCCGAAGCGCTGAGGGAAGTACTCTTAGAGTTCTCAATAGCATATCTGCTCGAACAGCCTGGCGATGTGGTGGATTATGCAGTACAGTATTTCAATAAATTGCAGTCAAATCGTCAGGCAGCAGCAAATTTCTATCGACCAGAATCGCCAGAAAGCAGTATCATATCACAAGAAGAAGGTAAGTGAAGGAAACTAAATATGTAACTAGGCCCATTATGATGGGGATTTCATAAGGCCTCAGCATGCATAAGCTGGTGGTTGTACCTTACGCTAGAGACACACATCATGGTATGGTATCAATATTATGTTCTATACCCCACGTGTGTCGCTCTCATACTGCAAACCATTGTAGTTGCTACGTTGCAACCAGGGTTGTTGCGAATATTCGCATTCACAACCGTGGAGCTTCCGCATTAATTTTAACATTCGCATTCCCTTTCGCAATTCGCATTCGCAATAATCAATGCGGAGCTTTTGCGAATGCGAATGTGGTGCAAGTGCACCGATAAAACGTGTATGTGGCAAACAAAATGACAAATTGTAGCTAATATTTTTGCCTGTTGTCGTGTGGGAGTATTTGTGTAACAAAACTGGCCAAATGTCATATTTATCAATTTTGATAAAAATGTTTTTAAACTTATTATTTCTTAAGCTTTATAACCGAGCTATCAATGGGCAGTCAAACAAGTTTATTTTTAACCAAAATTTTAAAAACAGTAAGTTTGTGTACTTGTCGGGCAATATTTTGTTCATAGAGAAAAAATTTTGTGGTCAAACTGATTCTCAAATAATAAAAAAGTTATATGTAGGCCGGACCTTTAATTAGATAAGAATTACGTAACTATCTGCGTTTCAAATGCTTATAAAAAACGGGGTGCTTTTTTTAAAAAATATTTTTCTGATCCGATTCGGCTGGCAGCCATGATTTTGAAAACAGAATTTTGTTCAAAATCACAAATATTTCAAACCGGTCGCAGAAGAAGAAAGTAGTAAAAATGAATTACAAAAACTAAAATCGAAAAACTCTGATGCAGTTACAGATTCCCCAAATTCTAAAAAATCCAAAGGAATGAGAACGAAGAATTCTTTTTAAAAAGCTTTAGAACAACCTGACATATGTATCTGGTTTATCTTCTAAGCGCTGTTCAAACAACGATCTCGCCAATTCCATCCGCATTCGAATCCGCATCCGCAAATGTTAGCTGTTAAGTAGATATTCGCATCCGCATTCACATCCGCAGATGTCTAAAATTCCACATTCGCAGCATCCCTAGTTGCAACGGCTAACTACAATATTGGTATTGTAATTTTTATACCACATGTGACACCCAGGCATTACTGAAGCGAGTTAAGACCGAATCGTAAGCTACACCATAATTGTTCACTGAGATATAAAACAGAGGTAGGCAGCTTCGGCAGAGCTTTTTTGTAGTGTGCGTGCAATTGATGTTACTGTGTGCGTGCGAACAAGTCCCCAGTGGGAAAAGGTAATCTATAGGAATGCAAAAGGTAATGGATAGCCCCTCTAACCTAAGCACGAAAAGATGCAAGAATTTCTCCACAGCGTTGTCATGCGAAAGTAATGTGTCGCATGTCGCTTTACGAAACTATAAATAGAATAAAAAAATAAAGATACAGATAAAAAACAAAGTCCGTGCCACAGGTTTTGAACCCGTTCAAACCACCAAAAAATTTTACCAGTTTTCGATTTGCGAAAAATTCATGAGAAATATTTTAATTATCAAAAAAATGTTACCAGTTTTTTGCCAAATACTATTGAGCAGGTTTTAAGCCGCCACAAACGTCAGTCTAATTTTTGATTTGCCTAAAATTTATGTCGAGTTTTTACAGAACCAAAAAATTATGTCCAATTTCAGGAATAACCAAAATGTTTGTCTAGCCTTTGTTTTTCAACAAAAATTTTGTCCAGTCTGTAAATTACCAAAATATGGCCAGTTCTTGATTCACCAAGTTGGTACTTATGTTAAGTTAAAAAAAAAATTATGTCCAGTTTTTGTTTTTCCAAAAATGTATGTATATTCAGTTTTTACATGTGTAAATTTAAAATGTATAAAATTTTAAATAACCAAAATTTTTGCCAAGTTTTTAAAATAAGAAAACATTATGACCAGCTATTAGATAGACAATATCTGTGTCTAGTGTTAGAATTACTAAAAAAAAAATTAAGGTTCTTGATTCACCAACAATGTATGTCCAGTTTTTAAATCTCAGATAGGAGATGATCAGTTTTTATTTGCCAAGATTTTATGTCCAGTTTGAACTTTTAAGCGTTTAATTGAACGAAGGTCATTTGAGATTTTTATCTAGCCGTTGCACGTTATTACAAGATAACTACATATGCATTTTTGTCATTCAATTAAGGCAAAACGTTTAGTTAACTTGCGTGTTGTTATACCGAATTTCCACTAGGCATTGAAATGACAAAAAATGTATGCCATTTAAAAAAATGCCATGTGGAAATGAACTTAATGCCAATTTTTTTAACGTAATGACACGAATATTTTTTTTGATGCCCAACTTTGTCATTTGTTATTTTTGCCGTTTAATGCCTAGCGGAAATCCACCATTAGAGTTGGACTTTTTTTCGCTTTCAATGGAGACTAATGCCGGATTTTCACTGGCCATTAAATGACACACAAATTTTACGATAAATTTTGGCATTAAAAAACCGGTGTCATTATATTGAAAATAAAACTCGTTTACTCTGTTTCCTCATGCCATTTCGCCATTTTGTGTTTTTCAATACAATGCCCGAGTAAAATTGTGAGCAAATATGTCGACAAATTTTGTTCTTGAATTATGGCGAACTGAAAACTAGGGTCCACTTAACATTATACTTTCTCATTCTTAATGCACAAAAACTGTTAAATTTTGCATATTTCTACAAACTTTATATATGCATAGATTTTTCGTACTTGGGCAAAAACTTCTATTGTCTTTTCGCCTTTCCATTCCGGAATACTGTGAATGTCATGGCCTTCGCACGGAAATGCGGCATTACGGTTCGTCTCCCTTAATTTGGTTTACTTGCATACCAAAATGCCAACATACGTACATAAATACATATCGCTTATTTGTTGGAAGAATGTCATATCTGGAAAAAACAATATTTTTTAAAATTTGCTTTAAAGGTTTTGGTTAGGATTTCCGCACTTAACAAAATAAATAATAACTAAAAAATTTTACGATTGATACAATTTTAAAATTCAATACAGAAGGCTGACGACTATTTATGCTTACGTAATTCTCAAATTCACCACCTCTCGCCAGATATTATTCAATCTGCTCAGTTTTCGCCCTGAAGGCGTCGTTATATTTAGAAAATGTTTAGCGAGTTCCAAAAGACAGTGTTTGAATCTTTCAATTTATTTGAAAGCTCACGACGTACATTTTCACAAAAGAAAGAACCCAGATACATATCCGTTTATCATTAGTGGTCAAAAACAAAAGGCATTTCTCCCACAAACTTTTAAGCAATCTCTGTTCGCCGTGCCACAATCTAAAAGAAATCAAAGAGCATATCATTTTCACTGCTTCCTCTTGGATTGCTAAATGCATGGGTAGCAAATTCAATAAATCGTTAAGTATCTATGCACACTGTCCTTTGTAGTCCGTTTAACATAGAAGCTATGGTGTTAACTGCATTTATACGTCACAATACTAAATCACTGGGTATAACCACAGTGTAGACAGTAAATAAAAAAATTGGTTTGTTTTTAAACAATGAAATCTAAAAATCAAAAGAAAATTATATGAGAAGATATAAAATAATAGCACTAAAAAAGAACAAAATATGCTTCTAAACATTAAATGAATTAAAAAAAAACTATTTTAAAATAATAACATTTAAAAATTCAATTAAAATAAGCAAAATATGAAAGATATAAAAATTCAATGTCTCTGTAAATTAAAATATTAAGAAAATATACATATGTATATGTAAAAAAGCAAAAAGAAAATAAGTTCCTAAAAATTAAATGATTATTACAAATGTTTCTTTTTAAAGAAAATAAAATCTAAAATTAAAATATTAAATTTAAAATAGGAAAAAAAATCAAAAAGAAAAATAAAATAAAAATAGTTCTTAAAAGTTAAATGAAATAAAAAAGTATTTCTCTTTAAAATAAAACAAAAAAAGTAAAAAAAATTGTTTTCTTTTTAAAACAATGACATCAAAAAATTAAAAGAAAATTATATTAGAAAATTTAAAAAATAGCACTAAAAAAGAACAAAATATGTTTCTAAACATTAAATGAATTAAAATTATGTGTTTCCTTTTAAAATAATAAAATGTAAAAATTAAATTTAAAAAAAGAAAAATAAGAGAATGAAATGTTTCCGTAAATCAAAAAATTAAGAAAATATACATATATGTACCTACATATATAATATATATATTTTAAAATTAATTAAATCTAAAAATTTAAAGAAAATTTCATTAAAAATAAATAAAAAATAAAATCTGATGCCCGAGGACTCGACCTAGAATCTCTTAAACGACCAGCCACAGCCTGAGCCAGACTTGTTTTGTCAAGCTATGTAAACGCAAAGTACTTAGCACCAAATTCTACTTAAGTTTCCCCGAAACTTTCTACGAAAACTGTCAGAGAATTATTTACCTTTAGCTCGACGTCAGTTCGTCAGCTTTCCATTTAGACTCTAGATTCTAGAGCTATTAATAGATAATTCACATTCACTTGCTAAGCCCCTCGATATATCAATATTAAAGGCAGACTGCAGGGCAATGGAGACCCCAATTCCTCGCGACTCAATATTTAATTTCAAGCAAAAGTATTTATTTTAAATTAATAAAAGCATTCCTCACCTCTAGTTATTTTTTCCTAAACTTAAGAGGAACTTCTAAACACATCGTACAAAATTAGTTCCCCTTCACTTTAACAAACAGAACTTGCGTTATTTCGTTATTTTTTTTTTTTGTTTTTTTCGCTTCCATTACTCATTGATTTTATTTAATAATTTTTTCTTTTTCTTGTTTTTGTTGACAAATTAAAAAATTGTGTTTACCACCCGGTCAAGTGGCATTTATGATGGCTTTCGTTCAAAATATATGTATGTATGTACATACATAAGTATGTAGACATAGCTTATTACGTGTCAAGTTGCTTTTATTTACTCCCAAGCATGTTGTTGCTATTTGTGTTATTTTTCTTTTATTTTTAGTATCCTTTATACAGTATTTATAACTACTTAAATTGTTGCTGTTGTTGCTACTGTTGTCTTTACGCTCGATCGAACTTGGTCAAAAGCGCTTCACACAAACTTTTGACCCGCTTTGTCTCCCGTCTTAGGGCCACTTCCCTCTGTGGCCGATTGCAAACGAATAGTATGAGTTTCACCATAATTTTTGCTGAGATTAATTTGCCCATTGCAACGACGTCACAGCTGTTGTTTGTGCAGCTCTTGATTTCGTTGTTGTTGCTGTTATCATTATTGTTGTTAATTTACTTTGTGACAGCAGCTGTCAACATTGTGGAGGTTGGTTGGTTGTTGTGCTCCTCTTAAGGGGCTGACTTAATGCGAACGAGTTGGCTCATTAAAAAACTATTAATTACTCGCTCGCCTTCAACTGCGGCGATTGTGGTTGGCGATGTTGATGATGACAGGTGTTGTTGTGATTTGAAACCTAAGCTGAATCGATAATTTCAAAAAATTTGTTAGAGATTTATATTTGCTTGTTTTTCATCGTTGCTTGTAAGCAATTTTTGCACTAATATTAACACCGTTTTGTGGCATTCCTTTTTTTAAGATTTTTAATTTGATATTATCCATGTGTGCCATCCATTCATAACAGTGACGCTGAATTCTTAGTGGGAAACGGGGGTAATATTCGGGCTGAAATTTTTGTTAACCCTAAGGGTGCGTACACACGTGAAGCGGCGCCGAGCCGAGCGAAGTAAAGCTTTCAAATTTCTGTTCCTGTGTGAGAGTGTTCATATAGAAAGCTTTTTCGAAAGCGTTTCGCAGCCGAAATCAAAGCTGATTTTTATTTTGAAATTTTTATTTGATTTTCGACGCCATTGCGCTGCTGGGAATAAAGAATCCTACGAAATTCGTATTTTTAATAAATCTATTGAAGGCTAATAAAGAAAAATGTCAGCTGTTTTTCATTGTCTGTTAGTTTTTCGCGGTTTCTGCTGGTTTGATAACAAACTATTTCTGTGTAAACACGTTTCGTCTTAAATAAATTAAATATAATCAGCCCCATTGCGAGTGTCATGTCGAATACAAGTCGTTTTTGAGAGTCGAAAAGTACATAGCATTGCCTAAAAACTCGGTTCGAATATTAGGCCCTATTATGGTTGTCGACTTCGACGTCGATGTAATTTTTTCATCAAAAAAATAGCCATCGTAAGTTCAACTCTAGTTACGCTTACTTAATATCCACAGAGATATAGAAATTACGAACGAAGAAATATTGAATAGAATTTATTCTTTTAAAGACGAAGCAGTACTCGAATTTATTAAAAAGGCCTTATATATAGACATAGTGGACGAAACGCATATTTGGTAGAACTGTTACAGTTACTGTTACTGTCCTTTGTATGCACACAAAAGAAATATCGTTTATTATGTTTTCTATGTAATTATAGTTGCTTTGCTACGCGATGCTACAAACCGGTGATTAGTTGAGTGGCATTAAAAAGGTTTATAAATACTCAAACTAGGTGCATACATTGGCATATACAATATTTACACACTCACACACACACACATACATAGTGAACTGTGCATTTGGCCGCCACCTGCTATTATTAAAGCCTCAATTTACAAAGACCGAACAAGTATTAGATAAATTCATTGGAGAAGAAAGAGCAAAGTGGTATTGAGTGAAGCTCCCGGTACCCGTCCATGTGAGCACATGTTCCCCTAACTCTTCCTTCCGCTGCTCATATTCGATTAAGCTTCTTCATCAGGATGTTCTCTATTTTCTATGCATATATGTAGTTTCTTTGTACGATATCAACTTTGTGTTCATTATAATTCAAGCCATTGTGAGGCCTCTCTTATTCACAGACTCTGCCGTTCGAGTGTGTGGCTTCGATTTTGTTTTTGCTCTCCGCGCAACTCTCGCATTTCAATCAAATGCCAGGCATGTGTTGTTCATATAAACATACTTCATGTGTGACTAGAAGAGCTGCTTGCCAGGAACTTTTGTGTCTATGTGGTAGTCTCTTGTTGGCTATTAACAGCACTTTAATGCGATTTATTTGACTGAGCTGTTGTCTCTGCGTGGCCTAGCTCACTCACGCGCCTACACAATTCAATAACTATTGATTTGAAGCAGATGGAAGTAGGCCTGGGCTGGGCGCGGGCTGCACCTTTACACAGCCGCTTTGTCACCTAGTCTTCTATAAACACTCGTACGTGTTGACTCCATTGTTTCTAGCATTGATTGATGTGCGTGCTATATTTCCACATAGGGTGTTACAGAGTGAAGTTTGAATGAGCTGCAAACTTCCTAAAAAATTATAGATACACAGGCCTATGACAGATTCGGAGTGAACTTCCGTCGTGAAAAAATCTCCCGTCACGAATTCGGGATAAATGCTATCAGCGATTCCAACGCATTCATAGTTAGTGCTGCCTTTGGTTTTTGTTTGTTTTTATGTTTTAGTTTGATAATTCTAAATCAAAATAAAATAAATCACAATAAAATAAGCGGCAGCAATACAGGCAGCTATAACAAGGATTTCGATCACGTACTGGATGTCCCATTCGCCTTTTGAAAATTGTTTTTCCTACTGCGCACGCGCAAGAGACGGGAGGGGCCAGGCTGCCTGAGACATGAACTTCATTCAACCTGAAAGGCAAAGTTAACTTCCACCATTACCGCAGAATCTTGCCCGAACATAATGCTCGCCTTTGGAGCCACCAGTCTACAAAATTTAGCTATCTTTCAGGGGAATTAGTTATTTTATATTCCATTTAATTTTATTTGAGGAAATTACATGAAGATGCGTTTGAAGGTACACCTCAGAAAATTCTGATCCAGGAAGCTAAAGCGCAGCGCATGATTCATAACCCTGGGAGTCAATGAGTGTACCGCCGTGTCCTCTTCGGTGGTGTATTGTGCGTAGCCCTTTACCCTATACGTGAAGGCTTTTAATGTAGGCTATCACTTCCGTGGTGTTTTTGTTCCATATTTCGCATGGCTTAAGTGTTTTACTACATAAATTATGTGTTCTGACGTTTCTTCGCCCTGGTCACAGAGACATTAAATGCTCGTGTCGGAGAGATTAATTTTATTGAGGTGATAACGCAGGGAGCAATATCGCGCGAAGTACCCGGTAAGTGTGCAAGGATCCTCGCTGCCTAAATTTATGAATCCGAGTAATTACAATTAATTTATGGGGTTATTGCATCCCAATACCTGAACCAAGTTAAATTGGCGAAATTTTCGTAAACTTCTCGAACTATCCATCCCCAGAGTAATGTGCTTTGAATGTAAACAAGCTTTAGTTAGCCCACTCGTACCAATTGTCGTCTTATCCTAGTGGTGTAAGAACGGTTGTTGCGGATAATTGCGGGTTTAAGGAAGCAGATGATTTTCCCAGCACTTGCCAATACTCCGAACTGTTCATACGAGACGATGGAAATGGCATTTCCAATGTTTCGCCACTGAAAAGCGGCACCCAAACCAAAATTCCATAAAAGTTTAACATTTTCTGATCATAAAAATTTACAAAGGTGAAGACTTAGAAAATAATTCTGATAAAAATTTTATTTAGAATTAATCACGTCCGCTTCACAAAAAATATAACTATACTGCGTTTTTTTTCAACGGTTTACTTCTACCAAATGGCATTTCCAATGTTTCGCCACTGAAAAGCGGCGCCCAAACCAAAATTCCATAAAAGTTTAACATTTTCTGATCATAAAAATTTACAAAGGTGAAGACTTAGAAAATAATTCTGACAAAAATTTTATTTAGAATTAGTCCGTTTCACAAAAAATATAACTATACTTCGTTTTTTTTTCAACGGTTTACTTCTACCAATAATCCTAAGGACCATGGCCTCGTGATGCACAGTAGGACCGCTTCCCAAGTAATCGCTCATCCCAGAGCTAAGGTTAATCGGTTTTAATTGCGCTAGTTGACGACTACATATATTCAGCACACTCGGTAAGAGGTTTGTGATGCAGTCTTCTAAGTCATCTCTGACGATAAAAACATATAATGCTTTCGAAAAAAAACATATAGTTTTATATAAACTAAACGTAGCGATTATAGTACGTATTCAGAACTTGTACAAAACCAAGCACCCTTTATCAGATAATTTTTACGAGAGTGTATGTGAGTCTCTGACATACTGCGCGCATATCCCTTCGCTTCAATGTATGTATGTGTGTATGTATATTGATGTGAATGACTCTCCAACTTGTTGGATTCTGTGGTCTTAATCCACCACAAATCTATTGAACGGCGTTTTGTTAAACGGCTCTCTACTATGTACATAGTACATCCGACTGTCACTTGGCTTCCTCTCTGCAAATTTTTACATTCTACTTCAATGGCTGTGCGCCTAGCCCAAATACAATCACAAACGCACCTACACATATACATACATACATATATACAAATTTATGCAAATAAACATACATATTTATGCTACTCGCACACACAGATATCACAGCCCGACCCAAGCCGCCTGCAGTCGTTCGACGTCCAGTGTCGCTGACAGTTCAGCTTTGGAAACATTTTTGAAATTCAAATTCCCATTGAAAGTCATCCAAAATTCTTAGAGTGTAATTGATGTTGTTTTTGTTATCTGTTAACGGTATTAGCAGCGAAGGACGTGTTGTTAATTAATTGTTCAACGGTATTGTTCTCGCGGCTTTTGTCGCTTAATTATCGAAACTTTGCGAAAGCTCTACGCGTCACTTTGGATTATACTGTCAAGCTACGCTGCACGCAATTTGCATTTAACATAGATACAAGATACTAGATACACAGATACGCTAGTCAAAGTGGCGCGCTTGTTAGTACACGTTGCGCGTATGTAAATGATAAGCAAAAGTGAATATTAAGCCGGAACCCGAAAGAAAAAAGAAAGCGAAAAAAAAACGTTTTGCATACTTCAAGGCGTCTGTGCAAACTGGTGTACGCCGAAAGTGTTTTTGAACAGCGTTATCAGGCGCTTTGTTGACCCCGTTGAAGCGCGTTTTAAAAGCGCTGAAAGTACGCGCCTGATATGTGTTAAGTGCGAAAAATGTGCCGCTTGTTTCTAATTGGCGGCTATGTAGTGAATTTGTTAAATTTGCAACATCGTTTTTTTGTTGGCAAATGTGTTCAGCAACTCGCTGTCATCGTGGGTGTCATTGCTGTTGGCAATTTTTCGCTTTTTGTTTGTGTTTTCTTTTTTTTTTGCGATTGGCTTTGTTCTGTGCCGCAATTTTTGTCACTTGAAGTTGGCGACGCAGAGCCATTAAATTAATTCAATGCTAAATACGTTTAATTAACCCAAAAATGTAAGCAACACGTGAGTGGGTTAATGAGGGCAACAGAACGCGGCGGCGCCTTAAATTCATACGAATGCTTGCTTGGCCTACCCACAAAATAAAATTTTATTTTATTTTTATCTTTTGTTTTAATTTGGCTTGCCCTCAATTTGTAATCCGCATACATATTTCTGGTAAGCGATACTCCCTTTTCATCTACAATATTATTGTTCGCCTTTCTGATCACTTAGTTTTCATTTTTAAGTACCTTCTTCCGATGGTTGCTCCAAATTTAACTTTCGTATTATCGTTATAATGTATGGCGACGGGAAAATGTTTAAATTTTACTTAAGTATTTTGGCAGAGCAATGCTTGGCGACTCGGCCGGTATCAACTTCTTAATTCTGTTAAACCGCAGAATAAAAATTTATTTGGTACTTTACACAATTTTTTTATTTATGAACGTCTTAAAAAAAATGTATGCAAAATTCGCGTTATTTTCCAATAAAAAAAAGGTCTGGAAAATTGTTCCTTTTTTTGTTTTTGACTTCAACGAAAAAGAAAGCAAAAACTAGTTTACATTTCCTGGTCAAACCCCAGCCTTTGCCAAATTGTTTTGGTTTTGATTATAAAATACATACTTATTTGTTGTTGTTATTGTAACAGCATACAAATTCTCCAAAGAGTTTTTGGAGTGACAGTCTTTAGCCAAATATAAATCTGTGTCGTTCCGGTTGCGTACACCCGATTGCCGGATCGTCGTAATGTGCATACTCGGCACGATTTTATGATGCTGAGCTAAGTCGTTACCGGTGCTAGGTACTTCGCCCTTGTAGGAACAAGAGCAGTTGTAAACCGTTTCCTCTTCCGCCGTTGAGTTAGTGTTGTGCTCTCCATCACAGCTTTACAGCGGCATTCGTCTTTGGAATGAACTTTCATGAAAATTTTTACCTCCACAAACAGTTAATCGAGCCTCCTTTTTTAATAAAAAATAACCTATATACAGTAACTTGCATAATTGATCACATTGTTGATTTTTTGCAATATTTGCCATTTTTTCGTAATAAATTGCATTTGAAATTTTTTTTATTTATCTTACAAAAGCCATAAAAATTGCAATTTGAAATTTTGTACACAGTGTAGGTTAATTCAACAAATTTTAACGTAAATTTCCAACTTTTTAACCATAATGTTTAGAGCGAAAGTTTGAAGTAGCATAGGATTAGATTTTAAAAGATTTAATTATTTTCCTTCGTACATATAAAGACATACATTCATACATACATACATACAGTATTGGACATATCTATAGCACCCCCCTTTCAAAGCGATATTGTTTGCCACTTATGTTTAGTAATTTGTTTTTAAGAATTTTCAATTAAAATACAGTTCATTCTCTAACAAAACCCATATAAACCCATGTTTTAAACTTTTTAAAAGACCGCAAAAAAGCGCAACAAACTTTCCCTTAAATTTCAAACTTTTTTCTCAGAAGCTCTAGAATTTTTTTGAGTACACAGTTTTATAGCGCATTCAATTTTAGTCCAATAATGTGCAAGTTTCAAGTCGCTAAAGATTACCGTTGATTTTTTAGAATTTTATTTGTCTCATTTGCTTCCATATAACGACTAAACACAATTTATTTTTATATGGCAGAAACCCGCAACATTCTCGGCGAAAAAAAATCTAAAAAATCAACGGTAATTTTTAGCCACTTGAAACTTGCACATTATTAGACTAAAATCGAATGGGCTATAAAACTGTGTATTCAAAAAAATTCTACCGCTTCTGAGAAAAAAGTTTGAAATTTGGGTGAAAATGTGTTGCACTTTTTTGCGGACTTTTAAAAGGTTTTAAACTTAAGTTTATGTGAGTTTTGTCAGAGAATGAACTGTATTTTAATTGAAAATTCTTAAAAATAAATAAATAAACATGAGTGGCAAACAATATGACTTTGAAATGGGGGTGCTATTGTATTGGCCAATACTGTATGTACATAAATATTTGTACATATTCGCCTTTTCTTTATAATAATTTGTATGTCCTTGCGCGTTCGCACACTCTGGCCTGCCGTGGCGTATACGCAATTAGAAATTGCTGCTTTGAAGGTACCAACCACCACCACACCTACGCTTTCTACCCTAATTTTATTTTCACCTTATTTTTTATTTTTATTTTTGTTTGCCTAATGTTAGTTAAGAATACACAAAAATACCAACAAAACTTCCCGCCAGCTTAGAAATATGTATTCATTTCGGTATACATTTACTCACAAAGCTAAATATCAATGTATGTGTATTAAAGAACTCAAAACACACAAAATATGTAGCGGCGAAGGCTGGATAACTATATGAACGCCCCCGCCAATTTTAATTTCATTTTTGTAGCACTTCTGCCTTTTCCACAACTTTTAAGCAATTAGAGACCTTGGGGACCTGCTGTTGGCCGTTTTTGTTGTTTCACATATAATTTGTGTAAGCCCAATTTTCCATAAAGAAATAAAAGTATTCTGAAATTAAATTTTTTCCTTAAGTGGCAAAATGTTTAGCAAATTCTTCATTTCACCCAATGCTAAGAAAAAACTACGTGCATTCTTAGCGAAAGTACGTATTCAGAAAGTTTAAAAAATTGTGAATTTCACCAGAGCGTACGTATGGTATGGCATTTACTCCATCTAGCTAGAAATATGCAGTGCTATACATACATACATACATGCTGCGAGAAACTAAGACATTGCATTTTTTTCTACTAAATAAAGCTAAGTACTTTCTCTATTTATTTTGATTTCTTTCGCTATGCTCATGCGCTCTGTCAATATTGCAGCTGCAGCTATGCAACCTTATCTTCGCTGTTTTGTCTATCTTTAACTAATTTAACGCCTGTTCAACGGAGCTTATCTGTCCTCAATCTTTACGCTTGGTGCATTCTTATTGGCTATTTGCCACCTCGTTTGATGCTTAAAAGTGCGTCTTTGTTCACTGAAACGTGTCTGAAAAATGCAAAAGGATTATGCGAAGCTGGCTTTATGCACACACATCCATATGTACATACATACATATGTACTATGTACAGATTATGTCTTCGCACGTCTTGACTTCGGTCGCCTTCTGTGACTGGCCGCACATCCATGTATGTATGTATGTATATAAAAATGTATTAACCCATACAAGTGCACTAACAGAAGATTAAGAAATGCATTGTTTTCATTTTTATGAAAGCGTCCTTGCGTTGTCGTTTATATTGTATCAAAAAATAGGACACAAAATGGGACAAAATTCATGTCTAGTTTTTAGGTTGCCAAAATATTATGTCCAGTTTTTTAATTACCATAAAGTTTTTCAATCACCAAGAAACTGATGTCTCATTTTTAAATCATCGAAATTTTATGGCCATTTTAAAAAATATATATTCTTTTTTCAAATTACTAAATTGTATGTATTATTTTTAAATGACGAAAAAACTTTGTAACATCTTTAAATTACCAAAATATTAAGGCCAGTTTTTCAAGTACATACCATAAATTATACAAAAAAAAATGATGTCCTGTTTTTATTGATCAAAATTTTATGTCCAGTTTTTAGATTACGAAAATTTAAAATCCAATTTTTAAGCGAAAATGTATGTCCAAGCATTCAATTCAAGTTTTGACGTAGATAGTTAATCAATGAATTTATTTGCATTTTTAAATTACCCAAATTTTATATCCAACTTTTTACTGATCAAAATTTATGTCCGCTTTTTTAATGGCCAAAGATGTATGTTCAAATTGCTTAAGCCTAACAATGTAAATAAGTCCACTTTTAAAATTACCAAAAATGTATGTCCAGTTTTAAGGTCGCCAAAAATGTATGTCTAGTATTTCAATCGCCAAGAATTTGTGTCAAGTTTTTACTTTCAAGCAATCAAGGTTTTGGCGAACAGGTCTCAAATGTATACAATTTTCTTGGTTATATTACACTGTGCGCTGCAGCCGGCAGTTGTAGTTGCGCGCAGTTTTCACATCGCGGCGCTTTTAAATTCGAAAAAAAGCTTGTAAAAAAGGATTTACTTGCATATTTTTATTCTGTCTGCTTTGAAATATGTATGTAGTATGTGCATCCATATGAATGTACATTAGGGTGCCTCACCAAAAAAATTTGGGCTTTTTTCACCGGAATCATCAAATTTATTATATCTTAAGACTTACGCACAAATATTGGAGAAAACATTAAGATTCACGCGAGCTGAACCAATTTAAAAATATCTCAAAAAATCTCCTTCAATACAATTTTTTAAAAAAATTGTATGCAAACCTTTTAAGCTTAAACTCTTCTATCAGCTGAGAGGGTTTGTTTTTAAAAATATTTGCTAAAAACTAATTTTATGTATACACTGAGGGTAAAAAATATTAAAATCAAATAGAAACGTAACTGATCTTACTATAAACGTCAACGAAAGTACTGTATATGGTATGTATGGTAAATATTCAATTCAACTAACCGCATATTTAAATGACTGCATTCGTTCTGAAAAAGCGTCCGTGAAGTAAATAATCAAGATAAAACCCAAAAAAAAAAAAATATTTAATTTGCATGTTGCCCGCAGCAATGGAACTTGAACCCAGGCCCCCTCTGGATATCAACAAATTGTGGCAAGCATCTTTGCGCACACATATAAATTTGCTTTCAAATTATGAATTTCCATCAACACCACAGCACGCGATTTGTACGGATAAACATGTCCCAGCCGGAAGAAAAATGTAAATATGTAAATTTTGCCGACAGTGCAGTCTAGTACAATTTTCCGTATCCGGAAACGAATAAAAAACGACTACAATTTTCATTCATTTTCTTATCGGGAAAATGTTCGAAAAAAGATGATGTTATTTGAAAACAATTGTATTTGCACAAGCTAAACATTTGAAAGCATGCGTGCGTAGTCGGCAGTGGCTGAGCGTGCAGAGAAGTGTGCCGCTATTTGTTAGCTTCCAGAAGGTGCCGAGTTCGAATTCCGTGAGGCGCTTCCTTAATTTCATTTTTTTTTTTTTAACCATGAAAAAGTATCTGTGAAGTGCAGAAGGAAAGCGTATTAAACGAAAGATTCAAGCAAGAAACTTTCGTAACTTGTCTATACGTACGTTTCTGCCGCATACTTTGAGGCCAGTATGCAGCTCTCAAGAAAAGCAAAAACTCCATATCAAATGACGTACAAGAAATGTCTAAGAAATTTTCTTGTGTCAAATTTCCTTAAGGCAATACGTAGTTCTTAAGAAATTTGTTACGCTTTCTACTACGGTTTTCTAAAGTTTTATATGAAAATAGAAAACAAGGCAGCCCATGTTTGCAACAGAAATATATGCCCGGTTCCATCATTTCTTGAGGGAAGAGTGAGACAACAGGATGTGAAGTATCAGATGTCAAAATTCCTTGGACACACACACACGAAATAATGGCAATTTTTTTCTTGACCGTTTTCTTGAGAGCTCCATACTCGTCAAAGTATCCGAAAATGAAATCGGTAAACGGACAAAAATGCGCACTTCATCTACTTTTTTTCCTTTTTCGGATCGATTTTCGGATTTTCTAATTTTTTGCTAGCTGGGAACATTCGAATACGTGTGTGCTAAATTTTGGCATGAAAATACTATTATTAAATACGAGCATTTCTAAACGATAATCAAATATAAAATACTCATTTTTACTATGCATTATTTCCCTCAGTGTAAAAACTCGATTTTTGTAGGTATTTTCAAACCTGTACAGCTCACATACATAAATGTTAATATTTTTCCGAAGTATTTTGGCAGAAGTTTTGAAAATATAATAAATTTTATAATTCCGATGGAAGAACAGCGCCGATTATTTTTTGAATGCAGAATGATGCACCCTCATGTGCATACATACATACATGCATGCAAACATAAGTGTGTTCAGTTTTACTTGTTCCTTTAGTTTCATGTTTTGCATATTTTTTTACTTACATTTTTTTTTCGGCCGCACTGCTGGTAGAAATATATATGTAAGTATATAGCTAGATGTCAGCATCCGTGTCCTGCAGGCAGGTCCTGGAAATGCTCTGCTGCAAATCTGGAGCTGGTGCTATTTTTGGTTGCTTTGAACTGTTTAATGTTGTTTATTATCTATGTATGTATGTATCTGCTTCTCGTCATAATGTGGAAGTGTTTGTACTATGTGTGTGTGTGTGTGTGCGTGTGTCAATTTGAGTGCGCGCGTGCGTTAATAATGCCAACAACAGCAATGCCAACTACGCCGCAAATGATGCTACAAGCTCTACAACTATAAAACAAGCAAGCAACAGCATAATTCCTTTAATTGCAACAAAAACAATAACAACAACAACAGCCAATGTAACAGTGGCTGTGTTCCAAGTTGCATTACTGCGGCCTCTTTTATTTCTGAACTATAACTGAACTATATGCATAATCACTTTCAAATGCCGAATTGGAACTTAGTTGCGTAAATTGGACATTTCCATAAATTATATGTAGTTTAGAAATGAAAGAGGCAGTAATGCAACTTGGATCTCAGCCAGTACAGGCGTTAATAATAACTATTTAAAACAAAGCAAACTAAACATAAGGGGTGGTATTCAGGTGTTAATGCGAAATGCAATTGCACGGATGCAATGTTGTGAAATTGCAAACATTTAGCAACAACAACACAGCCGGAAATCGCGCAGCAGTCAATTAATTGCCTTTGCTTTTAATTAGTATAGAGTGAAATGCAATAAACTGATGCCATATTTTCGTTTGTGTGGTTGTTGAGAAAAACTTTGCAATTTCACATTTTGCATCGTTGCAATTACGCCTGAATATCCCTATAAAGAAGAAATATGTAGTTCCGTGTGTATTAACAACAGACTTTCACAGCTAAATAATAGAATTAAGTGCAAAAAACAACAACACTAAAGAACCAACACTAACATATGTAGGCTGTCAATCTCTGAAGCGTTTGCAACAGATTTAATTAAGCCACTCAAGTAGACGCGTGTGCATGCTCGCAAATAAGCAAACATAAAAACTAACATACATACATACATACATTCAACGCGCATCTCGCCTACTTATTTGCGTACGCGGGCGTGTTTAAAGCGCACAAGTGCGTTGCAACATTTCTTCGAATTGTCGTGCTTTCACAACAGCCACTACACACCCACGCTGGTGCTGGTGCCGGTGCCAGTGCATGCGCTCGTCGTCGGCGTCGTTGTCGTCGTTGTCGTCGTTGCCGTTGCCGTCGTCGTTCGTTAGCATTACCATAGCCACGCATAGCGCACTAGGCTGGCTGGCCGTTGCAAATGCACGTAGCAGCTGCAGCTTATCTTCTATGCATTCGCTACAGCTGTACACTTCGCTCTTTGGCTGCAGGCATTCGTGTGTAAACGCTTAATTGCTTCTGGCACGCCCGCCCGCCCGACGGTTTCTGCCTGCCCTCTGTGCCACACACTGCTGCTTGCTGCTGTTCGTGCGGCATCGCAGCTATTTACTTTACGCTCGAACGCTTCTGCTCGCGCGAATTAGTGTTTCGCGCCGTCGCTATTCATTGTAGCCACTTTCGCCTTCCATCATTATCAGCAGCATTCTTACGGAAATGGCTTCTCAAGTATCTACAGCCAGTTTGCTTGTTGGTAAGCTTACACTCAGCACAAAAACAAAAAAAAATTCTTATAATAAGTTTTGGAATTATTTTACTTTTATTTCTCATTGTGATTGTGTCAATAATATGTAGCATCTTTTAGTACTCTCTCAGGCTTATTTTTACGAGTATTCAGAATTAAATATTCGATATAACGACGTTGGATCTCACCCCGAAAGGTTCATGTCTCCGCAACTGCGTGCGTTTGATTTGCCCCTCGCTCCGACGAGTTGCACCATAGGCTCTGGTGCTGTTAGCCCAGTAAGATGCTTGTGCCACTGCCTCTAGGGCCGTCTCAGAATTGAGTATGGCTTATCGTCCCCCCGTATTCCTATTCAGCGGGGTGATTTTTAAGAAATTGAGAAATAACTTTACATCCTGCGCCGCATCTCATCTCTCATCCGACCTCTCGCCCACAGAGAAAGTGGCTAGACGCTTCATTAGGTGGTCCTCCGATAAGACATCCTCAGGGGGTTCGCAGGTAATATAGGCAAAGGTTTTGGAAATATCATTGCTCTGTGACACCTATAAGTTTGCATCTTAAAATGGCTTGAGCTCACGTATCACACCAAAAAGCCGATTACTTGTCTCTCATGGCGCCATGATCGTTTGACGCTGAGTACAACCTCTGGGTGTTTGACATATTTAAGGGGTACCTTGCATGCCGCCGTGATGCCTATGCAGGGCAACTGCTCTGATGTGCAGGGTTCATCGTCCTGAACACCAGGATTTGAAATAGTCTTCATCAAAGCAGCAGTAGTATGAAATGACTCAGTTTTTTAACTGTCTGCTCATAGCCCTCGGGCGAGCAGCGGGTAACTCTGCTTCACTTAGTAGGCTCTGGGTCTCTACTTCTCCGCATTATTGGCTTTCTCTAATCAAAGGACATATTCTACATGTCCAGCAGATCACTAGTCGGCGAGCGCACATTCCATTAACCCAACCAGTTAAATCCTCAGTAAAGCGTTGAGTCCCTGCTCTAAATTTTTCGCCTGGTCTGGGAATCTTGCTCTGGAGTATAGCATTTCTTTTGAACATACTGTTACAGTTTTACGACCATATATAATCCTGACTCTTGCATCTCCGTTTGCACACTCTGGCCAACGTGTGTGGCAGATACGGTAACCAACCCGGTCGGAGCCATGAATCATGGCCGAAAGAGAGGAAGCTCGGAAGCGCGGGAGGTATCACTAAAGTCAGCGTCTATTTACCATAGATGCGGCTGCAAATGGGCATATATCTTGGAGCCAACGGCTGCCTATATAAAGAAACCCCACAAATCAATTGAGCGCTGGTCTTGGGATTCGACATGTAAAAACACTGTGAAACAAATGTGATTAGACTTGAAGAGCCTCGGATGAATACCCGTCAGCGTTGACGAGCCTCGCAAACTGAAACAGTACTGCGATTAACTGATGTGCATTTGAAATGTCCAGATTCTCAAAAAGTCAGGTGCCTCTATCCAACTACTGAATGTCATAAAATAACACAGGAAATGCCGCGGATTTGCGGAGATTAGAACACCTTTCGGTAACCTGGAGAACCTACCATCAGTGAACGAATTGTCACGATCCGCTTGAGGGCTTAATTCCACATCAGTTTACTCTTGTAGGCATTTCTATTAGCACCTGGAGGAGCCTAAAAGCACTGTCTCTGCCACGATTTTAAAATCGTGCTAGGAGACTTTAACGCCAAGGTGGGCTAAGAAGTGGTGTATGAGCACAAGACGAAGTCCGTCTAGGCAATCCTCAAAGAGTTACCCGCATAGAGGCATAAGTTACTGCTGGAAATTATTATTTTTACGATTTAGGAGATTAAAATTAGATTAAGTTTAAAGCAGTTAGTCATTATTATGCAGAAAAGTGCTCATTTAATATGGGGAGCTATACGGATAATAGGAGGAAGATGTTTCACATCAGTCGCACGTAGGATTCACACACATCTCTGAGCTGAGTTTCAGGTGGTACAAACGAAAATTTTCCCTAATAAATTTGCTATTCAATTGCAGTGCGGTACGTCCGCTGGTCCAGCGAATACTCCATACATTACGACACTGGCAGGGCCTCATTCGTAAAGTTCTCCCGCCTCAAGTGTCGCCCATTCGTCTCTTGCTCATAACTTCAAGCAACTTGTAAATTGCAACATGATTGCGGCAATTAAATGCCAAAGTGCATCCTTAATTGATATACACAAATTAATTGCGTTTTGATGTGTCTAAGGATTTATTGCCGCTGCTGCTACGGTGGTGGCCAATGCAAGGAGATGCAATGGAGAGTCACTCCAAACAAAATTATTAACGTAGCAGAGGTTTACAGCGCTGCTGCTGCTGTGACGGTAAGCATTTGGAAGCATTCTTTTGATGCAGTGCAATGGAAATGATGGGCAAATTATCGTCGTCGGGTAAACGGCAGAATGTATGCGCATGAAAAATTTAATAATGACTAAGGAAAAGGAAATGTATGATACTGTAAAGTGCTGCCGTTCCAGGAATAGCTTCGACGACCATCGTTAAGCTCCGAATTACCTAGACCCATCTATCAGTGCGTACACTTAAGCAATTTCTCATGCATACACAATATTCAATATGTAAAAGTGGTTTAAATTCATGTATGTATGTACATGCAAATATATGAACATAACTTACATTTTGTTGAATTCCTGCTTATTTGCTGTAAATATTTGCAAGCATACCAATTGAAATATTGACTCAATTCAGCTGTTGATGTTAAAAATATATGTATAAGTTATACATATTCATATAGTATAAAGAACATGTATAATCTGTATGCTTGCTTGGTATTTCAAATCAAATTCAAATCACAAAGCTTTTCAACTCAACCAAATTAAGTTAAAATACACTTTCTATGTATGTTTACAAATATACATATATGCTAAGCGTATGCATATGCTGGTATTTACTTTTGTACTGGCCAGCAAAAACGGCTTGTAAAGTAAAAATTTTTGGTTTAGGTCGAAAAGATTGAAGTGCACAAAGCTTATGGAAAAAATGGAATTGGTTTTTTAAAATGGCAGCAAACATAAAAGTTAAATAATTTTGAGCGGCTCTTATTTAAAATCAATGCGACTTTTTAGACGCACAAAGCTTGCACTTACTCTACCAAAATTGTATAAGCTTGTCAACTGCACACCCAAAAAAATTTCTAAAGATTCTGGGTATAAGGCTCGAAATTTTGATAAACATTTTTGGGATTTTTCTAAATTCTGTAGTTTTTGTTAAAGCGTGAACCATATTTTTATATAAAAATATCGAAAAAAATTAGCTTAAAAAACATTGTAAATATTAAAAACGAAACACCATTCATCTCTTTTTGTCCACCACTGTACACTTGTGCACTTGTCAAATAAGTTTAAATTGTCTACACAAAGAAAAAATTAACATGCTTTTTTTTAAACAGCGTAATTTTCGGGGTTTCCATTTTAGCGATTTGATAATTTTGAACAGAAAATGTATTTTATAAAGCATTTGCACATTATCATAGTTTACAGCTCATTCGTAATTCATAAATAAATCAAGTAATTTCACCACGTAAAATTTGTCAATAAATGCGATATTCGCGAAAATTAAACCAGTTTCAAAAATTTGCGATCACAATTTTAAATTTTTTAATCAGATTTTTTAGAAAAGTTTTGGGCATGCATTTTCATAGCCAATTCAATTTCAATATAATAAGGTGCAAATTCGAAGTTGTGCATTTTCTCGATATAAAAATACGAATATTTTAGAACATTAGTATTTTGTGTGGATGAAAATGCGAAACATCTCCAACTAAAAAAAAATCACAAAAATCAACGCGAATTTTTAGGTACTTCAAACGTTCACTTTTTGTACTGAAATTGAATGAGATACAAAACTTCATACCCTGGGGCTTGGAGAATTCGTCGACTCATGGCATATGCACAGCATAGTATATACTACTTTCGACAAATCATCCATCTTAGGCTAAATGGCATATAAATAAGCATACATACATACATACATATGTATGTCTGGAGAATTTTAATGAAGAAATTTTAGTCTACACTTTAGCCTTGCTATCCATTATTTCAGCCAATGGCGCCTGCTGTCTTCGGTTTCATTTTAAAGAACTCCTTGCGAAAATGATTTATGCTGCCGCAAATTACTCGTGAAGATGACTGACATATTTTTTCACATAAAATGTGCAAATCATTTTATTTAATTTTGTTTTTGACCGAGTTTGCAAATTGTTTCGTTATTAATTGCAAGACAGATATGATTCTATGTTTGCCGGTCCGACATGGCGTATGCGTAATGTGTTAAGTAACTTCGTTAGTCTGCGCTTAATTAACTTTGACGGGCAACAAGCGCCATTTACAAGCACATTGTATGTACATTTAATAGCTTATAGTAAATAAAAAGTTATATTTTTCAGTTTTACAGTATGGATTAATGCAATATTTCGTATTAAAAGGAATCAGTGTTCTCGATAAAAATATTAAAAATCAACGCGATTTGCTTGCATATTCAATTTCTGAAAAGTTTGAAATTTTTCTTGTAAAATTTAATGAGCTATAAAATTGAAACCATAAAGCTTTTATAAAATTTCTAAATAAAAAATTAGATTTTGGTACAATTTTTTGATTTTTTTTAACTTTTGTACAAAATTTGAAATGTGGATTTATATGTTGATTGTTATAAATGGGCTAGACTTTTATAAAAAATATATTATATATCGAATAAACAAAAGAAATATGTATAGCCAAAACGGGTCGAAATAAAAAGATTATTTATTTCTTCCACCACTGTACGTACAAGAGCGAAAAATCTTGAAATTTTTAATAGGAAGGCTATAACATACCATGCTGGACAGAACTTTCCACAGTTGTCACTCCAACTTTGACACATTCTTTATTGCCAGAACTGAACTAGCAACGTGGAACTCAAAAATGTAAGATTGATATTTTTTGAATAAAAGCTCGCCTAGGATAGGTTAGGTTAGGTTATGGTGGCAGACCCACGAAGGGAACTCACTTAGACGTTTAGTTGCCCATTGTGATACCACATTACACAAACTCTTAGAACGGTAAAACTAAGAGAAGCGCTGGGTGCTCACAACAATGTTCCGCAGACAGCTGATGTCCACTCCGGAGAGATCCTCGGGAGTGTTGAAGATATGCGCACCGAGGAGCTTAATCTAGCGAATTCCTAATGCCGGACAGTTGAGGAGGAAGTGCTTAGATGATTCCACCTCGTCTTCCAGACAGCTGCGGCAGTAGGGATCTGTGACAATCCTCCGTCGCACCTCGTGGGTTCCTATAGGACAATGTCCGGTCAGTACACCTGTAAGAATCCAGAGATGGCGCTTAGCCAGCTGCAGTAGCTCCCTTGACCGCCCACGGTTCGCATCCGGTCAGAAGGACCTTGCACCTTTGCAAGTCGGGGTTTTTTTCCAGCGCCCGCTATGCCGACAGTAAATGGCCGAAAATTTTTCTGCCTAATTATGTACACTGCTGGAACAAAGTATTGGCACAGCAAATTTTTCACAATATATGCAACAATTTTTATTGTAATATTTTTCCGCCAATTTTGTATAAAAATATGGTTCATTCAACAACAAAAAAATAAAAACAAAATTCCTAAACTTTGTGCAAAACTCGCGAAAATTCAGCAAATTTTTATCAGAATTTTCAACTTTTTAATCAGACTTTTTAGAATTGTTTGAGTATGCAGTTTTGCAGCCCATTAAATTCTAGTAAAAAAAATGCAAGTTCGGAGTTAGTCAAAAATCGCGTTGATTTTTGAGAATTTTTTTGTTGAAGGTTTTTGCATTTTTTTCCATATAAAGTATTTTCGAAAAAAAATGTTTGCATAGAGAGACTGCGTGAAAAAAAAACTTCCCAAAATCAACGGTAATTCCTATCTGCTGAAAACTTGCACTTTATTGTAATGAAATTGATTGGGCTATAAATCTGCATACTCCAAAAAAATTCTAAAAAATCTGATTAAAAAGTTGAACATTTTCATGAAAATGTGATAAATTTTCGCAAGTTTTGCACAAAGTTTAGGAATTATACTTTTATGTTTTTTCTTGTTGAATGAACTATATTTTTATACGAAATTAGCGGAAAATTATTAGAATGAAAATTGTTGCATATATTGTAAAAGATTTGCTGTGCCAATACTTTGTTCCGGCAGTGTATGTCTTTTCGGAGTATGAAGTTATTTATTTATTTATTTTATTTATATTTTTTAGAATAGAATTTTTTCCTCAGCTTTAATATTATAATATTATTTGTATAATATTCCACAATTTTAACTCTTTCTTTTTTCTTTTTTTACATTTCAGAGCCTGTTCGACGCTTCACCTCGCGCCGCAAATCCGTCTTTGCCGAAGCCTATGATCCAGAAAATG
Organism: Rhagoletis pomonella; assembly: GCF_013731165.1. Classification (NCBI taxonomy): domain Eukaryota; kingdom Metazoa; phylum Arthropoda; class Insecta; order Diptera; family Tephritidae; genus Rhagoletis; species Rhagoletis pomonella. Next base: position 39,041,864 of record NW_023458561.1, on the reverse strand, counting down.
ATGCCGATGATGACGAGGCCGAACGCAAGGTCTATCCTAAATCAGATGAGCAGCGTGCTCGTCTAACCGAATCGGTGAAAAATGTATTGTTATTCCGTTCGCTAGATGATGAACAGGTGAGTTCGCAACTATTGTACTTTGCGGTTTTTCCTTTCTTTTTCTACCACTCCACCAAGATAGGAAGCGGGTTGGTAACAAATGAATTCGAAATGAAAGCTTTTTCCGTTCTTAAGGACTCTTGAAACGTTGCCTCTAACTCTTCGTGCTCGCTCAGATGAAGCCAAGTGGGAGAAAGGGTAATAATGTTTCCCAGAATATTGCTAACTGTGGTGGAGAAAGATAGGATATGAAGCTTAGAAGAGGATGGGAAGGAATGTGCACAGAACGGTGTACATAGAATATCCTATCGAACGCATCCTCATCGAAGTTTCCTGCAATGTCACTATGATCTGGTTTGCATTTAAGTCTGACTAGGAAATAATCAGACGCCACTGAAAAAGAGTTCAATGCCCTGATTGCTACGCGCGGCTATCAGTGTACACCACGATGATCTGGAAACCTAAATTTAAAATTGAAAGAAAGCTCTCTATGAAAGAGCCAACAATCACCAACTCTTCCGTCAAGCTTCGACCCCTTCATTCACTGATGCCTTGTTCCCATCTTCTAAAGCAAGGATAGTAAACGGCATTTTCTTTGAGCCTGTTCAATCCAATCCATTTCCAGCAAATTCAATTGAATCCAACTATTAATTTTGCCGATATTATTTTTGCATAAAATTTTTCTAATATTTTTTTCCTACAGTTGACAGTAAATAAAAAAAAAAAATAGCACAGTTTTGTAAACAAAAGAAATACTTTTCCGTATTCATTTTTAAATAGGCCAATACTTACCATTCTGCTTAACGTGCCTTTTATAGTAAATTGCACGCTACTTACATTTTCGTATTTGCTGAGCGGAGCGTGCTGCTGCAAGTAAATTGTATTTATTATTTTCCAAATCCAAGCAGCGTTGCAGTGCAAATATAAAACACAAACAAACTAAAAATAAATATAAAAATGTGTAAATACGATACCAGGTAGGTAGGGCGCATCGATAGTAAAATGCAAAAGTAAACCTGCATAGCAATTCAAATGCATGCAAACCATTTTAATTTTGCATGTTCCCTACAATAAAATTTTCTGGAAAAAAAGTTTGCTAAATATAGTTTTCAATTTTTTGTATTCGTATTTATAAATAAAACTCGAATTTTTTTGTAGTAGGTATACAATTAACCCCTTCTTACATATATGGAACGTGCAATTATTGCTCAAAGCACAAATACCATCTGTATGCAGACGGAACAAAATAAACGCACACAACGCGAGTGGCACATCTGCTGCTGCTATTTCTTTCTAAATGAAAAAAAAAAAACAAAACTTATTGACTCAAAAATAAATAATTTTTCCACACATGCTGCATTTTGCGCAAAATCCATGAATTCCATTTCTGCATTCTATAAATTTTTAATTGTTTCTTTTTTTGCTTTACTCCAACATTTGTACATCATTTCGCACTATAAAATGATAATCACTTGCACTGCCAGCTGGCGTTGTTTGTGCTAAAGTCAAATACACTTATTGGCATATTTCATTTTATTTTGAAAAAACATACATTGCCATTCAATTGTTTTATTTCATTTGCAGATGAATCAAGTATTGGACGCCATGTTCGAAAAACGAGTGCAACCAGACGAATACATCATACGCCAGGGTGATGATGGTGATAATTTTTATGTTATTGAGTCGTGAGTATCTCAATTCAATTTCCGTTTATTTTACATAAAGCATTTTTATATGTATTTTTTTTTTTATGTGTATGCGCATATGTATGTACATAAACATTAGACTGCATCACCAAAAAAAAAAGTTGCGGTTTTTCCACCGGCATTACAAGATTTATTATATTTTAAGACGTCCACCAAAAAATATTTCGGAAAAATATTAAGATTTAAGTGAGCTGAACCGATTTGAAAATACCTCCAAAAATGGAGTTTTTTTATGAATAAAAATAGTTTTCGTAAAGAACTTTTTGAAAACAGTCCCCTCAGATGACAACAGATTAAGCTTAAAAAATCTGGATAAAAATATTTAAAAAATTTTTGAAAGGAATGAGATTTTTGATGCTGTTTTTTTTTACTTTCTTTCAAAGATTGATTTACGAAAATCTTGAATAACTGGGCCGAAACTATTCTGATTTAGACTTATGGGCTCTCAGTAGAAAGGTATTTTCACACTGTTTTTATTTCTGTCCAAAAGGAGTTATTCGTGTACCATTTTTTCTTTTTTCAAATACCAACACATCTTAATTGAACTTTGAATGATGTGCGTTCATCCTACCTTTCTCTTTCATCCTTTGAATGAGTCTATTAGCAAAAAAAAAATAAAAAGGGTGAGAAAATACCTTTCCAATGACACCTCTTAAGTTTAAGTCGGAAAAGTTTAGGTTCAGTTATTCTAGTTTTTCTAATACCAATCTTTGAAAAAGGTTAAAAAACAGCATTAAAAATCTCATTATTACAATTCCGTTCAAATTTTTTAAAATTTTTTTTTTTAATATTTTTATGCAAATTTTTTAAGCTTAAACCGTTTTGTCATTTGAGTTGATTCTTTAAAAAAAAAATCTTTAAGAAACTATTTTTATTCATAAAAAAACTCCATTTTTAGAGGTATTTTCAAATCGTAAATCTTAATATTTTTCCGAAATATTTATTTTGGTGGACGTCTTAAAATATAATTTATTTTATAATTCCAATGGAAAAATAGTAACGATTCCATTTTTTTATGGGGAGTGATACAGTCTAATATACATATGCACATGCAAGCAAAAAAAAAATCGCCGTACACCCCTGAGTTTCAAAACTATTTCGAAAAAAATTTCGGGCGGAACATTCGACAATAATATACCCCGCCCATTAGCGGTAGCCCGAGGAAGCGTGCAGCCTTGACGGGGTGTGTCCATAGGGACAGGGGCGTTAGAGAGCAGGGCTAGAACGTGGTGATTGAGGTGAATGAATTTTGGAACTAACAAATTACATTCTCGAGAAAAGAACATCGATATATCAGATTTAAAGATCTGAGTATATATGCCGAAGAAATTGCCTTGCAAAAATACTTTAGACTAGACTTTTTAGAACTTAAGAAATGGCATGGTCCAATGTGCATGTATATGTACATTAGGATGGCCCTTAGTTATATGGAATACATGGGAAACTTTGAGCGCTTTGAGCCACCTCTCAATCTTTTTTGATTGCCCTAAAACTTAATATAGGTTAGTCTTTAGGCTATTCACACATTTCTAGGGGATGATACTGAGAATCCGAGCGCTTTTCGAAATAAGGGCCACCCTAATGTACATATGTATGTATGAATGCAGGTAGAGACAAAGCACCGAGTGCACATTTCCGCAGGTAACGCATTCATTTGTACGTGGTTAGATCAGGAATAAATATTTTTGTTGGAAATTATGAATGGTTTTCTAACTTGATTGATGTTATTTTCTATTTAGCTGCATTTGATGGCTGTTATGGCTCGAAATTGTGAATTGTATTAAATGTGTGTTAAAAAAGCTTTGAATGATAGGAGTATAGGCATAACACGGCAAACACTAAATTTTGAACTTTTCACAGTTTAGCACAGTTATATTTTAAGCAATTTCTGAACTTGATATAAATGTATATTAAAGTTGAAGATTAAGTTGCTCAAGTCTGCACTTGGTCGTTGTATGGGTGCCTAGGCGAAGGGTATTTTTTTATGCAATCTCCTTTCACTGCACGGGACTGCAAGGTTATCAATGTCTAATACTATGTATATACAACCATGAGGAAATGCAAATTTTAAAGCAAACTTACTAAAATTTAACTAAATGCGACTCCAGCGCCACCTATCGAAAAAATTGTTTATGAAGTTATTACTTTTCATGCAAGTAATATAGGTTTTAAATATGAACCAAATGGGCTTTTTTTAATATCTCGACTCCTGCGCCACCTATCGAGTTAATTCGTCATTGCCTTGTCATCGGGTCTGGAGTTTCAAGTCTCTACGTCAGTGGTCGACGATCCATAGCTCAGTGATCGCTCTCTGAGCACATGTGTGTTTCACACGTATACGAAGAGCGGCAGCTGAGCAGTGCATTGAATGTGTTAGTATGCCGACCACTGCTCTAGGTCATCGGAACGTTGGTCAAAAATTGATTGCAAGATTAGACGCAAACAAACAAACTTACATCCTTAAGCTTGTAAAAAAGACATGTATTTTTTTTTTGTATTTGAACTATTGCTACCAACTTATATTATGAATTCGCCTTGATGGATACTTTCATCTCCT
>NW_023458561.1:39004968-39032503 GCF_013731165.1 Rhagoletis pomonella | reverse complement strand
AAAAAAAAGTTTAATGCAAAACCTCTATTTTTCGATGGGTGTGGTATTTTAGAAAAATATTACTAATTCTTTCATAAACACAGCCCATTTCTTTTGTATTCTATTGACTTTACGTAGTTTCTGCTCCGTTTTTTTTTTTGTACCATTTTAAACATGTAATAATTTTCGCTCCCTTTATTTTTTTCTTTCTTAATTTTTCCATTTTATTTATTTTTTCCAATAATATTTTAATTTTAATTATTTTATTACACTATTTATGTTATTTTCATTCAATAATAATTTGCTCGTAAAAATTATAAACCCGCTTAAACTTTTTTGTATGGAATTACTTTTCTAATTTTTTTGTATGCTTCCTATTATACTTGTTTTTTGCATTTATTCGTCTGTTTGTGTCCTATACATACATATATATAATTTTATATATGTATTAATTTTTATTTCACCTACATATGTATGTATTTATGTATGTTTATGTATAATGTGTGTGAACGTAGTCTTAGATACCGACTGTTTTAAGCGTTTATTTGGTAAATGTACCAATTTGTTAGAGAGTGGAATCAGTGGTTACCGCTATTTGGATGATGATTTGCGTATTTACTATGATAATTTAAAAATGTTGCAGGACATTAAATTGTAGTTATGAATTTTGTTAAGTTTTTGGTATTAGAGGTATCATAGCAAACAGTCTGTGTGTGTATGCTAAAAGTTGATTTTTAATTTTTTCGGGACCAAAGGAAACATTTTTTTCAAAGAGCTGCGCTGCTTACCATACTACATATGTGGAAAGTAACCGTGTTACGTGTCTCACTTTGAATTTGCTATTTTAACCATTCATAATTATTAGAAGAAAAATTACTAAAAATTACAAATATGTTTATAAACATAGTCCTTAATATACATAAATATATATATGACACAACCTACATTTCAAGCAATAATTTTTTACTCATATCCTCATGGTCCAGAAAGGGTTAAATTGTGGTTTCTCTTATTACATATTTCAGTACATACTAACATTTTAATTTAAAAACTGCTTATAAATTTCATTTAATTTTAATTCAATGCTTAACATTTACAATCAATCAATCAATCTGCCATAACTGTTGACAAACGATCATATCAATTTATAAAGATTTGGACAACAGTGCCTTTGAGCGAATTCTGGGCTTTCTTACGGATATACTGAAGCGCAATGCCGAAATCTATGAAGAACAATTATCTAATCTGGCACGCGAAAATACATTCGTTTGAATTTTTAAATTGAAAATTTTCCCCTTTACATACATATGTATGAATTAATATGATTTATTGTTTTTCTCATTGTTGATTCGTTGACCCAGTTTTAGTGATAAAAAAGCAAGCATTGCTAAAACGGTGTCGAAATCAATGGTTATTTGAATGTAGTTACAAATTTTTAATAAATAATAAAATAATTAAAAGTATTTTTTAGAAATTATTAAGTCTGCTGTTCCTATTCACATTTGTACTTAATGCCTGTAGGCGTTTGCCATTAAACAAAAATATATCGATGAAAATAATGTCCAACTTCGTCGCTAAAATTCGTGTCACTTAATGTCCAGTGCGAATGCGGTATAACACGGTTTTGCGAGATGCCAATTGATTTTGCTCAATTTGTTTAGATAAGTATGAAGAAATTTTAAACTTAAAGCGGAATAAATTGGCTTATGCCGGATTTCCACTGGGCATTATATGTCGAAAATTTTCGACGACAAGGTGGGCATTAAAATATACTTGTGCCATTAAATTAGTAAAAAAGTAATGAAGTTCGTTTTCAACGAGGCATAAGTTTTTAAATTGCCATTTCAGTACATTGCCTGATAATTCATTAAGTTTTCAGTTATGAAAATTCAGTATGAAAAGAGAACGAATACTTCAAAGCGATTCAATTGCTGGGTTTAGTTTTCCAAAATTGTAAGGAACAACAATTGGAACTGCTATTTTAAATTTGACAAAATTAACTTTCTGAAACTAAATTCAAAAAGTAGATTTATTTGGGGTTGATAAGAAAAATTCCGAGTCACGACTTCAAAATCTTATTTTTGCAGTGCTGAATAATTTTAATTGCACATATTACAGTTACAAAGTAATAATTCCAAATATCCGCATTACAATCACAGAAATAGCAAAAAAAATAAAATATTTAAAAAATCCGTAGTTTTATTTCACTTAATATACTTATGCAGTGGCGGAAATGTAAATAGGGTCCTGACATTTTGGCTAATTTTCTTACATTTATTTAATGTCCGAATTTCAAACTTTGTACAAAAATTAGGAAATTCAACAAAGTTTCATCAAAATTTAAAACTTTTGCACTAAGGTTTTAGAAAAGATTTTGTTATGCAGTTTTATAGCCGTCCGAAAAAAATTTTCAAATATCAGCGGCACTTTTTAATGGGCTACAAAAGTGCATACCGCAATTTTTTCTAAAAACGCTTCATTTCTAATATTTGACTTATATGGCTTTTGTTAAAAATAAATAAAAACAATTAAAAGGAAAATAGCCAAAACGTGTTAAAATGTTGTTTCCCTATTTATTTTGCCGCCACTATAGCTGAATAATATTTCCTACGTAGTTAAATAATTATATTAACATAAGTATAAAAGATATAATAATTTAGCACACTGGTTCGTTTTTATATATTATCCAAAATATATTTAGGTCAATAGTATGTAAGTCATTCCCTAGGTTTAGGTATCCCCACCTGTCACAGTGCTCGTTCATCAACATCATCATCATCGAATTGGAGCAAAAAACAGTCAAGAAAAACTTTTCATCGGTAAGACGCCAAGTAATGAAAATTTAAAAAAAAAAAATCTAATTCTTCTCGGCGCATGTTCACTTAAAATTAATTGCGGTCTAAGGATTACACGCAGCACACCAACACTTGAAATCCTGTTGATTAATTACAACTACAATTACTATGAAGCTCTTAAAATAGCTGAATATTATCTAGTAGTTATTGACACAATATCGACACTGGATAGAAGACACAAAGAGCGTAACAACTAGAGCGTGTTGGCTCCACATTTCACACACACCGCAGCCACACCTCGCCATTTTTACAGTGGCGAGTTAACTCATATTCAAAAATTAATTGTATAAATATTTAACAAAGCGAAAATTTACTGATAAATACATAGATACATTCTTATTTTTAGACTACATAGAATATTGCTTGCCAATACTGTTATTAAAAATATTGTAATTGCATTCTAGTGAAAACTGGTGATGGGTTATTCTGTGCTTGGAAAGAGCGAATTGCTGAGAATACACCGCATGAATATACTCACGACTGCTCTCCTTAGGCCTGAAAACCATTTTGATGAAATTTGGTTTTCCAAGAAAAAACATTGTATTTTCAACAAAAAACTGTAACTTCCAAAAACAAAGAGAGAGAGAAGAGTCAAGGTTTTTAATTATATAAAACATAAATGACAAAACAAAAACAAAAACAAATCTAGGGTCATTCCATGTAAAAGAGTAAATAGGCGTAAATTTTAAAATTCCACTAATTATTCCTATTTCAGTGGTAACCTATACATCATATATTGTTACTTTTTACACCAGTTACAAAGACCTGTTCCACTAGTCACAATATTAAATATTTTTTAATATATCTATGAAGGTTATATCAGATTGATTTTTTATGAAAACGAAAGCGTATGGTATGTACATATATATTTTACAACACATAGAAATCTCGCTTAAAAATTAACCGTCTTGACTGAAATTCATCTTTGAGTGCACAGAGGTAAAAATAAAGGCATTTTCAGTGTTCCACCAGTAGCATTCGTTCAAATAATCTGGTATTACAAGGAACTTAAAAATTGTTTCGTTTTTTTTTTAAGTGTTTTATACATTAGTTATTTATCTACAATCATATTGGCTGCGTTTCTTTATACATTCCGGATAATCCCATTTCACAGCCGGAACAAACAGAATACGTTTGAAATATACTTTAACATATCATCAGGAACATTCTAAAGAATAAATAAACAAAAAAACAAAAAATTCGCTATTGCTTAAGTCCCGACGATCCAGTTAATCGCATTCTGATATCAAATGTCCCACGAGTCACAATGGAAACGCGCATTTTTAAGTAGGAGATGTCAGCCAGTAACAGCTAATATTCTCACCACGGAGAGATTAGTTTGGGTTATAGAGTCCTTTAACCCGTGGTCCGGACGGAGTTTACCGGTACAGCTACAGCAATCGTTGGAGATAGCTTTCACATGGGCTTATGCCATCTGTAAGCCAAAGCGGGAGGTCTCTCATACTAACCCCAATGACTTTAGGCCTATAAGTCTAGACTCTTTCCAGTAAAAAGATTTTAGAGCGGCTAATTGAATCATATATCAGCAAAACAGTTGCAAATGAACTTAGGAAATCTCAACATGCGTACATGAAGGAAAAATCAACTAAAACATGCAGCTCTGCATGAAATATTTAGGTACATTGAGAAAGCCTTACTACTTAAGGAATATAGACTGATAGCATTCCTGAATATCGAGGCTGCCTTCAATAATATTACACCCGTGTCAATCACGGAGACTCTAACGGATCTAGGCATTGATCTACTACAGAGTTATCCGAACGGAACTGGCGGGAGCAACGCTGGGCAGATACGTTAGTAGGCGTTCGCCAAGTACCTAGGCGGGGTACTGCACAAAAAGCTAGTCTGGGCACAAAATAGCAAGGAGCGTGTTAGGAAGCTGTCTACAGTTGTAAATGAGCAATAAAGAGCTGGGGCCTGTGGTTAAGAAAGTGCACTCTGTATATTATGGGTAAACAATACGCGGCGCGTGGCGTTTTACAACTACGTGAGTTGGCCCTTTGGTAGGTGAATATTGAAGGCCACACCACAACTTTAAATAAAATCAGCACACATGAAAAAGATTACTGCCTACCTAAGCTAAATTTTACTAAGGGACTCAAGGTTATAATTTCATAGAGAGTCTCTGAGAGTCACTTCTACACCGACGGCTCGATGCTGGATGGTAGAATTGGAGGTGGAATTTTCTCAGCTCTCAGAGTTAAAAAAAAAACATTTTCGCTTATCGGATCATTGTAAGATCTTCAGGCTGAAATTGCTGCAATACAGGAGGCTGTTGAGTACTTACGTACAAAAGAAGTCACAAATAGGAGAGGAGTGAAGCTGCACTCAAATCACTCGATACGTCACTTGGAATTAAAAAACTGTTGCAGGCTGCCGCAAATCTCTAAACGAGATGGCTGAGCAGTTAGCGTTTCACTTAGTATGGGTGCCAGGGCACTGAGATGGTGGACGAACTTGAAAAGGGCACATCCGTACCCGTGAAAAGTTCACAATGTCTCCCGATGCTCAGCAGAGGTGACCTGTATACAGCTGTAGGCCTGTTAATAGGATAGGCTGGATGTTCCTTACAACAACTTCTGCAGGAGCTGCTGAGACGAAAAAGAGCCTGAAACCACAAGGCACCTATTATTGCGAATATCCAGCACTCTGGAAGGGAAATGGGAAATTCTTGGGTTCTGAATTTTTCGAGAAGCTTGGCGACTTATTCAAATTAGATATACGTCAATTGCTATGGTTTATAGAACCCACACCATGGTTCGAGAACGTGGGATTCATACGGACCCAAGCGTGCTAGTGTGATCAGCAAACAGCACCCTGTAGGAAACGGGACTAGTTTATAGTCAAATGAACATTTTTTTTTTCAGTCCCACCCCCTCAATCGGTAATACCACGGTCTCAGGTATCACATATACATATATATTGGTCCCGATTGTTAAGGCGAAGAGACTGAAAAAATTAAAATTAGTTTTTTTTTTATTTAATACCCGAAATCGCTAATACTAGAGTCGAATATATCACATATAAATTATTAGCCCCTGTGCGCCACGCCTTAACTGACTCTAATCGGGGTAAAATTTATATGTGATATCTTCGATTATTTGTAGGAGTACCCACCTAGGGGTTGAGGAAAACTGATGTAAAAATTTGCTTCCTACATTTAAGGACCACCCTACTATACATTTATGTGTACAAATGTACGTGTGAATGCAAATGCATGTATTGCAAATGCTTAATTGTATAATTTCTTATTTTATGTTTTTCTCTCAAAATACTACTTACATACATAAATATCGACTGTTTTAGTGAGGCATGAAAATTTAACTTTAAGAACTGTTTCTAATTTTGCATGCGGGCGATAAGTGCATATATATATATATAAATTTGGGCCAAAATTTACATGGGTATATACTAATAATTGTTTTCCTGTTTTTCCTTTATTCTCCTCTCGCACGCTAGTTTTGGAGGTGCGAGCATTCGAACGTTTGCTGGGTCCTTGCATGGAGATCATGAAGCGCAACATTGACGACTACGAGACGCAGCTGATTAAAATCTTTGGCACTAAAAACAACATTAGCGATACACGATAAAAAGTCTGAGTTTAAAAATGAACATACATACATACATGCAAATACATACATTAAAGAAAATCACACACACACACGTTTGCACAAAAGGAGAAACACGTATACTACATACATAAATGTTTAAAACAAAGCAAGAAAGTGAAAAACAAAATTATATAATTTCATTAAAATTCAAGTAAAACTGCAAACTTTGCAAATTGCAGCGGATGCCATTAGTATGAGTAGTTATGTATGTATATGAAAAAATGTATGTAGGTAGCAACAGCAACAGCAGCAGCAGAAACGAAGGCAGCAACAGCGACAAAACAAAACAAAACAAGCAGCAGACACTAACAACCAAAACTATAAAAATAATAGTCATTAACGCTAAAAGTCAAAGGATTAGATAATACGAAAATAAAATTAAAAGAAGACAAACAGTGGTGCAGGCAAATCACACGAACGGCGGCAGCAACATAAACTACAATTGCAACTTAAAAAAAAAAAAGTAAAAAGTAATAGTAAAAAGTACTTGCAACAGCACTGGTAAAGTTCTGCACAAAATAGACGAGAAATGCAGGAAAAAAAGAAATATTTATTTACATTCATATATACATTAGACACAAGTCCACATGAATATGCATGCATATGTACATATGTATTTGCATTATTGCATTTTAAGCACAAAAATTGAGTTTGAAAAAGGAGAATTTAGCTACATATATACCACATGTGTGAACTATGCATTATTGCCATACAAGTACTAACTGCGACCAATGCTGTGAATAAGCTTACACGCATATATGTACATACATACATATGTATGTATGTACCAACATGCACATAAATAAACACACGCGGCCGTGCGTAAATTAAAGTGAGCAAACTTTTTACAGTTGGAAAAATTTGCAAAGTGGGTGTAAGCCAGGCGCTTAAAAACAAACTTTTTTGTTTGCTAATTATTATTTTTTTTAATTATTCTTAATTTAGACAAAATCTGGGGGACTAAAAAGTGAAGTTAGCGGGTCCTGACAAAAGGATATACTAATACAAACAAACGTACATATGACGGTAAGAGCTTAATTAGCAAAAAAAAAAAAAAAAAAAAAAAAAAGAAAAAACAAGAAGAATGCGTAATTTTTGCATGTAGGCAAAAGCAAAAATTTAAAAATAAAAATAATTGACTAAAAACAAACAAATCATATTTACTATTAGTGTAATTATGTAAAAGTTTCAGCGATGCAGGCCATTAAGAGAGCGATTGTTATTGAGAGTAAACAAATACATAAAACACTACAGAGTCGCTATTGTAATTAATTTTAAAAAATACATTTTTTTATGAAAATATTTTTGACAAATCAAATTAAAAATATGTGCTTATATACATATATTTTATGCAAAATATGCTCAAAATGTAAAAGAATATTGCTTGCGTAGGAACGTTCCATTTGAAATGAACAAATAAGGACATTTCTAAACAGCAAAAGTAGTGTCGGATTTCTAATAGGCATTAAATTGACACAAAAAATTTGATAGATAAAGCTATACGAAATAATGCGATTTCAAACATAATTCTTGTCTTCAGATACTTATACTAAAATTGAGTGTGGAATTTTTTGGTAAAACATTGTAACCCCTTAAATCTTAACGTAATGGGTCTTATTGACGCTTATTTTGAAGCAGTTCCATGGAAATTCATTTAAAAGGGCAGTCTGATGATTAAAATATTCTTTAAAAATTATAACCAGGAAATTTTAGTAGCGGTCACAGGAGAAGAGCAAATTATGCAATCACAAAACTATAAATATAGCAAAATTTTGCGCAATTTTTTTCGTAAAAATGGTTGCCCTTTAACTCCTTCCATTAGGAGTTAAGTTAATTTGAACTGGCCTTTCGAGGATTAAAATATTCTAAAAGGTATTTAGCAGAGTATTTTACTAAAAAACTTAAATTTCTTAAGGAGCGAAGTTTTTTTTCCTCAAATCTCTGTAAAATTCGCCACTTAATATATTCGTTGAATTTTTGTAACCTCGAAATAAGGCTCAAAAATGCCTATCACAATAGGAGTTCAGCGGTTAAAATGTTCAACGCGAAAATTGCTCGCTAAACATAACTGCGTCTGTGACGAAAAGTGGAAAAAAAAATATTTCATTGATATATCATAATAATAACTAGTCGCTCAGGGCCGTTTTCATAGTGCGAGTAAAATAACGAGCGAGTGTTAGCTGGTCACTTTGAAAACTGCCCTTAGACCTGAATCGCGTAAAAAAATTTAAATGCCCCAAATTGTTTGTCAATTTGATGCCTAGTGGAAATGCGTTTGCTTTGCATTAAAATTTCGCTTGCGATGAGACGTTAATTTTAAAAACTAACAAAAACAGTAACAAAACTATGTATTTGTATACTTAATTTTTTTTTTGTATTATTTCAATCAAATAATTTCATAAGTTTGTAAATTTTTGTGAAGAAGTTTATATAATTCATATCGGAAAATATTGTAAAGCATTATTCTTGATTTATAGACATATTAAAAAAAAAGAAGAAAATAAAACGATCTTATTATAAAAGATAAGTTAAAAGCAATGAGAAAATAAGAAGAAAGCAACATTGATGCATAAAATTAAAATAAATCAATAAATAAATAAATAAACGTAAGAACTAAGCCCTTTGTACCGTTGTACTATATTGTAATAAACAACAAAACGTAAGTACGTGCATATGCATGTCCATGCAGACACACAAACGTATTTATTTGGCTCATAATGCGCATATCCGCAAACAACCTAAGCATCAAAAACCAAATTCAATACGAAAACAGCACTAAAAAATAAAAACAATAAAAGTAACATTGAAAAATGCATGCATTTCAATGGAAAATACTAATAATTAAACTATGTTGATTTATTTATTTAAGAGTTTTTAAGTATAAGGCATAAACAAACAAAGAAACAAAAAAGAGCAAAATTTAAAGAATTTTGTTTTTAAATACATACAAAATAAATGTCTCCCTAATGTGTTGCATTTTATTTAACGGTACGCGTGTATGCTGGGCGGCCGCTGCGGTGTAGTGGTTAGCAGTGCACGCTACCATTCCGGAGGGCCTGGATTCAAGTCCGATTCAAGACAACATTAAAAAATAAAAACAAAAAAGGGTTTTTTTCTAATAGCGATCGCCTCTCGGCAGGCAATGGTAAACCTCCGAGTGTATTTCTGCCATGAAAAATAGCTTCTCATAAACCTACAATCGCCTTTCGGAGTCGGTGTATAATTGTAGGTCCCTCCCCTTTGTTGGCGATTCTTTATCAAATAGGAAAATATCCAAAAACAAGGCGGACGAACCAAAAATTTCAAAACACTTGCAGGTGTTGTTGTAGTTGTAGCGGTTACAACAACCTCGCCCAGATCGGTTAATATCTCAGTCGTTGTCGCCAAGCTACATTAACGCAAGCCCTAAGAAGCGTGCAGCCTCATAAGGGTCGGTCCACAGGGTTAAAGGCGTTAGGGTTGTCGGGTTTTCCGGGCATACGAAGCGATGTTTGGAGTCATGGGGTATCTCTCCGCATGCAGGACACTCATTTGGCTCATCTGCTCAGGTATGAGTTTAACCTGCTGCAGTAGCCAGAGCGAAGTTGGGCTATTGTGGTTCTAGTCTCCCGAGGCCAATGAAGCTCCGTCTCGTCGATGCCCGGTGATTGTGCACCTAGAACGGCATTCACAGGTCTGCAGTCTACATAACTCGAGACTGACTCCCTGTGAATGCCGCTCAAGGCCTGTCGCTAAGCTGACGGGTCCAGAGGTTGTTTAATGAACCTCTGGACTTCGTCCGTCAGTTTGTAGAGATATTGAGGACCTCCGTTAGGTACTCTACTCACGCAGAACCCAATTATTCAGCATCAAGATGCATATTCCATCGGGAGCCATGGCTTTGGAGGCTTTCGTCTTCCCGATGGCCACATGACCTTCATCGCTAGTGATAGCAATGGGCACAAGTTGTTGGCAGTTTGTGCAGCGTTCTGGTCACTCGACGCTTGGCTTTGTCCGCTGGAGGATGCAGTATGAACTTCCGGCTAAAATAGCCCGCTCATCGGCTAGAACAGCCGCTTCAGCAGGGAAGTTTGGACGGGGGTTCGTAATGCGTCCTGCCGGTACGAAGCGGACCGCAGCAGCAGTGACAACCCTGCGGAACTTACGTTCGCCAACGTGGACGTCGGTTAGTGCGGGGAGCGCAGCGAAGGAACTCTCAGTAAATTCCGCAAAGCCTTTCCAATCATCTTTAGAAAAGTTGATATAGGTCCGGTGTTCCGCGGAAGCAAAGTCGGTTGGTTTTTCGATAAAGATGACTATGGGCAGGTGGTCTGATGCCAAAGTCAGCATAGGTCGCCATGATATGCTGTTTATCAGACCAGCGCTGACTATTGTTATGTCTGGCGAGCTGCAGCAGCTGCCCATAATCCTGGTGGGTGCGTCGTCTTTCATTGTGCATAATGTCGAATCGTCTATCTGCTCAGCCAAGTCTGTTACCCTACGATCGTTTAACAGGATTGAGTGCCAAAGATCGTGGTGCGCATTTAAGTCACCTACTATCATCACCTCTGAGGAGCGCACCTATATCAGGGTGATATCCTGCCGGGCAGCAGGTGACAGGAATATTTCGAGCTCAACATCGCCTGACCGGATAGCAATGCCCTGAGATTCTAGGGTGGTATCTTTGCTGTCGATGTCTGCTTCAATAAGACGGTACTGCACGGTGTGGTGCGTGATGAACGCTAAGCCACCACCATTATCTCGCTCGCGATCTCGACGGTGCACGTTGTATCCGGCACAATTCAACAACGTTGATTTGCTGTGCAACTTCGTCGCTTGGACCGCAGCTATCAATATACCTTCCCATGAAGACCGGTGCAGTTAAATTTAAGGAGCTTCATGTGGTTCGGTAGACGTGTTGTTATGCGGGGTGTGATGGATGTGTGTAGCCTTGCCGCCATTGTGTGTGCGCGCTGCTTTGGAGGCTACCGCCCTGTGGTGGTAGTGGTTGGCATCGCAATTGGGGTTTGCAACATGGGCCCTCGAAGTTCCGCGTCCAATCTCGCGTGGTGCGCACACGTGAACATGCCCTAAAATGGCACCAGCCAAGGTAGGTGTTGCACTTGACTGATGTCACGTTACGGAATATCCTGGTCTGACATACCGTGCAGATTGTTGGAGGAACCAAGAGTTGTCGTGGTTGTGGTGGTTGTGGTGTGGTATATTGTGTTGTTGTGTTATGGTGCTGTGGTGCTTGTGTTGAGCTGCTCAGGTGGACTGGGGTTAGTCGTGAAGGCTGCTCTGTTTGAGCAGCAGGGGCCACAAATGGTGTGGTCCTCTGTCGATGGGTCCGTAGTCCTGAGCAGACTCAGTGGTGACTCCACCCGTCGCAAGCATTGCACTTGACTGAGGCGGAGCTGGGCATTAAAAAATATTCGTATCATTACATTAAAAAATAGTCATTAAGTTCATTTCCACTTGGCATTTTTTTAAATGGCATAAATTTTTTGTCATTCCAATACCTAGTGGAAATTCGGCATAAGCGATTACCCAACGCATACCACTTCACATGTTGAAGTCTGTTGGGTTTTGATTTTTACTTAAAAATGGTATAGCTGTGCATAGTATGCATAACTGGGCTATTATGAAAATTGGTCCGCTTTGTTCAAAACCGGAAGATAGCCAGCAAGAATTTAAAACAACTACTACGTCATAAAATTCGTTTCAGTGTTTATTAAACAACAGGGTTTTTAATAAATTCGACACTTTGGAGCTTTGGTTTGGTTGGAATGTGAAAATCTGAGCGATCGACAATTCAGTTGATAATTGTTGAAAACTATCTGTTATTAGGGAACAAGACTTACAAAACCTAAAATTTATAGCAAAGCCAGTTATGTGTTAAGCAGCTAAGAAAACAATTTCAAATATGCAAGTTATTACATACTACTTACTGTACTTACCATAAACAATGACTTTATTTTAAAAAGCTTTTTCCGCTAACTCTCGTATTAAAAAAAAAAAAATATATATTTCTGTGGTTTTGAACGGATTGTGCTGTAAAGATTTTTATAGACATTTAATTTAACGACTCTGACAAACAGAGGTGCTTTTAATCAGCTGGCCTGGAAATTGCACAATAATGGCCAAGAACACACGAGAACAATAGTGCATGCATAATTCTTTTCGCCCAATATCGTGGCCGACAAATCAACAGGAATGATTTATATAACTCTGCAATGATTGGAATATATAAGAGTAATTCAACTTTATTTATTTAATACCAAGTCCACTGTGTATAACACCCTGATTTAGTAGTTTTCTCATATTTGTATTTTGCCACGTTTATTTAGAACATTAGTGGCACCCTGTGTGCAAACATATAATCCCATAATCAAAACGTGGCAGCATTGATAAGTTGTAAACAATTTTGTTGTGGAAAAAGTTGGAAATATTTCAATTGTTAGCTCTTGTAGAAAAATAAAAAAAAAATGTTTAATGGATTGTGCTGTGTGTTATGCTTGGAGAGCTCAAACGAAACATTTGATTTAAAATTTATAGAAGGTCAAAGTTTAGATAGGCGAAAAGTTATTGAGCTGCATTTTAAAGCAGAGGTTTGCTAAATGCTATACGAGTTTTTAAGACTAACTTCATTATCAATAAACATTTATTATTGAAGGTGGATTTGTTAGCTGAATTTGACGCGAAAGTCGTTTGTAAAAACTGTTGGGAATTAGTCAATTCATTTCATGAGTTCTACCAGCACGTGAAACGAGTCCATCAAACGGCTGCAAACACCTTGAAAAATGTCAGTGTGGAAGCTGAAGTATCAGAAATTAAGGAAGAATTTACCAGTCATGAAGAAGTCCAACCACCACCGCGACGCCGTAGAGGACGGCCGAAGCGCCAAAAATCATCTCTCGAAATGTCTTCTGCGGCTGACTTGCCACTTGCGGAGTGCCAAGTTAAAATTGAGGAATTAATTTTGCCAGCAGCTACTAATGCTGAAGGCATCTGTGCAGCAGATATTACTTCAGAAGCGTTGGACGTTAAAGATGAGAACCGACTAGATTTTTTGGAAACTTCCAATTCTCCAACAGCGGCGGACTTTGAAGAATATGTGAGTGAGAATGAAGAGCAGCCAAATGCACGCAAGTCCGCAAAAGCAGATAGACGTAAAAACATTAATAAAAAAACCGCAGAGTCAGATGAGTATATAGCAAAGAAAAATTTCAAATTCAATTGTTGTATGTGTCAAATCTCGCTTGCGAATTTCAAAGAATTGAAGGATCATTTTCGTAAGGATCACCAGACCAGCGGTTATGTGCTTTGTTGTGGAAGAAAATTACCCGAGCGAAGTTTACTAATTGACCACCTTCATTGGCACGAGGATCCTGATTATTTTAAGTGTAAACATTGTGGAAAGAGAATGTCGGAACGACGGAGTCTTGATCTCCATCTTCAATATGCGCATGGGAATCGGGAGCGCGTACATCGTTGTTCTATATGCTCCAAAGGCTTCTTTCGCCCATCCTGCCTTAAACAGCATTTAAATACTCATGTTAGCGAAGACCAAAAAACAGTACCCTGTTTACAATGTGATAAAACGTAAGTAATTAATTGCGATTACAAATAAAAGATCTACGTATGAATGTACTAATATTAAAATTTTTAATTTGAATAGATTTCCTGATGTCGTTGAATTAAGAAAACACATGAGGCTTACGCATTTGAACGCATATGCTAAAATATGTCATATTTGTGGTATATCAATAAAAGGCCGCGACGCATTTGAACGACATCAGGCAGAACATGCAGGGATAGAACGAAAGCTGATAAAATGTGACATGTGCGACGCTGCACTCACCACAAAGTATGGTTTGGCGCGCCATATAAAAACGATGCATACGGAAGAGTATCAGACGCCACAAGTTTGTCCTATTTGTTCCAAAGTTTCGCCTACTCTGCAGGCTCATCGTAATCATATAAAATTTATGCATTCTTTACAAAGGAAGCACGTATGTAAATTATGCGATAAGGGGTTTAAACGGCTTACCGATTTCAAAGTGAGTTTTTTGGTAATTTTTTTTTTTTTAATATGTACTTATCTTAGTTGTTTGCCTCTTTACTCATAGGAGCACATGGCTACACATACTGGAGAAGCATTATATACGTGCAGTTTTTGTCCACAGACATTCAAATCAAATGCAAATATGTATTCACATCGTAAGAAAAAGCATGCAAAGGAGTGGGCTGAACAATGCGAATTGAAAAAAAGTTTAGCTGTACCTTTAAAAGAGGCCATATCTTCGACCCAATGAAAGCAGTTGGCTAATCAATGTTCATAAATATATCTATAATACATACATAAGTAATTTAAAATTAAATATGAGAAACTCTTATTAAAATAATAAATTATTAAAATGTACTTGCGATCCACTATTTTAAAGGACTACCTTAGACGTGTTGTTGTTGGAAAAGCACGTTTCTCAGGCCATCGGTCACATGAGCTCGAGGACAACTATTGAAACTACTGAAAGCTGACTTAAGTAAAGCTAATTGGATCCAACAAAAACAAATATTGTAGTTAAAGTATGATTCCAAGTTTCGATTACCTTATTTAAGCTCAGCACCTTTCGCCCATGTCATAAAATCAAAACCAAATGAAACGTTTAAAACCAGGGTTTTTTTCATCGCTCTGATCCGGTATTTTATTTCGCTCCGAGCTCCGCGGTTGCTCCACCCCGCTCCCACTAAATTTTTTTTTCTGTTTACATATAAGCCCTAACCGCAAAAAAAAACGTAGGCGAAATTTTTTTGAAAATTTTCTGCTTGATGCAGAATCCATCTGAAACTCGTCTGCATGCAAAAGAAAATAATAAAAAAAATACCAAGTTAATTAAATAGAATGGAAATTTATTTAACAAGGCTATTAACTTAATTTTTATACCCGAGCGCACTTGTGCACAAGGGTATTATAACTTTGTTCAAATAACGGTTGTTTGTAACAGGCAAAACAAATCGAAATAGATAATAAAAAGAGAAATCGATTAAGCGGTGACTGTCTGACCGTCCGTGCGTCTGTGCACACGTCGAGGAAAAATTGAGATATCTTAACGAAACTTAAAATGGGCAAAATCGGGCAAACCTCCCATATAACGGTAATTTTCAGAAATACGAAAACTGCGATATTTTAGTAACTACTGAAGATAATTCACTCAAAATTTATATTTACAATAATTTGTAGACGAAAAATAAGAATATTAGAAATTTTTTGAAAATAGGCGTAGCCACGCCCATTTATGGTTACATGTAGCCGGTACATGTAGCTTGGTAGCCGCTGCACCAATTTCTTCCAAACTTGGCACAGTTTTTGGCCTTGATACAGCATAGCAAATGGTATGGTTATTGTGCTTGTCACATAAAAGCAAAAC
The DNA here is from genome assembly GCF_013731165.1 of Rhagoletis pomonella. NCBI lineage: Eukaryota > Metazoa > Arthropoda > Insecta > Diptera > Tephritidae > Rhagoletis > Rhagoletis pomonella. The sequence continues at coordinate 39,016,627 of NW_023458561.1, read as the reverse complement.
ATTGAAAATTGTTTAAATCGCGCTAAAATTACGGCCACTTTTCATATAACGGTAAATTTCAGAAATGCTTGAAACTTCAATATTTCGAAATTTAAGGCCGCTAATTTTCGAAAGGTGAAAAACATATATTTAATACTTGCGTACTTGCGCCGGGTATTTAATGTTCGGCTCCGCCCGAATTTAGACTTTCTTACTTTTTTTCTTTTTATTTTTTGTGGAAAAACGACAATAAAAATCAAGACGAATCTTGGGCGAATCATTACAAGGTGGTGTTACCTTGTATAAATTCGCCTTGATAAAAATATTTCAAAATACATACATACATCGTTACTGCACCTTTTTCAGTTTTAGTTCAGAATGTTGAAATTCAAATTCAGAAATTCGACAAATTTTCATAAAAATTGTAATATTTTACTTAGATTTCTTAGAAAGATGCTGCGTATCCAGCTTTGTTGCCCATTCAATTTTACAAAGTGGAAATTTTAAGTAGCTAGGACGTCACCCTTGATTTTTGGTAATCTTTTGTTGAAGGTGTTGCTCATTTTCTGCATACAAAAAAATTGCCACAAATGAAGACCTGCATACAATATGATTTAAAAGTTTACAATTTTGATGAAGATTTGTTAAAATTCTTCGAGCGCGTCTTCCCTATTTACATTCTCGCCACAGTACACAAAACTAAGGGCCGGATTTACAAATTCTAAAAATCAATACCTTTCTATTCAAATTTTAAATTCGTTCCATAAAAAAAAAAAATAATTTCACAACAGTTTAACTATGGGGGCATGCTGGTTTAAACTTTTGTTAACTGAGCTTTGTGAATATGAAAATTAATAGTTAAACTCTTATCAGTGGTTGACTACGCACTGTGAATTTGGCACTAAGTACCACAACTATCAATTTATATTCACACGAATGTACATTAGGGTGGTCCGAAAAATTAGGGTGGAAAAAGTAGTCGGAATGTGTATGCTCTCACCCCCTAGGATTGTTCTATACCGAAAATATATGCCCGTATTTTTTATTTTGAAATCAACCTATTTATTTATTTAGATGTCGCTCAAAGCGCCCAAAGTTTTCCATGTATTTTTTATGGGGAAAAAAACAACTTAAAAACTTAACTTCGTAGAAATGGTATAGAATAGTTAAAAATCAATGTTTTTCTACCAGAAAACTCTGTTTATCTGCAGGAGATTCCCAATAATAATAACCAATTGTTTATTTAACCATTTTTGCATCGCAACTATAATTTATAGGTCCGCCAAAAACCCACAAAAACCCCGAAAAATGCAATGGGGCGACCAATAAAAAATCGTTGATATAAAAATATGGTTAAATAAACAATTGGATATTTTTATTGAAAGTATCCTGAAGAGAACCAGAGTTTTCCGATCTAAAAATATTGATTTCCAAGAATTCTATACCATTTCTACGAAAAATTTTAATTTTCCCACATAAAAATGCATGGAAAACTTTGAGCGCTTTGAGCGACGTCGAAATATTTTTTTATTTCAAAATAGGGGTACACCTTTTCAATTTATATATATATATATATATATACATGTATACCGCGTACACGCCAATTTCACACGTATACAAATTAGTATTTTGTTTGTGTTATTATTATGACTACTAAGTATGCACTTTAATGGTTGAATTGTTACTCTTTTCTTTAAATGAAAATAAATAATTACATACATAGAGCTAAAGACTTGTACAAATTTAATACATATGTACATACGTATACATATTTCCATTGAATGCAAACTAGACAAAGTTTTCTGAACTTAAAATGGAAATTCCGAATTTGAATAATAACTCTCTGAATTTTAAATGCAACTTTCTGAACTAAATATAACTGAAAAAGGTCTAAGCCAGAAAATGGCAAAAATAAAATATTGCAAATTTTTCTTTAAGGTGCTAAGGAGCTAATTAATTATTTTAGCTCTTTGCTCCGCTCCGCTACGAGGCCCTGTTTATTAAACCCCTTTAAAAAAAGTACGATTCTTTAGTTGTCACATACATACACTTGTACATATGTATGCATTGGAGAACAAATCTTGAGAAACCTATGTTTCTCAAAAGGAGTTTACTTTGTTCTCAAGCCTACAATTAGGTTTATTGGATATTTTGTGGTGTTTTGCTACAAATTCGAAGAAAAATCTCAGGACTCTTTCTCAGTCAAGAAATGGGTACAGCACATGGACAATGCTCTCTCATTTCAACTATAGTTTTTGTTCGTTTTAATGGGTTAGGATATTAATATCTAAAACAAATTGCGTACAGCAGGAGCATTTACAATTTAACTCCAATCCTTCTTCAGCAGTCACATTCGTTTTGGGAAGGCAATAAATTAGTATGTCTAGCAGAAGCATTTGTTTTTAAGCCAATCGTATGTACATATGTATGTATAATGCAATATTATATTATTGTATACATATGTATGTACGTATGCGTATGCCTTTACCTTCTCACTGCGATCAGCAAACTCGAGTTTTCCTCCACTTGTAAAAGTGCTTCATTACTTTCTTTGAAGAGGCGCAATTTATTACGAGTTTGGACTTCATACATATGTACATACATACATATGTATGCGGGTGTGCATTTGCTGTTACTCAAGTGCTATGATCAGACCCACAGCATCCAGAGTTTTGACACTTTTGCGGTCACCAAAAGATATAACTCAATTAAAATTAATGTGCGATTATGATATTTTGAGTGGATTTCTGAGAAGGTTCTCAAATCTTACGTGCATAAATATGTATGTATGTACATAATACTCTCATCCATAAGTGCATTTTCGTGTCTGTGTATGTAATCCAGCCTCATCCTTAGCAGACTGTGTGTCGCCTGACTTCGAAGTTACCTACTACACACATTTCGATCGTTTGCTTGAAGGCAGTAAAAATTAGACAGCCTAATTTTTGAGTTACGACGTTCTTCCATTAATGTATGTACATATTTATACTGGATAATAACTCCCACCGTAATATTTTGGCGCAATTCGATGTCAATTATCAGCTAGAGGACATTACACAATTTCATAAAAACAAAATAGTCCAAGAAGTTAGCAAAATGTAAATTTAAAAAATCCGCGTTAAAGTCAATAACATAGAAAACGAAATCCCTATGGGAAGCGTTCCAATCTTGCTTCACTCTGACAGTGCAAGAACCACCAACTAGATATGTTTCTAACGCTTCCAATGATGGATTGCAAGACTCTGTTACACACCAGCTCATTCGTTCAATCTGACCCATTGAAGAATGCACGCCATGCGGCGAAGGTTAACTCTAGAATAATTTATATGTCACTGACCAACTTCAAAAGATCACTTTTTCTTCTCCCTGAAGGAAATTGCAGACCAAAGGACTTGTTAAAACTCGCTAAAAAGTGGATATGACTAAAGTTGAAACCTAGGGCTAGGGCCGCCAAGAGAAAATCGGGGTACGATACTAAATATGTTCCAACCATTGGTCAATTTGACATGGAGTTACCCACCCGTATTTCTCTAACGGCAGTTGACACACAAAATATTGGTTTGGTAAGAACCGAACCAAGGCGAGTTCATATTCATATACCAGTAAAAGTTTTGTGTAATTAAAGATTAAAAGAACCAAACAAAAATCGTTTATGCGTTTGTAAAAATGTTATATTAAATTTTTAAATTTATTTTTAGTGCTTAACCTCAATATACATACTTATTTTTGATATGTGTGTTACCTAATGGAATTTATTCCCTAGCGCTCAGTCATAAATACCCAATATGCGCTTGCTTTTCGGATCGAATGGACTTCTTACATGACATTCAGCCTTATATCGTTTGCCTAAAATATCCACCTCATACGTGCCCTCTTTTATGTAATCCTCACTCACAACTTGACCATCCTTCCGACTGACATATGTCTGGCCAATTGATTTCCCCAACGCATAACCATATTCAGCGCGTCGCAAAAAACCTACGGGTTCACCATTACGATACACACCTTCCAAACCCCAAATGGGCACCTGTTCGTTCAGTGTCAAGTAGACCAAACGTTTCTTAACACCTTCTCTGCGCTGCCGCTCGATCGCCACTTTTCCTTTGTAGTCACCATTTTTGCGACATGTGAATGAAAGGCCAGCTTCGATGGGCGTATCATCAGGCCTTAAATCGAAACTCCACAGATGATAGCCTTTTTCACTGCTCAGCGAATAGAGGGCACGATAACCAGCATTTCGTACACCATCTTGCCTACCCACCGCCAGCAGTGACTGATAGACAGCGGAGCAATCTTCATTTGGTATGTGCAATTCATAGCCCAGTTCGCCAACAAAACTAACACGCAATACGCGTAAGCCCACCTGCTTGCCATTCGCTGATGGGCACTTCACATTAGCTAAGAGGGTGCCATTTGGCGGTATATGCTCATTCGATAGATCGCAATCGATAATGCGTTGAAGAATATTACGACTGCGTGGACCTTGTATGGATATAACACCCAAGTCGGTGGTTACGTCGCGTAATGTGACATTGAAGCCCTTTTCACGTATCTCCGCGAGTAAGGTGGAATATGTGTAGAAAGCAGAGGCACCACCAGCCACAATGTAGTATCCCTGTCCGGTAAATTTGGGATCATACGCAGCACCAGTGCCAGAATTCAAACGCGTTACGGTAACATCAGCCTCCACACCGCCGCTTTTATTGAGCACGCAGGTGTAAATGGTTCTAAAAAGAATTCTAATTATGTCACTATGCCGTTTTCCAAATAGCCTTTTTAAATCATTACTTGTCAGTCAGAGCTTTTCTCTTGTACGCAGCTGTGTGTATAAAGAGAGCACACACGCGTACTAATGAGCTGGCCAACTCTGCTTTCAATGTTACTTACTTATTAGTGTCTCGGCTTGTGTTACCACTAAATATCCAATCAGCAGCCTTTTGTGCGTCTGGACCCTCCATAATAAGTTTACAAAAGTAGCACATATTAAAGATGACTGCAGCATTCCGGCAAGCCAATGCCTCCTCACCAATCTAAATAGTAAATTAAATTATACTTATGCTAGAAGAAGAATATCTCTCGCTAGTAACCACTCAGTGACTTACCAACTTGTGATGCTCAGAAAACTTTGCGTACTTCAAGTCCCCCTCGAGCACTTCTTCGTATGCACTACTGGCATGTCTTGTATTACCGTAATTGCCATACCAGTCATAAGGCAGTACGTCCGCCTTCTGTTTCATGAAAAATCCAGGCCTTTCCCAGCCCTGTTTCTCTTCCATAAAAGCATTCTGCGCCAACATATCGTCATGTAGCGGATCTTTCTGGAAATTTCGTCCGGCAAGTGGCTGATCGTACTTGAATACCATGCTATAATTCTTCGCATAACTCTCATGCGATCTCTCGCGTATCCATTCTGTGTCACGATTTTGTGCGAGCGTGAAACGACGCAAATCGAAGCCGTATAAGGGCAATTCTGGTTTACCGTTAATCACCCAAAGCGCAGTTTGTTCACCGCATCCACCACCAAACATCATGCCAGACGAATTGAAGCCGCAATTATGATACAAACCGCTAATTTGTGTGTCTGGTCCCATTAGTGGTTTGTGATCGGGCGTAAACGATTCCGGACCACATATTGTGCTCTTCACACCATAATCACCATATGAAGGACACAATTTTATTGCGCCATTAAGATGAACATCAAACACGGACCAATCCAAATCGTATAGGCCAAAATTAAAATCTTCCGGCACCGAATCCAGAAGAATGGGATTCGGTTCATAACCACCCATACATATGGCATCGCCTTGTATACGAAAGTAGGTGGAATAGTCGTGATCACGCACATTTGGTATACCACGTACGCTGGGTATAGATTCGGAAACAATGTACGCATGCTTCATGGGGATGAGTGGTAAATGCGAGCCATGCTTTTGCACCAAATCGCGTCCCCATATGCCTGTAGCGTTTACCACCTTCTCTGTTTTGATATTACCATAGGGCGTGGTGACACCAATCAACTTCTTGCCTTTGGCTGTGTCCTCGACCAGTAGATCTGTGACGCTACAATTTTCAATAACTCGGCCACCATTCGTCACCGCTCCACGTGTTAGAGCTGTGCACAGCATAGCTGGATCAACAACACCATCGCCTGGTGAATAGAGCGCTCCAATGAAGGCTTTTGGATCTAGGAGTGGGAACAGCTTTTGTGTTTCTTCGGGGCCGAGTATGTAATTCTCAATGCCTAATGCATTGCCTATCGAAGCCAGTCGTCTGTATTCGTTTAGTCGTTTCTAAAGAAGAGTTCGAAAAAAGAAATTAATAAAGGGAATGAGATGAAATAGAGGTAATGATAATGGTAACACTACATTAGCTTCTAGCTGGTTCTCCTGTTTTTTGGATATAGGTACCTAGAGCCTCTCCTGTCTGGCGTAGTTTTTAAGAGCTTTCTATGTACTCTCGAGTATTTCACTCATCGTATATAAACAACTACTACCGATGGTTTTACTATCTGTGAATCTAGGAAGCCAACCTCTGATCTTGGGTAAAATCTTGTTGATCACAAGCTTCTATAACGACGGGTATAAATACGTCCCTGAGCAGGCATCTCTTTGCTTTCCACATAACTGAATTGAACCTAAACCCCACCACCACTCATTGGCAAATCACACGACAGTTGGGTCAACGTAAACATATCTGGTCAAGGACGGTCCTTCATCAGATTCCACAAAAACTCTTTGTGGAGTTTTTAAGTTGTTACAACAACAATAACATTGGCAATCAAGTGGTATATGGGAAACGTTCTTTCGGCCAAGAAAGCTCCAAGTATTCAAGAAAAACTCTAATTGTAAAAAGTTTTAGTTATTTTTAACCGACTTCACAAAAAGCAGGTTATCAATTCGTCGAAATATATACATATTTATTTTTTATGTACATATGTTACCGCATAACTTGGACCGCGTCAACCGATTTCTATATTCGTTTTTTAAAGGAAAGGTGTTACCTCACAGGTGGTCCCATACTAATTTGGTTTAAATAGGATTATTGGATCATGAAGAAATTAACGATAATCTTAAATTTTTATATGAGAATTAAAGTCGGTTTTGTTTTTTGCTTAAAAATTACTTGTTTTTTTATTTTTTTATAAAATGCATACTCGTTGCGAGCTCTGGAAAAAAATGTGTGTTCGTTTGGAAGTCGCAATGTAGGGAGCAAAGGTGGCGCATTCCGCGAACCGCTACTTTGGTTTTGCCGACTTTGACAATTCTCAGTATATAGTAAACAACGCTTCAAAAACTTTAAATGCACTGAAATTCACTGTATACATATTCACTAAACATGTTTCCTATCGAAAAGTGTGATATTAAAATTATTAACTAATCCGACATTTTCTTTTATCGTCCTCTTCGGCTTTGTTTACTTTTAAGCTCATAATTTTGCCTACACTCGCAAGTCGTATAGAAATGCTAGGTATAATATTTATCTGTAAATTAATGACAGGCTGAAGTAAATTTTAAAGTTCCCTCTCGAGTGTCAAGACACTTTCCACCTCTGTTTTTGAAGCCATGAAAAACTAATTTTGAACTAAACGAATCATTGAGTTGTTTATGTCAAAATTTTAACCCTCATTCCAGCACGTTTGAAATATCGCACTCGATTTTTACTATTTTACTATAAAGAAAACTATCATTTCCACTCTCAATAATTGAAATACTATCTTTAGAATGTTCAATCAGCTGATGAATTTCATTCTGTAGCTGAATAGTTTTAGATCTCGACACTTAACAAACTCCTGTTTCAACGACCCGGCACCACAAAAAAAAAAAATTTCGTACCTCATGGGAAAGGAGGGTAAAAACCGTTGGGATTATTTAATTATTTAATTGAGAAATGACATCGCCGTCGGGAATGCGAAAACTTTCATAAAAGATTTAAAGAAGATATTCTTGGAAAGTGTTGGTCAGATACAGCTTTAAAGGCCCTACACACGGACCGATTTATCGGCCAACCGAGCCTTTTAACCTCGATTATTCCGCCAGACAATAGGTATACAAATGTACATACATGTATGTTTATTTGATTCAGTGACGATCAGAGAGAACTTTTACATCACATGCTTCTTAAGAAAGAGAAGAGCGGCGCCGCAGAGCTCTTTTTAAGGTCTCTATTTTAAATAGACGCGCACAGAGGGTGAGCTCTTTTTGCTCACTACTGATATGAGATCTAGCGGTGGAGAAAACATCGATGGCACTATCGATGCATCGATGTTTTTGCATTTTTTGTTAAATTCGATGGTTGATGGCGATGGTTGATGGCAACTATCGATGTTTCTTTTGTACACCTCTGCGTATGTAAAATTATATAATAACAGTTTCTAGTTTATAACCTTTCTAAACAAAAATCAAAACATATTTTCTTTTATCTCTTTTTAATAGTTTTATGATAATGCAACTGAATAAAAGTGTTACGCTTTTACAAGCTTTTATTTAACTTCACTTAATATATCTTCTGGAATTTTGCTATCAATTCTAACCAACTTTCCGACGAGCTAAAGACTTGAAACTTTAAACTTTGCGCAAAACCCGGTGACAATGTATGTAATATGAAAGACAAATTAATCCACTAGGTGGCGCAGGTTTAGAGATGCTTAAAAATCCCGTACACTCGATGTTACATCGATGGTGGCTTTAGCCCCCTCCCAGCCCGTACCTGCGTACGCCCATGTACATATGTACATATGTATGAGTAAGTTTCGTGAAAGAATAAGGATTTAGAATCGCACCGATCGCTCTTATGATAGAATATTCAAAAACTTTGTTGTGCTGTGTTGACTGCCAATATTTGGCTGCTGTACATAGTCAGAGGTCTTGATAACAGCATCGGCGTGGTATTTTATAAATTGTTTGTTTCCAATACATATTAGCAATCTGCACCGATTTCAGTAAGCCTATTGAAATTTAATTAATTTTTGATGAGCCATAATGGAGTTAGTATTTAGCTAAATATAAAAATGTTGCTTGGTAGAAGGAGATACATATGTATGTACGTAGTTAATATATACGTTTGTATACACAACACAACAGCACAAATATAGCATAAACACTTAAAGAAAACACTAGTTTCTTACTTCCGTATGGGCAATAAATATGCCACCATTCTGAATCCAGCCCGGATCATAACCTGTATCCTGTTCCAATTGTGTCAGCATATTTCGTGAATTATTCAACAATTCTATATCCACATCATTTGGCCGTAAACGCCAAATCAAACCCGCCGTATGCCAGGTGGTGCCAGCTGTTAGCTTGGCACGCTCCAACAGCACCGCCTTCACGCCTCGCTTTGCCAAGTGATACAATGTGTGACATCCTGCCGAACCGCCACCAATGATAACCACATCTGCCGTCGTAGGTATTTGTGGCACAGTATACTCTGTCTTAGCACTATGGAAGCGCTGTGATGCTGCAGTGCTCGACGAAAGGCTCGTCGTTCCATGCAATAATGCTTTTCTGCTAAGCTTCAACATTGAGATGCGCGTTATTTACGTTACCGATTCGAACTGAATACAACAAATTTCGAAACTTATAATTAAGCATAGCTTAAACTTTCTTATGTTCTACACATGTATACCAGTAGCGATTTCAACGATTTAGAATAGCAAAGGCTGTTATGCTCAATTTCAGCAAAGGTTATCGAAAACTGATAAAGAAAAAGCATACAAAGTTTGTATTATGCAGCCCAGCAGGAAAGCTAAAGAAGCAATATAGTATATGTATATGTATATGTAAGAAGACAGTAGCCAAATGATTTTAACTGGAATGCATTGATATGTATGCATATACCGACGGCGGGAAAACGCGGGTCTTTTTGAAGCAAATGCGGCCCTTTGCTTAGCAAAGTGCGGCTCTTTTTCCTTTCTCATTGCTTAGAATATTTTGGCTCTTTTTACTTTTTAAAATACATATTTCTTTGCTAGACATTCGTTTCCATTGTGTTCTTTTTTATTTTAATATTTTTATATACACATACGCGAATTGAGCTAAACTACGTCTTCTTATTCATGATCTCATAGAATAGAAGAATATAATATTTCAGAATAAAGATTTGCCGATTTGAAATTATTTAAATGTACGTTTGCATATTTCATAAACCCTCTTTTATGTAACATAATTGAGGATGAATTTACAATATCCGAAATACTCCTTTTTAAGAAAAGCGAAGAAGAGTTGGAGTTTTTGGAATAAAAGAAGATAAGGCACTGGAAATGCAACATAAAGCTTTGACATTGCTTGAATTCCGGCAACAAGTACCAGATTTAAAATATCCGCTGTTGAAAACAGTTTTAAATTTTAGGTACAACGTATAACTGTGAATCTTTGTACTCTACAATGTTCGTCTAGCAGATTAAGATTTCGATTAAAATTAACATTACGGTTAAGATTAGAGTTGGGATTTTTCGTTCATTTTGGTGATCGGTCAACGTAGTTTAGATGAAATAAATGAATTACTTCATTTTCACAGTTTTCTCTCTTAATGAATGCAAATTTACACACCGTGTTAATTAAATTAAACACATTGTTTCCTTTTACTTATCACATGTGCGGCGTAGAACAAATTTAAAATTTGTTTGTTGAATTCTAAACATTTATTGTTTACAATTTCACAGTAAAATAAAAAAAAAATGTTTAAAATTTGCTTTAAAAAAATTTTGTTCAAATTTACGCATATAAAGAGGTAACCAGTTTCCTCTCCTAATGTGTGCAAATTTACACACCGTGTAATAAAATTAAACACTGTATGTTTACTTTTACATACGAAATTTGTTGCTTACTTTTACATACGAAATTTGTTGTTATTTCGCAAAAATAACTGTTTTTGCATATTTATTGCGTATAGTTTAGTATTATATTTTACAATAAATGCATGTGGTTTTTGCATATTTTTGCTTTCTTTTATTTACAACCATTTAAATTTAGTGCGAAATTTTATACCAAAAAAAATCCCTATAATTTTTTCTTAAATATTCATCTGAATATCTTCTCGGATAGCCAATCGGCCATTGAGGTACTCTCTTCTACCTACTGGTGGAAGACTGTAGGAGAGAGTTGGTTTATATCTCTGATCAATACGAAATTACCCTATTATGGTTCCTGAATGTGTCCCACGCGGTGAACATGGGCGCTTCGCTCAGGGAGATAAAAGCAAAAATTATCAAAATTTATTACTCGAAGGCTGAGCAGAGGTGGAACCGTACAGGATCGTACAGGATTACCCTGCAGTTCTGGGTGTACTATGACCCACTTAGACCAAAGCTCTCTTAGGAATGAGCAAAGAAGATACCTACTAGCTTACTGCAGTGTGCACAGGGCACTGGCCCGTTGATGTCGTAGTTGCGATGACTTTTGCTCAAAAGAGACAGTCGAACACTTCGTGTGCGAGTGTTCAGCCTTTGCAAGAATGAGGCTAAAGACACTATACAAGCCATTCCTGCAGAATGTTTTAGAATAAAGTTGCCTCTCTCTGTATGACGTACTGAAATTCATTAAAGCCGCAAAATCGCACTTTCTCAAACTGTCAATGTCTTGCTTAACAACTTTGCACTCTAAGCTAGCGATATGTAGGCTGGTATCGAAAATGGGCGAAATCGGACTGTAAGTGCGCCTACCTTCCATACGACGGTTTTTTT
>NW_023458561.1:38973122-38999968 GCF_013731165.1 Rhagoletis pomonella | reverse complement strand
TTTTTAGAATGCAAGGTGTTCCACAAAGCATGGTAAATATGTATGTAGAATTAGGAAAAATTAAATACGAACGATTCTGTAATGGCCGAAATCACGGTGCTTAGTTAAACCATTGTTCAGTCAACCGCTAACAAAAGTTTAACTATTAATTTATAATCACAGTTACATATGTAGCTAGCTATGGAAATTCATATCGAATGAAAATATACAAATTCTAATAGCTCAACCAGCCACCGACGGAGCGCCCTTCCGTACCTGCTGTCCGTATCAACACGAGAATCTCATCAGCTGACACGTTCTACGGTTTTACATTGGTGGCTGGTTGTACTATAAAAAAATAATACTTTTCCATACAAATTTGAAATTGGTTTCGCAAAGAAATTTTTAAATTCACAAGAGTTCAACTACGGGAACATGCTGGTTTAAACTCTTGTTAACTGAGCACTGTGAATATCAAAATCGATAGATAGTGTTCAAAAAAGGAATTCAAATGTATTCGTGCTTATTAGCTGACACCCCGCCCGTTAATTCCCCACAGAACAAAAACGCCTATTCTGTTGCATTACTCGACAATTCTTTCATAGGCAATTTAAAACAGTTGAGTTATTTCTTCTTAATTTGCCGCATAATAGCCCACTTATTGTTAGATAATACACTTTTGTACATACATTCATACATACGTGCATATGTACATTCACGGCTAGCCACACACAAAATTTTAAACAATAAATAAATTTGAATGTTTATGTACCCACCAGTATGTAAAGATTTAAGTGATGTCAGCACCGCTGCAACTCCAGAAGCACTCCTTGTTATGCTCCATATGGGCGCAGGTGCATTTTGTCAAATGATGGCGCGAGCGTTGATGTCAAATTTGGCTGTCACATTAACAACTGAAGAGGCGTCCTCATTACACATTGGGACAAATATTTATGTATTTACGTGGTACATATGCATATGTACATGGTATGTATGAAAGTGGACCACGTACTTATTCATAAGTATGTATGTATATACATACGCACATTTTGTATATAGAAAATATAAGTATGTATGTGTTGAGTGTTTGTTCAGATTGTTCTTCAACGAACAAAGCGCCTTGGTACTAATCCGATTGACTACTTGTGTTGGTAAATATTTTACTTTAAATAACTGGTTTTTTTTCCTTCAACAACGATCTTTTTCACGCATTATTGCCATACAAATGAGATTTACTTTTCATCGCGCGTAATCACGCGTTACAAAAAAAAAACTGATTCTTGAGAAACCCAGATATCGAGCTTCTTCTGGTATAGAGTTTTATATACATCAGACCGTACCAGAAATAAAAAACCTCGACGTATACCCCTGTGGGACTATTCTCAAACGGGTTAGCGACAAATATCTTACCGCTATCTCAACCTTGCGACATCCACTACGGTTTGTCCGAGCTATTTCTCCGATTTGTGGCGGGCGTCTTCATATTGTCACACAAAGTTGAGGGACCTACGAACCTACCTGCGAACGGCGATTGTATTTTTATGAGAAGCTGCTCTTATTGCAGAAATACACTCAGAGGTTAGTCATTGCCTGCCGAGGGGCGACCGCTTTTAGAAAAAAACGTTTTCTTTTCTTTTGTTTTTATGTTAGTCGGAAACTGGGCTCGAACACAGGCCCTGTACTTACCCACCAGATCTCAGTTCTTACACCCAAACATACCACCCTAAAGTCACTAAATTAAAGCTCACCCAAAGTCTTAGGTTTTGGCTGCTTTCAAATTCCGTTGAAGTCCACGGATGCCACTAACAGAACGATTTGTTTAAGATTTGAAGCCGTGTTTTGTAAGTGAAGGGCGGAAGGAGTATTCGAGCTCGGATAAAGCACCACAAAATATGCTTATGTGTGTACTATATATAAATACCTTGCGAGTGCAAAGAGTTTTTCAGCGTAGGCATACAGCCTAAGCTTATTGAATACACATATATATACACATCAAATTTCCTGTAACTTGATATTTTTCACTTTCAACTACGAATATGACAGATATTTAAGATCCGTGTATATGCAACTTTAGTGCAATTCACATATTTACATAGGTATGTATGCACCTACTATATTAATATTCTGAAGGCAGACACAACTCTAAGCACTTCAGACTAGTCAATGCCGCGGATATTTTTAAAGACATCTCTTCAGAATGAGTGACAGATCAGTGAAAACTGTCACCATTTCAAGCACGGGAAATTATGTGACGATATTAGTTTACCTACATATAGTTAAGGTAAACAAATTATTTATATGCTAATGTACATATGTATATAGAATGGTTAGCCTATTTGTCGGTATTTTTCTAAATACATCAAAACAACCACAACATAGAAGAACTTTTTTGGTGAAATTAAAAATCCCTATAAATTACTCTATTTGGTTATATACTTAATTTCCTGACTCCACTATTTCTAATAAAAATAATACGCTTGAATCATCAACATATAAGGCCATGAGGGCCAGAGTAGCCTAACTGACATTTCAAAAAAAGTTGAGGTACTCCTTAAAATACATTACTAGAATCGAAACGGTAATAGCCCGAAGCAGGTGCAATGAACTTTTTAGTAAAATGCTTCCTTCTCATATTACAAAAAAAAAACTTTTATATAGGCTCCTCTTTCCCTCATATAAGAAATAAAAACAAAGGACGTTTCTAAACCTCAGCAGATTGTAATGCCAAATGTGCGCAGCCATGGTTAGATGCTAATTTTCAACCAGGTTGCGCAAATTAGACCTCTTTATCTAGTGCGGTTTAGAAATAAAAGAGACTGATGCTTTGTATTTTAACATTTTCGAGTGAACCCTTTCAATTCGAGAAATTTATTTATTTTTGTACGTAATACAATTGTGGAACGCTTTTTTCTGATACGGTTTAATGTGCATACATGTGTAAATATGTATATATGTAATTGCGGCTTAAACTATTTCTACAGCCAGTTTTAAACGACTGCATATTAGACTTCTGTTAATTTTAATAGATTAGGGTGAATTCCAAACCACTTTATGTGGCGCTACCCATAAGTATCCGGCTCGAAGTATTGATTCAGTATACACATACATATTTACTTGGGTACATATGTACGTACCTACACATGCACATTTATGTGCATTAAGACGCCTCCCGAAACAATTCCTGCTGCTGCTTCCTCCCACATGGTTATTCGTGATTTGGATACTTTTGGAAGTACATATTCTTGATAGTTCGGGACCCAAATCACGGCATCCGTGACGGAATAAAACTCTATACGAAATTTAATTTTGTCATTACAACACTAATAACGAGCTTGCCTTCTTACAATTTAAATTGTATTGTACAGCTGTCATTTTTGGAAATTGGAAATAAATTCTCTTCGAATATTCATATGGTAAAAAAAAAATTACCTATGCACATCCTATGATTTTTCAGTGACAAAATTTTTCGGAAGCCATTAGAGTCTAAATGGTCTAATAAAATTTTTAAAGAAAATAAAAAAGGGAAAATATTTTTTTATTGATACGTTAAAAATGAAAAGTTAATACAAAATGACCCGAAATCATCTGAATTACTAAATTGTATCGAATTGTTTCAAAAATTTAATTATTTTGAAAATGTTGGCAATTTTTTTTTAAGTCCTATAATTTATAAACTGTCAGGATTTTTAAAAAATTGGTTTCTTTTCATATATAATGCGATTTCAAAGGGTATTTTCAAGGGACGTGAACGTACAAAAAAATGTGGTCAACGGTTCCAACCGTTTTTGCACCTTTGGATTAGTTCGTCAAAACGGTGTTTTAGGCTCGATTCAATGATTCGGAAATTAAAAAGCAAATATATACATATGTATGTATGTATAGTTATTTTTATTTAGTACCAATCCAAAAAAGTATATGAAAACATACATATATGATTTATGTCATACGCTATATCTATGTATGTACGTAATAAACATAAGTACATACAATATATTTATCATATTTAACAAAAGAAAAAAGTGGGGAAGATTTATCTTTTAAATACTGGTCGAAGTGAACATTAAACCTTTCTAGAGAGTGGTTCGATTTTAGGTTCGGATCAAACATCTGGGGAACATTTCGGTGCGGTTAATGGTTTCGTTAATAAGTAGAAAAAATTGGTTAGCCTGGTTCAAAACCGGCTCACGTCCTGGTATTTTTCAACGTGGCCTAGCTCAAGCATAACGCTCAAATCGATGGGTTTCGTAAAGTCTGCCATACTTTCTTATGCGCTTAGAAAGACCGATTTACTTTCTATGTAGCGGGAGGCAGTCTAATGATCAAAAGCATGAGAACCATCAAATTGTATTGTTTATATTTGAATAAATCAACATTCATCGACCATCTAGTCGGGGATATTATGGCATACAACAAGCTGCTAGATCATCCAACTTCATTTTAGTGATGTTTCGAAGTTTTTGAAAAAAATAAAAATAAAAATTTAATTAAATAGATAGCGCCCCATTGGCTGAAGGATAGATGTTAGCTTTGGATTGTTTAGCTTTTGTTTGCTGTTTTCCTCCTCTTATTCAAATATTTTAATTTTCAACAAAACCAGTTGGTTGCACATTTCTTTCTCTAATGTTTATGTACTTATGTATGTACATTCTACATACATTCTTATATGCTAAACATACGCCTTCACATCTTAATGTAAGTCGGCTGTATACAGTTTTGTTGCATTTTATTTAATATTTACAAAGGTATGTATCTATGTATGTATGTGCATATGTGCACCCTTTGCGCCCAAGTCTTTTGTTTTTATAGGCCTGTTAATTGTGTTGTTAATGTTATGTTTAAGTGATTGTTAACGCAATCACATTCGTGTAAATAAACAAAACCATACCGCCACCCCTCGAACAGCTGTTGACTTTTCACACTTTTCGCATTTTGCGGTGATCCACATTCATAAAACAGACGAAATTAGCATACATATGTATGTATGTATGTATATTGTATATGATCGATGTGCATGCGTATGCACGTATGTGTTATAATTTGGTTTGTTTGATTTATCACACATGGTTTTACAAAAGAATTTGTGCCTCCGAATACCAAAATATGGCGTCACTAAACAATGCCTACTACTTCCTTTAGACAGGCCTATCCAATTTTTCATGGGAAAGGAAAACTAAAAAAAAAAACACTAAAGATTTAGACTTCGTTAAAACTTTCATTTTATACGTGGAAAAGAATATATTTTCAACATTTTCCAAGGAATCGTTTTCGTAACTTCACGTAGATACCCGTAGATAGATATTAAATTAGTGGTGTCTCGCTGGGCGAGTAACAGAGCTGGCAAAGATCGTTTGACATAAACAGAAAGAAATGTGCTTCCCTATTGGAAGATTAATTAAGCTTTAAAATCTCCTCTTGTTATACCCTCCTAGTAAACTCTGCCTGACGCATTCCTACCAAACTATGCCAGTTCATATCCATCAGTGTGTTCCTCTTCGTCCTAAGCTCCTCCTTTATAGTACTGGGACCTGCGCCCAGTAAGGGCCCGGGCCAACTGGAGTCACGGTTGTCGTCTCGTTACCTTCCAGTCCCATTTGTCAAGGTTGTACCCACGCCAACTAGATGTTCTTGTGCCAGCCAAGGGAGTTTAGCTTCTCCGGGCACTCAAAGACCAATGATGATTTGATTTCATAAAGTAAGAGAAACTTGAGTGCCGACTGTCTATCACTTAGGGCCGTTTGCACCATGTTTACCCAGCTTATAATATATTATCGATAAAGCAGTCGATGTGAGCTCGGTATCCTATACATATTTATGATTGCCTTCGCACAAAAGTAGAAGGCGTATACTGCAACTGGAATGATACTGGTGAATTTCATCATAGGAACCGAGATCCTAGTCCGGGTCCGTAGATTCCTTCTGAGGTCTTTGAGCGGGCCTCATGAAGGCGGAAAAGCTCCAGGTTTTTTTTCTGCATTACTATATTTTAAAAACTATGGTTCACCTAAGTCGTCTCTATGAAACAGAGCTAGCGGGAGCAAGGACCCTTCTGTTTTGGGAACAACTACACCAAAAACCCCTCTTCAGTAAAGCTATGCAGAGTTATTTACCTGTTCTATATTTATATGAAGAAGCTGAAGTACGATGACTACTTACAGCGTCGTCGTCGGGCATGTGTTATGAATACATACCGGCGAGCGGCATGGTCGCTGTGGTTTGGTGAGCGATTGTCTCACCTTAGCCAGAGTAGTTCTGGAAACCCAAACTACCGCACAATGGATTTTTTTTTTGTTGGAACCAGGCACAAACGCGTGCAGAGAACAACACTCTGACTACATGCCATTCATAGTACTGCTTTCATGTCCCTTTTAATCTCTTTTAAATCTAGACGATTTATGAACCAACCTAAGCAGAGTTGTTGGTGTCAAAGAGCTCAGATGTTCGTAGAATCACAAAAAATGTTCCACCCAGTTTCTGATGATGGTTATAGGGCTGGCCAATGCCTTAAGGGCAGCTTGGCTGTCACTGTAGTGACGTAAACTGCTTCCCACCTATTTTCCATCACGTAGTCCATGGCCTTGCGAATTGCAAATACCTCAGGCTGGAAGACCGAAGCATATACCCCAAGAAACAAGCGAAGCTTATCCCCATTATCTTCGATAAAAATCCCAGATCCTGAGTCATTTTTGGAGCCATCAGTAAACATTCGACAATGTGTGAGTCCGGGCTCAGTGGTGTAATTAAAGCAGCATTCAGCCTCAGGGTGATCAACATTATAGAATATCTTCAACAAAGGTAATCGTAGCGTACTATCCTAAGACATTGAAAAGACACATGTGTTCAGTTCTCTGCCACCAGCACTTTCCGCCACGCCCCACTCAGTGTTATACCAACATCGGTTTATTTTTAGTCTGGTTTCCCCACGTATGAGGTCATAAAGTGATGGTAAGGGCAGCAGTGAGTCAAGAGCAGCGCCAGGTGTAGTAGAGAGCCCAATAGGTTATTATTGGCTGCACTCAACTTTCCGTCCGTATAGCCTTGGCAGCGGATATCGTTGCCCAAGAGAAGCTGAAGGAATTCGTCCACCACTAAACTCCACAGAAGAGGCGATATCGACGTATCTTCTCCTACAAAAGCTCCACAGTTGCGAGATTCTTCGCATAAACACGAACTTTCGCATAGCCCCTCAAAGCAAAAGTAGGTCGATCTTGGTATTTTAACCCTCTTGCAGCCACCGAAATGCTCTTTATTGGACGTTCTCGAAATAAGGATTCATAACGATCCTTCTGTAAAGAAAAGGATTCGTTAAAATATTCTACAATAAATATTCCCCAGAAATTTTTTCTATGTATATGGTATGTATGCTCGAACAAAGTATTTCGCTCAGACTAAAATTTAAACCCTTTTCGGAGCCAAATTTAATAAAACAAACTTTTTACCTGAGATTGCAAAACACTTTGCGGAATTGAAATTATGTCGCCACCAGAGAACGCCCCTGGTGGCATCGCTCAACGTCATTTTACACAGCTGTTTCAGTTTGGCGGGCACGCCGTCTTCAGACATAGTGGCGTATAGGTATACTTATTCAAATTATCGCCAATAAAAA
The DNA here is from genome assembly GCF_013731165.1 of Rhagoletis pomonella. Classification (NCBI taxonomy): domain Eukaryota; kingdom Metazoa; phylum Arthropoda; class Insecta; order Diptera; family Tephritidae; genus Rhagoletis; species Rhagoletis pomonella. Next base: position 38,992,386 of record NW_023458561.1, on the reverse strand, counting down.
TGCAACCATTTGCAACAATCATATGCTTTTCGTGATTGCAAATTCTTTCTGACTAAAATTTTTCCGGCAATAATTTGCAATTTCTCTCCAGGAGAACAGTCACTTCGCGCTCTCAGTTTTTGAGTGATGGATAATTTTTTGGTCTGCACGAACGCGATTTGGGCAAAAATTATGATAACTGGTACGAATTCGTACAAATTTTTTGCTCGACGAACAAACCTACCATTAGCTTAAATGTTGGCAAAAATTTGGCGAGAATAATAGTACAGCCTAGGCTTCGTTCTTCTTACTTTAAAGCTTTATAATATTCCTTTAATACCAACAGCCGCAGAATATGATAAACATTTTTCCCCCTCCTATTCATGACATGGACACTGTTAGAGTTGATTCTGATAGTCCAGTTTTACATGAAGAAACTTACCATAAGTCCGATATTTTTCAGAAAATGAGATTAGTTTATCGAAGGATGCATCTCTAATCTAAAGCGATCAGAAAATCCATGAACTGCATTCAGGGACCAATTGGTTTAAGCGAAATATGGATTAACAAAATGTCTCCGGTGGCATCACAAAGTGCGCAGAGTATCTTTCTGGGACGATTGCCTTACCTAATCTAATGGTGATTCGTTTCTTCCAAAAAATGGTGCCAAGATATGTTTGATGTTAGACTCAGTGCATGTGCCTATTTATTCCTGTCTGGCTCAGGAATACATACCAGAATAAAAGTGCAGAGAATGCTCCTTTTTTGCCTTACTGCAGTGCGACATTTTATGAGACGAACACAGAATTTTCACACCGGTTTGGAAAAGAGAAAGGGGCAGTCTAAAGATATATATTTTTTTTTTGTAGAAACGAAAACGCCATAAGCTAAACGAGTCAAGCCGGTTAGTTCCTACTAAATGTCTAAAAAATATTGAATAAATTTTTATGTACGAAAATACAAATTAATGAAAGTCCTCCGGATTTAAAACAAATTACTTTTTGTTCTTCATTTCCAGACATGGCCTTTTGGTTTCCATCACATGCAAACTAGCAGCAATAGTAGTAGTAGTAATCGATTGCAGACCCTTCAGTACTCCCCCACCGAATGGAATCATCATACACGCAATGCCTATTCCAAATATGGACGGATGTCTAATGGCAGCAGTAGCAATAATAATAATGGCATTTATCAGCAAGAATCAAACAATTTGCACCCACATCATTGGTATGCGAACGAAGAACCAATGGCAGAGGACATCAGCAACAATAACAACAATTGTACCTTTTTTGAATCGCAAGCGGAACATCACTTTAAACAAAATCATGAAATTTCACAAGTTCATCAGCAAATACTATATCATACAACAAGTCATACAAATACGCAAAGTTCGATACGATAAAAAAGGAGGTGCATATATTTATGTACATACATATATCGCTAGCTTAGAGTGAAAAGTTGTTAAGTCCCATTTTAAAAATTTTACAGAATAGGCAAAAAACTTCTAATAGCAATTTTCTTCAAGTATTTAGCACAATTTTGAATACAACGTTTTAGCTGTTTAAACCAAAGCAAAACTCCATTTGAATAAGAGGGATTCGATCTGTATTAAAAGATTTCGTACTAAATATTTTGGCCTTATCGGTTTTTTGGGTGCTTCTTTTGGACTTAAGAAATTTTCCTTCCGTTGAATATAAACGAGAATAAATGAAACAAGTACAGTTATCATTTTCAAAACATCCTTTATCCTTTATCGAAACATGAGTTTTTATAAAAAGTGGACTTAACAACTTTTCACTCTAAGCTAGCGATATATGCACTTATGTAGAATCATACTATTTAAATTAAGATGCTTCTACACCAACCAGCCAGCTCAAGAATTATCCTCAATTGGGTTAAAATATTTTGGGTTTTTATTGGTATCGTGAAGCACTCCTATATGTAGCACAGCGGTAGTTTTTCGAGCCCGTCAAACAAGGCACCCGGCGGTAAAACTGATGGGTGGTCGATTACGGATGGCAACCGAACTTCAGTTGCGTAGCCAGTGTCTGAAATTGTATTGCAGATGGCAACTGGCAATTGAAAGCTACCAACTGACGGCTTATTTACACTCAAATCTTGGTTGGTGGTACCTCAAAACTTGTTTATTTTCAACTTTGTAACACTTAGGGCCGGTTGTTCAATGTCTGGTTATCACTACTTGCCGGTTAAACATCATTATCGACGATTTCGACATCATGCATGTAACATGTCGTCCCGTTTCTGCCTTAACCTCGTATCTGCAATAGAGGTATTTTAGAGAGTGTAAGAAAAAATGCTTAATTTCTTCCCCTAGGATACAATAAACGCATTTTATACTTAATATTTCTGGTTCCACTAATAGTAGTGAGCAACCTCATTAAGTCTTTGTTCTATTTTCAAATAGTGTGACAGCTGTTATAAGTGGTAATATTAGTTTTCCCAAAAATTGTAGAAACGTGGTTAAGGCAGAAACGGGACGATGTGATCGATAAAGCAGTCATTGTATCTAACCGGAGCTTCTACTTCCGATTTTTGCTAATCAGACATTGAACAACCGGCCCTTAACTATAGTTGCTATTCATAATACACATTTTCATTTCAGTGGCGTTGCCCTTCGACAACTCAACTGAGGTTGCGTTGCTATTCATAATCAACCCATAGATTATAATACGCTAACTACAGTGTTGTCTACCGTTTTTTCTAAAGTTAGCTATAGTTTTCGAGATCTTTGAAATTCAAATTGAAGAGGGCTTAAGAGCCCCAAGAAGGCATTTTATACATATTTTGCTATTGTCAAAACTAATGCGCTCAAAAATATGCCAAAATATTACTTCTGTGTATGTAATATAAATATTATATAAATATTTTTAAGTGAATAAGTATTAACACAATCGTGTACGTAAAGCTAACTATTTATACATAGTACATTATAAAATATAAGTCGTAAATAAAGAAACTGGATTATATTTCTGTGCACTCTTGGCAAAACAATTTACACATATCTATAAATGTGTATGTATATTAGGGTCCATCACTCTTCATACAAAAATAGGCGGTACCAGGGAAGCCAACTCGTGGGGAATTCCCCGATTTGCGGGGAATTTCAGTTTGCGTGGGGAATCGGAGAATGGACGGTTTTTTGTGGGGAATTTCAATTCTAGTATAACAAAGTTTCAAATGGCCGTTGTTTTTTTTTTTTAGAAGTTTCTTTGCATTTGCTTTCATATAGCGAATGAACCTAATTTATTTTTATATGGAATAAAACAACGCAACAACTTAGGAAAAAATCCTAAAACGGAAATTTTTAGCCATTTGAAACTTGCACTTTATTATTCTAGAATTGAGTGGGCTACAAAACTGCATACTCAAATTATTTATAGAAACTCCGATTAAAAAGGTCGAAGGTTTGTTGAATATTTTTCAAATATTGCACAAAGTCTGAAACTAGGACTTATACAGTTTTTGTTAAAGAATAAACTATATTTTTATTAAAAAAATAACTCAAATTAAATAACAAAAAAATAATAATAATTGGTGCGAGTAAATTTTTTCGACCACTGTATGTATGTAAATATTATCTACATAAATATTATTTTGTTCTTTATTTGTGAACTACCTTTATAAAAGTTTGGTTTGGTTTATCAATACATACATAGAATAATTACGTTCAAAAATAAAAACAAAGAAAGACCAGTAATATATCAAAATAAATAATTTTTGTTTTTGTTTTTTGTAAGTAAAGGATATCTATGGGTGGGGAATTTTACGAAATTTCGGGCAATATCGGGGAATTTCATTGTCGAACTTGGGGAATTCTCGAAAATGAGTTGGCTAGCCTGGTCGGTACTATTGTTTTTCCATCCGAAAATTATTAAGATTTTCGTGAGCTGAACCAATTTGAAAGCATCTCAAAAAATCGAGTTGTTTATAAATTAAATTAATTTTTTTTTAATATTTTTTCCAAAAAATAACATCAGGTGATAGAAGTTATTAAGTTTAAAATTGGATTTTTGAAAGTATATTCAAATCGGTCCAGCTTACGTAAGTTTTTTTTCGAAATATTTTTGTGAAGTTTTATAATATAATAAACTTTATAATTCAGGTGGAAAACTGTCACTATTTCGCTGAAGGTATACATAAATACTTACATACAATGTATGTGGTTTTTTAATACTTGGCTTCATGAGTTTAATTATTTAAATATTAGATAAGAGCCAATACTTGAATTACCAGATATGGCAGGTAAACAGGCAGCATTTAAGGAAATGGCTCCGTAAGTATCACCTGCATCATCTCTGAGAAGGACCAGAATGAGGTGTCTTTTTTTTGTGGTTTACTTCCGGACAGGGTATTTTCACACATTGCTGTGCCTATTCAAGTAGCCTAGTAAAATTAGATCAAATTGGTACGAAGAAAAAATGTGTAGCAGCGATTTTTTGATGCAATTTACTTCTATTTATATTAGATAATGGATCCACAGTCTTGGCGCTAAATTTCATATGGCAACATTCCGCAATCTTGAATTTTAATTTTAGATTTTGCTTTACAACTTTTGTGCCACCGGAGAATCCAACACCAAAAAAAAGTAACAGCAGGTTCTTATATTTGTCACTCCTATTGCGAGTGTCGATTAGTAGTAAAAAACGACTGTTATTCGATTATCGCTTTTCCATGGTATTGTGAATGTCGATTTTTCGTTCAATAAGCGACTGTGAATAGTTTTTAGTCACTCATCCTTCTTCAACTGTTTGTTTGTAGAAGGATGATCGCTTAAAATTTATTCACACTAACTTGTTGAACGAGACAACGACGTTCACAATACCATGGAAAATCGATAATCGAATAATAGTTGTTTATCTACTACCAGTCGGCACTCGAAATAGGGGTGTTTGAGGTTGCTGATTACGAACCTATGTAGAGTATGATTTTAAAAATTCATAATGGCGAATCCAATATGGCGGCCAAAAAATTAACATCGATTCGGTCCGCTTGAAAGGTTTTTCTCTGGGATTCTTGGGGCCGCTTTTTACGAATCAGAGATCAGTCTGGGAAAATCAAAAATGGCCGGCTCAATATGATAGCAAGAAAAAATTAAAGTCGATCCGATTCACTTTATACGTTTTCAGGGTTGGTGATGGCATATAAAATTCTCTACAACTTTACGAATTTGAACATGGTACGTATTTTCAAAAGAAATTGTTGAAAAATGACGAAACCGTGAGGTAAAAAGGTTTAGCAGTTTTTGCTAATTATTTAAAATAAAAAAAGAAAAAACATTTTAAAACTTCATATAAAAAATGTGGAAAATTAAGTTCTCTATAAATTTTTATCCGGCCGCTGTGGTGTAGTGGTAAGCAGTGCGCGCTTTCATTCACCAGCACCTGGGTTCAAGCCCTGGTCCAAGCAACATCGCAAAAAATTTAGAAAAAAGTTTTTCTTAACAGCGGTCGTCCCTCGGCAGGCAATGGCAAACCTCCGAGTGTATTTCATAAAAATACAATCGCCGTTCGGAGTCGGCGTAAAACTGTAGGTCCCTCCGCTTTGTGTGACAATATCAAGGCGCACGCCACAAGTTGGAGGAGAAGCTCGGCCAAACACTAACATATGTGTAAGCGCCAATCTATTATTATATTATAAATTTGTATTTAACCAATTTTACGAAAAATGCAAAAAAAAACAAAAAACCTAAAATACAAGGTGGCGGAATGTTGCCATATGATTTTGTGGGGCAAGTCTGTGGATCCATGATCTACGTATCAAATAGAAGTAAACTGCAAACAAAAACTGATACTACATTTTTTTTTTTTTAAGAAAAAGTCCAATTTTACTGGGCTACAAGTGAGTAAAAAAAAATATTCAGGCAAAATGATAACCTTCTCCTTTTTTTTAAGGCGGTTTCAGATTTTTCGCTTAGTTTAATAAAAAGCGAATGCTTCAATAGCTTATTCAACCGCCGCCTTGCCTGATTATCGCTCTGCATATTCGGTGCATCGAATTAACCAAGTTTGCACAAACACTTTTCGGAATGGAATACCACGATTTTAGAATGTGGCGCAACAATTCGTCTTTATTGCTGGCTTTAAAAGGCCCGATTCTCTTCTTCAAGTCTGCCCAATGGGGTTGAGGTTTGGCGATTGAGACGGCCACTCCATAACTTGCACTTTTTCCTTCTTAAACCACTATTTTACGAGTTTCGATGCATGTTTAGGATCACTATCCTGCAGTAACTCCCACCGCAATGGCATTTCCTCTTTAGAATACGGAAGACTTATCGTCTGTAATATGTTTACATAGTCAACCGCGCACATTTCGTTCTTTATCCAAAATATTGGACCAACGCCTTCCTCAGGTAAGCAGCCACATACCATAATGGAACCAACGCTGTGCTTAACCGTTTTTTTTTCGTGTATTGTGGATCAAAGGCTGTATTCGTAGGACATTTTACGTACTGCTTTCCATCTGATCCAAAAGATGTTTTCTGGCAAAAGTCAGTTGTTTTTGTTTTTAAGGTTCAGCAACGGCACCTTTCTAGGGATTCTGGTTGGAAGTTTGGCTTCTGCCAATCTGTACCTAATGGTTCGGCTTGTTACATCTAAATTTAATTCGCAAAAAACTTGCAAAGTAGGGGAAATTGAGAGAGCAAAGTGACATTTTATTTTGAGGGGAAGCTGCTGGCTTCTGCTGGAAAAATTTTTGCCAACAGGAAAACAGCTGATCAAAAACAGCTGGTTGGCGTTTACGCAAATCACAAAATTGAATTTGATGGTTTGGATGTTAAAAATGGTTGTCTTGAAAAACTGTTTCTTATGCTCCTTTACACCAAATTAATAATACTGGTTTACAACAAAAAATGTTCAATGGATGCCACTATCCAATTCCTATATAGAAATGTCCGCTGATTCCGAAAATTTAGTTAATTTTTTTATTCTATGGATAAGTTTGCGAGATATTTTCAATTTACCGTTACTCAGTTCCACTTAAACGTAATACAATTTCGTTAGTTTTCGATTGCCGTATTTCGCATTACGGTTGTTCAATTGGTTCGTAAGATATACCTACGTGATTAAGTGGAATTTTTTTGTTTGTTTTAAGCTGAATAACGGTAGATTGAAAATATCTCGAAAACTTATCCATAGAATAAACAATTAACTCGGTCAGCGGTCAATTCTACATGGGAATTGGACAGGTGTAATTCTTCTTCTTCTTATTTGGCACTGTAACCGTCTAAGCGAGTGATTTTGCGTTGGATTGCCATGCTGACATTATTATCGGTGTTAATGCTGGTTCCCAAGTAAACGAAATTCTCTACTTTCTCGAAATTATAACTGTCAACAGTGACAGGAGATACTTCGTCTTGTCCTCGTTTATCACCAGATCCATTCGCTTTGCTTCTTGTTACCGAAGATGTCGATGTCATCGGCGTACGCCAGCAATTGCACGCTCATGTAGTAAATTGTTCCTGAGCGGCTGAGTTCTGCAGCTCTTATAATCTTCTCCAACATCAGATTAAAGAAGTCACATGAAAGGGAGTCCTCCTGTCTGAAAGTACGTTTGGTGGCGAACGACTCGAAGAGGTCTTTCCCAATTCTGACGGAGCGGGTGGTATTGCTCAAAGTCATTTTACACAGCCGTATCGGCCGTATTTGGCCGGGGATGCCAAATTCAGACATAGCAGCGTATAGGCAACTCCTTTTAGTGCTGTCGAAAGCGGCTTTTAAGTCGACAAATAGGTGGTGAGTGTCGATCCTTTTCTCGCGGGTCTTTTCCAAGATTTGGCGTATTGTGAATAGCTGGTCTATGGTGGATTTGCCAGATCTGAAGCTACACTGATAAGGTTCAATCAGTTCGTTGACAGTGGGCTTCAGTCTTTCACACAATATGCTCGATAAGACCTTGTAACTATGCTTAGAAGGCGGATCCCGCGGTAGTTAGCGCGAATAACGGGGTCGCCTTTCTTGTGGATTGGGCAAAGCACACTTAAATTCCAGTCGTTGGGCATGCATCTGACCATATTATGCATAAGAGTTGATGCATACACCTTATCAACTCCTCGCCACCGTACTTGAATAGCTCAGCTGGCAGGCTGTCAGCTCCAGCAGCTTTGTTGTTTTTCAGTCGCGTTATTGCTGTTCGTACCTCATCATAGTCAGGCGGAGGAGCATCGACTCCGTCATCATCGACTGGGGGATCGGGTTCTTCTTCTCCACAACTTTCCAAGCTGCTACCATTCAGTAGGGTGGAGAAATGGTGTAATTGCTAGTCTTTTTAAATTATATACATTATCTACAACTTTATAGCATTTTATGATAGTTGCGTCTCAAAATTTCGTTTCAGCGGCGTGGCAAGTCCTTTGAGATTGGATTGCTATACATAGTCGTCCCATTTAGTTAGCCATTCAAAAATAAATCAAAATCAAATTTGTTTTCCTTCTTGCATATCCTTGAACGCTGCATTGATTTACTAAAAGTATACCTAATGCTAGACGCGAGGGGTGGCGTTGTACCACCAACCCTTGATTCAATTTCTGACAAAAGAGTAAAAGCTTCTTAGAAAAATTATTTTGTCTTTAGGCCAGTATAATGTTAATGCATTTGCACGTGCAGCACAAATTAAAGCAGAAGCTCGTTATAAAAACTTATCAAAAATGCATTCGCCACACTAGATAGTGTTAAGATAAAGAAATAAAAAATATGGGATTATTATTTAAATATATTTTAAATCAAATAGATCTAAATAAATAACTAACAGCCTAATAATTCTAATATCTTATCAAATAAAATAATTGCACACCCATGCATACATACATACATATGCGCGCCATAAAAAATATCACCAAACACTTACACTGAGCTACTGCTAACAAGTTCGCTTGATATGGAACGTAGGCTGAAAGATTCTTCTTAATTAAAACAGTTTGCTGTTGACACGCGCAAATTGAAATTCATTTGATGCAAATAAATCAAATAAAAGAAACGGAAGTTACCCAAGTACTTATACATATTTATTTGTATAGTTTCCTCATCAATACATTGTAAACATATGTATTCGTTTTTTTTTTTGTTCACTCTTTTACTTTAAAAAATTACATAGAGTAAAATGTAACTATTAAGCAAGCAGCAACCATTTTTAGCTTCATATTTTTGATTTGTATGCAAAATATTAGAAATTACTTATATATGTTGTTTGGTACTGTTTTGTGCACATTATAAATGCAGATACATCCTTTAACTTAATTATTTGGGAATGGTTTTTTTTTATAAATAAACTTTACAAAGCAACAATAACGTAGGAAAACCATCGTGAAAAAATTGTCCCGCTTTTTCTCTTTAGTTTACTGTTTAAAGAAATATCTGTATAAAAGTGTAGCCACTAAGCCAAGCACCAATGGCACCAACCATGACCGCATAGATGAATCTTCAGTTTTTTGATCGGCATTCCATGAGGGTTCGGATTTTTGAGGCACATTTGTCCGTTCAGCTTCAACAAGTTCACCAATTTTGTATTTCTTCATCATTTCACGCGCATCAGAGCTGTGACCGACATCTTCGAAATTCTCTGTAGCTTCCTTGCCGGCTTGTTCGATCAGAACTTCTTCGCCACCGGGGTGCTATAATTTGGAGTATGAAAAAAGAAGAACATTAGCGTGTGCTCAAATGGAACGAATTTATACTACATATGTATACCCAGTCAAAGTTTGCTTATTGTAAATTTTCGTTCCCGTTGACTATATCTGTGCCCGTCAGTTTAAGGGTGCTTAAGTGAATTTATGTAGAAGGTTTAACTTCGAATTAAAAAGAATAAGCTTCCCTTGCTTCTGTTAAAAGGGTATCTTAAACTACAGTTATGACTAGTCAAGTGTATGACTAGAATGAAGTATTGCTATATAAGGGGAAAATTGCCTATCTAGAATTAAGCTATTAATTAACCCTATGGCACAGATAAACATTTGATCGCACGTTTTATAATACATACATATAGAAAACTATTTCAAGATATCAATTTTGTACGAAAACGCAATCAACGTTTGATCAATTCAAAATGTTGGTATAAAAAAAGACAGATGGAAAGACACATATCTTCGCCCTTTTTAGTAAGTGTAGTTAACCGATGGACTGAATATAACCTTATCGACTTATTAATTGTATATTGAAATCTGCAAAAACCTAAATTTTGAATTACTTCTCTATATCTATTATTAAACGTGCGATATGGACATCTATTTCTGATAATTTTATTTGTATACAACTTTGTGTGCGTTATATTTTTAACCGACTTCACAAAAAGGAGAAGGTTATCAATTCGTGGGAATATTTTGTTTATGTATGTTATCGCATAACTTTGGGCCACGTTAACCGATTTCTCGAATTCTTTTTTTAAAGGAAAGGTGTTACCTCACAGGTGGTCCCATAATAATTTGGTTTAAAGCCGATTTGATTTAATTTGTTTTTGTTATTTTTATGGCTTTATAACAATCATTATACAATTTTAAATGAGAATTGAAGTCGGTTTTGTTTTTTTGCTTAAAAATAACTTGTACTTACAAATAATGGCTACTTAAAGCATTTTTTGCTATGTAAATTTATGAACCAAGTAGATTTAAAAATTGGATTTCAAATGTAGTTCTTGTTTCAATTATGAGTTTCTACCCTTTTCGCTTATTTGAACTTCGGCAGAAAATTAGCATTTTGTTGTAATACAAGCATATCATTGAATAATAACTATATAGGTATATATGTATATGCGCGTTTATATTGTATTAGGTGTGTATTTACACATCAATTGGATGCGCAAAGCAAAAACGCGTTTGCATCTATTTGCATATTGTATGAGAATGTATATATGTACTTACATATGTACATGAACGAAAACTGCGACAAGACCACAGAGCCTAAAATAAATGGAATTAACAAAAAAAAAAAAAAAACCGGGCCCAGTTGAGTTGGAAAGACCAGGTGGAGAAAGATTTGGCTTCACTTGGCATTGCAAAAGAGAAACGACTGGCTTGCTGTTTTGCCCTCGGCCAAAACCGCCTAAGCGGTTACAGCGCCAAAAAGAAGAAGAAGAAGATCGATACGTTTCAAAGAGATGATTTTCTAAGCTGAATATTCACATATCGCTCATTTCCTTCAACTGTGTCATAATCCAAAAAATACAAAAATTTCGTTAAGTAGTATTCAGAAACTACCGATGCCTCTTCTTCTATGTTGTAAAAAAGTTTATAGTGTATCGATTAAAAGTATTTCACTATAACAAAATATGTATTCATTTTTACTACGGCAGTATATGTAAATTCGAAAGTTTAAAGCCGTTTATCTGGAGTGTTGCTTATTTGTGTTAATACACAATTGAAGCAAATGAGCGATAAGTACATGCATACATATGTATATCTGGCATCAGTTTCATATTTAAACAGTTCAATATTTTGTGAGTGTATTTTTAACGGACATATCGCTCATTTATTTCATTAGTGTCATAACTCAAAAAAGCAAACCTCGAGAAAAACGGCTTTAAAGTTATAAATTTACATATCGCACACCGCATTCAAACGAGGCATAACTCAAAATTACACGTTTGTCAGAAAATGCGAAAAACTATTTCCTAGCACATGATAATAATATGGGCAAGGGAGAATTTACCTTAGGTTTTTTTTTTTAAACAAATTATAACAAAAATTTGCTCCAGCTTTAGCTGAAAGGTGAATAAAAGCTTTATGTACATTTTCAGCACAATATATCAAAAATTCCAAATTTTGGTTTGTGCCTCTTTTGAAGACGGTGTGCGATATGTATAAGCCCGTGGTAAAAATGAATACATATTTTTTTCTAGTGAGACACTAGTAATCGATACAGTTATGAAATTTTTGCACAACTTAGAAGAGGCAGCGGTAATATCGGCATTCTTAACTCAATATTTGCATTTATTGGATTATGACTCTATTGTAGTAAATTAGCGTTTCTTACTGATCTCTAAAAAATAATTTAGTATTTATTAATAATTGTAGGTATAACATGCTCGCGTATGTAAGGAATATGTTATACATACATACATACATACATGCATATAACAGAACTGATATGAAATGAGTATTTCTAGTTAATTATAGTCACCTTTAATTGTATAAGAAAATGGTATGTATGTGTGTACATACATAACTAATTTTAATTGCCCAGCAGCAATTTTGTTGTTATTGTTGCAATTTCGCGAAGGCATCCCCTTGATAAGGTATTACATAACAGTTGGTAAGCAAGTGTATATCACATCTCAACATCACTACACACAGAGTGAGTGAGTGCTTCCAGTACTTCTTCTCGAAAAGTGAGTAGGCAACGTGTAAAGCAAATAAACTGGCATTAGCTGCACAAGTTTGAAAATAGACTAAGTTACGATTATAACAAATTTGATTCAAATAAACATTTGAAAACACCTGAACATGCTGTGGCTCTGGCTGAGTATGCTGATTTTTGCTACTATTTATTAGGTGCAATCCCGTATTCCTCGGACTCCGACTAGTAAAACTGTCAAAAAATAAAAATTCGCTCAGAGCGAGAGTGTAACATTGAAAAGTACGGAATCGCTTTCTAGTAAAAAAATGGTAGCTTCTATCAACTTCAACATAACCTCCAAATTTTGGTTGTAAATTTTTGCTTATTTTGTATGTAAACACACTCAGCTCACACATGTAAATAACCAAAAATACTTTCAAATTCATTAGAATCCACTTAATCAAGTAATTAAATACTTTTCAACATGAATTAGCAGAGTGCACTTTTCTTTTATTAACAATTTGGTTGCCAAACACACTGCAGCTGATCGTTTGACACATTTACCACAATTTACCAGCAAAAAATTCTCGGACTAAAACTGGTAACTTCTGACAGAGAGAGAACCGTATTTACTGTATTTTTTGTCCTCTCAATAGTACGGGATCGATTTCCAGTAAAATCTGACTGATTCTGACTATTTCTGACTAGTCCGGACTCGTATGGGATCGTAACTATTAGCTTTCAGGAGGCCCCAATGCTCGAATCCCGTTAAACCCAATGTATAATATTTCACTTTTGTTATTGGTTTTTCTTAATTACGAAAAAGCATCTGTGAAATGCAGAGCAAAATCGCATAGAAATGAAAAAAACTACGCATAAAAAATAAGACCTTCTAAGAGCTGTTCTCACGAAAGCGAAAACGCAATGCCTTGCAATTGGGACCGTTTCATATACAAAATAATTAAAGAAATCATCGAGATGGTAAGGCCCTCTACATTCTTCTTTTTTCTACTAGGTAATTTTTCAGAATTATAATCTTTCAAGTACATATATATACGTGCCGGTTTTTTATCACGTTTAAGGATAACAGACTTCATTTAAAATTAATCTTTTCGAATGCTCTTTCCCTGTGCGACACGCCTTAAACGTCTCCAATCGGGACCAAAATTTATATGTGTTATCTTCGACTATAGTAGCATCGACTTAGGGGCTTAGGAAATTTGATGTAAAAATTTGCTTCCTGGATTTAAGGGCCACCCTAATGTATACACATACATATTATGTACCCACTAGTATTACACCGTGCAACAGTAAATTTTACAAAAAAAAAATAATACAGACTATGGGTAAATTGTAGTAAAACTGCGTACTTAGTTTTTCTCTCTGACGTCAGGATTTTTTAAAAGGACTTTGAAATTTTAAAAATTTCAAAAATTATTTAAAAGATTCACTGCAATGTAGGATAACAATATGGGTATCATATAAAAGAAAAAATTCTTTAGAATTATAGCAGAATACATTTTTTGGTGCATAAGGACGAGTGGGTATGGAAAATGTCCGTTACAAATTTTGTACTTAAATATCTTTGAAAATTTGCATTTTTTTTTTTTTTTTTTTTTTGGGAACTATTATCATCGAATTTCGTCCTGCAAACTTTATTAACTTAAGATAAAATATCCCAGTAGATAATTTCAGGAGTTAAATGCCCTTCCGAAAGGCCTTCCACTCTACATACCTTTCTCCTTTCTTTTTTGTATGGAGTGACACAAATTGAAGGCCTTCCTCTTTCGCTACCCATAGAAGGCCTTCCAGAAGGGCCTTTATAGGACGTGCTTCAGAAGGCCTTTTGGAGGAGATCTTTTAAAGTTGCTTCTTTAATTTATAAAATTCATACTTCTTTGAAGTATTTGCTTAAGGTTTATATCAAATTTGTGTTATTGTAAATTAAAATGTTTATTAAAATTCATTTGTTATGCTTAATAATATAAATTTATGCATTCGCGTAAATTGTAAATGGATAAGCCCTTCTAGAAAGCAATCAAGGAAGTACTTTTTCAGCCCTTCTCGGGTAGGCCTCTTATAATGGCTTCACTTAAGAAGGCCTACCTAAATTATCTTCTGGGTTTCAATACCTATTCCTCCAAACCAAAAAGCTTTATTGTTTTTAAATTCCTATATTGTTATTCTACTTTGCACTGATTTTTTAAAATATTTTTTTTTAATTAATCGTATCTTTTAAATTTCAGTCTTTTGAAAAAAAATCCTGACGTCAGAGTGAAAAACTAAAAAAGCAGTTTTACTACATATATATTTGGCCCATGATACAAAAAAGAAGGTAGTTTCATTTAATGACATTCGTTGTTGTTGTTAACTATTTGACTTTTAAAAAAATTATAACATTTCATCAAATTCATGCTACCTGATCACTAGAAGAAATATTTTTTTTTTTAAGCAGACGATTTTACCAGTACATTCAAAAGTGTGGAATATGATAAACTAGAAAATTATGCCGGCTACATGATTTCGAAAATGGGTTTGACGACAAGGTTTCAGAACGCATGAAGAAAGTATATACTTACATATCGTCGCTTAAAGTACAAAACCGCGTATCGTCGTTCTGCAAAACCGCGTAACTGACATTTTTCTCACACAAGCTATTGGCTCAAGCCTTATCCATTCGTCCTGAAATGCAATTTCTTTGTAAAAAAGAGTACCATTTTGAGAGAGTGTTTTTACTCTCTACAAAATAATTTATGCAACCACACATACGCAGTTGTGTATTTTGTTGATACACGGTTTTGTACTTTAAACGACGATCGTGTTAGTTGTTTATCGGAGGGCGGTCTGTTCAAGCCGATTTGTTGTTGTAACAGCATACAAACTCCCCAAAGACTTTTTGGGGAGTGTTGCTGGAGTGACAGTCCTTGGCCAGATATAAATCTGGGTCGTTCCGGTTACGTAGACCCGACTGTCGTGGGAACGTTCAAGCCGATTTCAGGTGTTTTGCTTAAATTAAATTATTGTTATTTTTTTGTTTTCTTATTTTAGATGCAATCTTGCGATTTAAAAATCGATTTCTAAAGAAGGTTCTTCGCAAATGAAACCTTTTTATATTTTGGTTCAAATTTACTTTTTAATTTCTCATCAGCGCATTACCATTAAATTTCACAAATTTTTAATTTAATTTAAGTTTTGCTTAAATTAAAAATTTGTGAAATTTAATGGTAATGCGCTGATGAGAAATTAAAAAGTAAATTTGAACCAAAATATAAAAAGGTTTCATTTGCGAAGAACCTTCTTTAGAATTCGATTTTTAAATCGCAAGATTGCATTCAAAATAAGAAAACAAAAAAATAACAGAATGCGCGCGTGGTTTTAATTATAAAATGAAAAGAACAATTACGATAGTCTCCTTTAACAGTTTACGTTTTAAATATTTTTAATAAAAAAAGGTGCGAACCACGTAAGTAAAAAAGTACCAAGCACTGATAATGGTTTTTGATTTGAAATGTTATTACATTGGTATAAATATGGGAAAGAAAATACTTCGATTTATTGTTTTAATATTATCGAAGTGGCAAGGCCGTTGATAATACTCACAATTTATGAAACTTCAGAAAATTGTATTATCCGTCAAAAGTAGTTTATTGAAATTACCTTCTATTTTATTACCTTCCTTTTAATAGCTCGGGATGTAACTATGTAATATTGATGCGCCTAAAAGATGCAGCGATTTCTTTTCTCAAGTTACATACCTGATGGCAATTATAATAGGGAGGTTTTAGTTTTTTAAACAATTTGTCTGTTCCTTTGAACTTCGGACTAAAACCTGTAGAACTGTCCAACTACAATTTTGCTCTCTCAAGTGAGAGTAAAAGGAGAACAGATGCAGAAGGGCACGGGAACGCAAAAAGCACTATTTCCTGTAAAAACGTCAGTCGGTTTGTTTACATGTCATTTGTACAACAACACAAAAATATATTTTATAAATTTAGTTATAAAATATAGAATAAATAAATAAATAAATAGATTATTAAAATCTATACATATTCAAACATTTCGTTGTTTACTTCCATTTTTTACAAATAGTTATAAGGTTCTTTGCTTTCACCGTTTATTGTTTTTGTTTGCACATGCAAATCAGCTGATCATTTGACACTTTTCATGAACTTACAGGAAAAGAAACTCCGGACTAAATCCTGTAGCTTCTGACTAGGAACAGTTGCTCAGTTACTCTCTCAAAAGTGTTCCCACTTACAGGTTTTATGTCAATAGGAACGACTTCCTGTAAGTTCTGACTAAATCCTGTAAACCGGACTGCTATTGGAACAGACTAATCATGTATTTGGCCCATAGTTTCGTGAGTATATACATAGATTCTTTCGTGTACTTTGAATTTTTTTTTTTGTTTTTGTCGCACGGTGTTATCATTGGCAGTGACTTAGCAAAACTTTTAGTATTTGATAAGATTTTAAGTACATATGTATGTAGTTACAAGAAATATATGGCACTCTAATGATACTATTGCGATTAGTGAAAAATCACTAGTTAACATTAAAATATCAAAATTATGTTTAAAATTAAAAAGACAAAAGAAACGAATGGATTAAGACCATGATTGCAGTTGCCACTTTGACCCAGAAAACTGCATGTTACAAATTTGCAAAATACATAGTGGCTTCAAAAGAAAACCGCATATACTACGTAAATAATAATGTGTACATACATATATTCGAAATGCAAATATGGATTTGAATAACCTATGGGTTAATGAAGGAACTCAAACGCCTTATTGAGTAATACAAATTCACTGTAAAACTCGCAAATAATCCCATGCTGGTGAATCGAAACGAGCTGACAACAGCTAACATGCAATAAATAAAGTTGGAATTGAGAAGTGTGACGTGAAAATTACACTTCAGTTTTTTTTTTTTTTAATGAAAGCAAATAACAGTAATGGAGGCAAATTTTAAAATCAATCTCGAGTAGTGGTCAAATTTTAGAAACAAATCCGTACCGTTTATAATAATAGATGCTTGATATATATCTGACTTACAAGCACATAAATACCGAAAACAATTAAACCCATTAAATTGCCGAAGGGAGCAAAGTACATTTTTTTCAAACGGCTAAGATCTTTGGCGGTGCGCTAGGTTGTTTAGAGGAATATTGGCTCCGCTATTGTTCTAACTAGCTGACTTGGGCGCTGGCACGCACACAATGCATATATCAACGAATTTAGAAATACATAGGCGATATGTAGTACATACACACAAATACGTATATGCATATTAAACTGATAGTGATTGTCAACCTCACATCCCAACTGATATAAAATGCACACACTTACTAAATTTCAATTACCTTAACTTCACTTCTGATTAGAAAACTTGAGGTTAAACTGAGAATATTTTAACGGAGGGACGTTAACGCGCAATTTGTTAACAAATTAACAAAATTTGTAAATTAAAAGTTCAATTGGTATATTCACTTTTGTAAACTATTATACCATCTAAGAGAATAGGTTTTTTACATAGCCTCGAATCTACGCCGTAGATACTACAAAGCTGCCGATGATTATTGGAATTTATGTGCACACATTGAACATCTGAGCCGTGGTTTTTTGTTACTTATATGGTTTCTATTTATTTTAATTATGCGAACCCACTTACCTCATTTAAAAACGCTGATACATCGTACACGTTATTGTGGATAATCAGCCAGGTGTTTTTATTTGTGTTGTGTTTCGAAATTTCCTCGCGTGAGTACAATTTTACTTCACCTTCGGCAGCCATTATAAGTTGTATATTAATATTCTTTAGTAGTTCTAGATTTATAAAAAATGCAATTGCTGAAATTTGACTTTCGAACGATCCAAGAATTGAAAATGAAATAATTGAAATCAGCGCACACGAAAGGTTGACGTTGTCGAAAGTCGAAATGACTAGAGATGGGATACTATCGATTGTGTCGATAGTTGAAAACTGTCGCCACTATCGAGAGTTTTTGAAAACCATCGATGTCGGGTTTAGCGAAACTCCACAATGTCTCTTCTTTCATCTTTACACTTTACACAAATTTTTTTTACGCTAGAAAGTTCACAACACAATCTTAAAAAAAAATAAGTCATTAGAATTTTTAGCAAATATAAGCTTAAACTGAGTCATGGTAAAATTTAATAAGCTATAAAACTGCTTACACAAATTTTTTATAGAAATTCGAATTAAAAAGATTGAAATATTAATGATTTACTTTTATAAAAAATTAGTAGGCACTGAACACACAAAAAATGGTCCAAATTGCTGAAACTGTTGTGGTGCTATTACTTTGACCAGGGCATGAATCACGTATGACGACAATCGTCTGGATGATATCGTGCTGAGATTGTCTTGTTTCATGAAAACCAAAAATTGTTCGATCGTTTGTGCGAAATCGTCCACACAATTCCAATTTTGCTTCACGTAACAGTAACAGTAACACGTAACAGCAACGCAAATACATGAATCAATGTTTTGATGACATCGTTTTGTCCGTATCGTTTGAACAACAATCGTTTCAAAGTTACGTGATTCATGGCCAGTACTCCATTCGTTTTCTTATAATATGATAAAATGTTATTAATTTCCCTTGTTCGGACTTTTATAGTACTATCGATAATATCGATGTTTTCAACTATTGTTTCGAAAACTATCGAGTGGCAGTACTATCGACAGAATCCCAGTGCTAGAAATGACGTCGCTGTTCGAATGTCGAAGACCATTTATACATGGTTGCATTTTTAGCACAGGGTGTTCGCAGAAATTATTTTATGTAGTTTGCGCAAACTAGAATAAATAGAAAGCTTGCTCAAATATACCCAACCGATTTTATACCATGCTCGAATCGACAACGAAAACACTTTGAAAACGAATTTTGGGAATGTGGGGTGTAAGCTGTTCGCACCGTCTGTTAGTGTTTTCGTCGTTCTTTCGGTTTTCTTTTCAGTTTTACTACGAAAAAAA
>NW_023458561.1:38911363-38968122 GCF_013731165.1 Rhagoletis pomonella | reverse complement strand
CTACGAGTTTTATGTAAACATCGAATCTAAAAACAATTTTGGTTTTCAACACTTAAATGTGCTTTATATGCATCAACAAATAAATATTGTACAAAATCGTATAATTCTATTTCACATGAAAGCTACACTTTTTCAAGTTAATTTGCAAAGAATCAACACGGTGCCACTGCTAAGGAAGCGGTGCGAGAGAGACAAATGTCAGTTTATCTAACCTTTAGTTATTGAATCATGCCTCTAGGATGGTTTCTATGAGAGCAATGTCAAATTCAATCACTCTTCGTTAAATACATTTTTCCTATAACTACAGTTGATCAGAGGATAATGACAATTGAACTGTGACAATTTACGACTGTGACAACACACGAATATGGCAATACATTTAAATACCGGATTTCTAATAAGCCCAGAGAGAATAAACTACCGCACTGTCATCAAACTGTCACTCATCACCCTAGTAACACCTGAGGTAACTGAGGTAAACTAGCCAACCCTAGGGAGTCATAAATCCTGAGTGAAGACAGTTAAGGCCTTGTTTCTACCATCACTGACCCACCATCTGAACCCAGTATGGCTGGATAGTACCACCGCTGCACTAAGCGCCATAAAAGCTCAGATAATTGACTTATACGACAGGGCGGCTTTACTAGCACTAAACCTGCCAAAAGTTTTCGATACGAAAATCGAAATCCGTCCTCAAGGAAAAAGTTCGGGTAAAATCCTACAACTTCCTTCTCTATACAACTCTCCAAAAATCGCTCTCATTTATAGGATTTTGGAGTACGGGATAATTTTTCCTGCAACTTTCTGCAAGTTCGTGTAAAAATCTGTTAGTTCATGGAGTACTGGATCAGAGGGGTGATATGAGCAAAATTTGCGTAGAACGTCACGCGTAAACCAAGACGAATTCATAAGTAGTAAAAATGAAAACAGATCTAACCAGCTGTTCTAGTAACACCGCTTGGGACTTTCTCGGGAGTAGTTCGGGGCTAGTTCGGGACTTTTATGGGACCATTTAAGTATATAGTACCCACGCCTTTTTTTAAAGTAACGGAAACACCTTTGCCTCTTTTAGGATCATAACTGTCCATCCTTTATCAATGCTTCCATTATATAGAAGGTACCCGTAATGCAGTTAATTTCAAATTAATATACGTAAGAATGTATTTAGTTTAAAATCCACAACGCAATTTAAAAAGTAGGAACCAATTATTTTGAATAAAATCAAATTATGTGAATTGTGGACTCTAAGTGGACGTGATGGGAGAGGATAATGCGCATAACATGTCTGCGCAGTAGCCAAAAAGGGGGTGGGTAGGCGGTCACAAGTATTGTAAGAATTCACGCGACCAGTAAGTGGTCGTCGTCACTAAAGGAGATTTCAAAGTCAAAGTTTTGTAAGCAATTATTAGGCATTGTCGTGCAAAAAACCTATCACAATAAAAACAAACTGAATTGTTAAACTTATCTACTTATAAAATTTAACTTGGACTTCCAGCATTTACAATAATATGAAATAATTCCTAATAAATTAAGTGGATAAATTTTATCGACTTATCTAATAACGAAAACAGGGTAAGGTCATCAGCAGCAACTCGATTATTGAGCAAAGGCAATAAGGAAACGAACAGCCGTGGTAAGAAGTAATTGACTGAATTGTATGTGAAAATGTTAAAAACCTTACGCAATTTATATTTTTAGCAAGAAAAGTTGTTTATGAAAAATAACTGCTGCAGCCATACTTCAAACTTTATCGATTTTTTTCTGAAATAAGCGTAAGTAATAGTTTAGTATGTTAGTACATATGCATGTATGTATGTAAATAATAGTGCAATTAAAAATAATGATTTGTGAAATACAGTGACAAACAAAAGTATTGGCACAGTGAATTTTTCGCATTATATGCCATGTTTTTTATTCTAATTTATTTTCGATAGTTTTTTATAAAAATATAGTTCATTTTACACCAGAGAACATAAAAATAAAATCTCTAAACTTTGTGCAAAACCCAGGAAAATTCAATAAATTTGCACACTTATTTGCAACTTTCTATTCAGGTATTTTAGAAAAATTCTAAGTATGCAGTTTTATAGTGAATTCAAATTTAGTATGATAAAATGCAAGTTTAAAGTTGCTAGAAAATTGCGTTGATTTTTGTTCGGCACTGTACATACATACAAGTACATATAATCAATATATTATGCCCAACACGAAAACGGAAATGATCAGAATCATTGCTGGTCCCTTTCCCTTAATATCTTATTTTTCGTTCCATTTCAAGATGTATACTAGGTTTTACGCCTAGGAACGTAGCAAACGGGTATTAGTTGTGGTTACAGAGCCCAACAAAATTCTAACAACTGCATGCGGCACAACCAAAAGAGAACTAATATAAAAATCAATTGAATATAATTTGATAAATATTATTCCAAATTTGCATATTCAATTAAATTTTATAATAGCTCTATTTTAGAAGCTCGGTTTACCTGTCAAATGTTTCGAAATTTTGTTTGATAATTAGAGTAATGTAAGTACACATCGATGGCCGAGTGCAAGATCGACCTATCTTCGCAGGCAGTTCGAAACGCCCTATCTCAGAACTCGATTCGAAGAGGCATTATCTCAGCTTCAGATTCGAAAACGCTCTATCTCAGCATATTTCCATTTGAGATAGGGCGTTTTTGAACCGAATTCTGAGATAGGGCGTTCTTCAACCAAATTCTGAAGTAGGGCGTTATTGAAAAGTTTTCTGAGATAGGGCGTTTCGAACGTTTTCTTATTGCCGGCAGCAAAAATTGTCTGGTAGGTGTTTTCTCGAATTAAATTCTAGCGTATGAAATTCGATAGCTACCGTTTATCGTATATCGTTAAATTTTGGTATTACCATACAATAGCTATCGTATCAGCTGTTCAATTTCTTACGCTTGCAAGCGGTTGTCCATTTTTACACGATACGATACAATTAACCAAAATTAAAGTGTGTATGTAAGTATTAAAATGAATAACATAAAATTATGGAAACGATTTGAACAAAATACTGAAATTTTTCAGGGCAAAAATTGCGAGAAAAAAACATAAAGTTGAGCGTATTGCTTCTCCAAGGGATTTGGTTTAGTTATTTGTACAATGATTTTGGGTTCTTGTGTCCAAACGCCTGACCCGAATCTGAAAAAAAAACATTAACATACACGTGAAGTCAAAGGATCGAGCTTTAATTTAAAGCAAAGATTTCAAATTTCCAAGCACTGTTTTATTGATAAATTCTGTTCGAAGGATGCACATTTTTATAAACACAGTCGAAGCCTTAGGTTGGGGTAATCCAATAACGCCTCTTTGCAACACTCTGTTGGTATGAACCCGGAGCAAGAAATCTCAGAGTTGTGAAAACCTTTAATATATTCGGTATGGATGGTGAAAACTCGTATCAGAAAATAAGGCAGCAATCAAATGGTTTTAAGACCGAGGCTAGCTCCTGCAAAGTTGGAGATGGAAATCTGGTAACAGATGTTCAGAGTACACTTGAGATATGTAGGGAACACTTCTCAACGCTTTTGAATGGCGACACAGGTGGCGCGTTTGATGAAGGTGAACCCGAACCAATGTATAGAGATGAGACTCACGACCCTCTACTCAACCAAGACGAGGTGAGAACAGCAATAAGGCGGCTTACTGTTCAAAGTCGGTGGCGAAGAGTTGTAGCGGCGCATGTACCATCATTTAAGCAGAATTTGGTCCGATGAATACAAGCCCGAAGACCGCAATCTCAGTGTACTATGCCCAATCGACAAGAAGAGAGATCCCACCGTTTGCGCCAATTATCGCGGAATAAGCCTTTTAAATATTGCATACACGACGATACTGTGTGAAAGACTGTAGCCGTTGACCAACCAGCTGATTGGACCTTATCAGTGTGGCTTCAGACCTGGTAAGTCCACCATTGACCGGATTTTCACAGAACGTCAAATCCTGGAGAGGACACTAGATAAGCAAATCGACACACACCATCTTTTTGTCGGTTTTAAAGCTGCTTTTGATTGCACGACGAGGAGCTGCCTGTACGACGCCATGTCCAAATTTGGGATCCCCGTAAAACTAATACGGCTAATAGTGACGAATTCGGAAGGACCTCTCCGCACCGTTTGAGACCAAACGAGGCTTTAGACGAGGCGATTCAATTTGATGCTGGATAGCGTAATAAGATCTGTGAATCTGAATCGCAGCGGCTCCATATATAGCAAAAGAACGATGTTGCTGGCGTATGCAGATGATATCGACATCGTAGGTCTGAAACAAAGGGACGTAGCCGCAGCATTTACAGGTTTAGAAAAATAAGGTAAAGAGATTGGTCTAGCGGTGAGCGAGGGCAAAACAAAGTACCTCCTAGCAACATAGAAAATATCCACGCGTTTCGGGACACACGTCTCTGTTGTCAGCTATAACTTTGAAGTAGTGAAGGACTTTGTCTACCTAGGATCCAGCATAAACACAACTACCAACGTCAGCCTGGAGATCAAGCCAAGAATAACTCTTGCCAACAGGTGCTACTTTGGGCTCGGTAGGCAATTGAAAACAGAGCTCTCTCTCGACGAACAAAAATCACGCTCTTCAAATCTACCATCATACCCGTCCAAGCACAAGTGAGAAGGTTTTGGGGGCTTACGAGAGAACTAATCTTTGCAAGATCTATGGCTCCGTTCGCGTAAGCGACAAGTACCGAAGAAGATGGAGTAATGAAGTGTACGAGCTTTTTAACGACATGAAAGGACCAAGGCCAGATTCTGAATTTACGGCCAGTGTAATCTTCATATATGTACATACATATGTATGTATGTATATAAAATGATAGCCGTGTTCGTTGTTCGGACTTCAGTCAAATTTTCGGAGCTTATTTCTAATTTTTAAATAAATTGCATATAACAGACATTTATAAGTTGCGAAACATAAGTAATGAAAATAAATAACAAAAGTCCTACGATGCTACTCTGAGGTACACCTGAAGATGCCACAAAAGGTTATGAAGCGGTTTTACCGAAGGCCACGATGTAGAGAACAAAGGTGGCGCATTCAGCGGACCGCTACTTTGATTTTGCCGATTTTGACGATTCTCAAGTAAAAGTAAACAACGCCTTAGCAACTTTAATTGCTCTAAAATTTACCAAAACTTTTCTTAAATCATATACTTTTACAATTAAAGCGCGTTTCCTATCGAAAAATTTAATAAAATCATCGTACAGTTTCATAAGTAAAAACACTATCAGCTGATTGCCAAAAAAAATTCTACAGCTGAGATCACCTGTTTTTGGCATGTGCTCTTATCTTTTACAATTTCTTTAATTTCTTTTACAATTTCTTTTATTTCTATTACAATTTCTTCAAAATACACTAACACACTGAACCAAAAACACCAATACACTAACCAAAAACACACCTACATCCTGCCAAACATACACCTACAGCCTGCCAGAAAAAAACGGTAAGAAGAAGAGTTACTTTACTTATGGAACTGTACGATGCTTAAAATCTACGGAAAAGTTAACTAGGTTTCTGCCACTACAGGAAATTCTAAAAAGTTAACTTTTGTGAGTTCTTTGTTTACCCTTTGTTTCTTTTCTAACATCAATTTGATTTCGGTAAAATGTAATGAGTACAATGAGAAGTTTTCAAATATTTAAATTTCACAGCTCCTCGAACTAAGTTCACATATAGTAAAATCGCATTTTGACAAACGCGTCACTCAAAAAAGGATTATTTCACTGGTTCAACGAACAATAAGTGTCATCCGGATGCATTTTTTATAACTACATATTTCTTGTTTTTGAGCGGACATTATACCAAATACAAAGGAAAATATATGAAATATCAATAAAACATACATATATTTAATATATACATAAAAACACTAAGTTTTTCTTATTTCACTTATATTTAGATATAGGTACTAGCGTTGCAAAATGTCCCATATTTGTCGGGACGTACCGTATTTTCTATTAAATTTGACATGTTACGCCGGGACAAGATTTTTCCCGAATTTTCCACAATTTCATTAAGGCTATTCCAACTATACTCGTTAAGGTCTTAATTCGGTATTCGGTAACTCCCCGCATTGTTTTGTTTTTGTAAATTACCGAATACATCATTACCAACCAACCAAAAGAATAATGGGCGTTCGAAGTTGAAAGTGATGCCGAGTTACCAGATAACGAATTAATACTCAACGAGAATAGTCTGTGAATACCCTTATTATTCATTTCAACCTGTAAACTTCTACTCAACATGATCATGCTTTGATGCGGCTATTGGGAATAGGTCATTACCAAGCATACTTGCATGCAACTCTCTAAGGAAATATAGCTAAAAATAACCGTTGATTTTTTAGAATTTTTTTGTGGAGGCTTGTGCGAATTTTCTTCCATATAGCGCATGAACAAAACTGACTTTTATATGGAAGAAAATGCGCAACACCCTCCGCAAACCTTGTACTCTTGATCTTCCTTTGACAAATCCATGTTGGTTGGCTAGTGAAGATAAGACCACCAATTAAGAATGAAAGTTTCTCTTTAACAACACTCTCGAAAATTTTAGAGACCGTGGCTAATTTCGAAATCGTTCTATGATTCTTACATCATTCTTATAGCCGCTTTTGTATATGTACATATGTATGTATGAGTATACATCAACATGAATAACTTTTTATTTTGAGTGTAAATCTTAAAAAAAAAAAATTTGCATGTCCAAATATATGCACTATACATATGTACATACCATCACCTGAGATGCAAAAAGACGTAACAAACATCGTCGCTGAAATGCAAAAAGACGCAACTAATAAAAAATACAAAATTAACTTTTTGATTGATATGTCCATCAAATTTCATCGAATTACAATTCCCATAACATTTTACAAAAAAAAAAAAAAATTATTAGTCACAACTTTTTACATTTCAGTTACGATGTTGTTACGTCTTTTTGCATTTCAGGTGACGATATGTACATGCGACAAAGCCATATACGAAAACGTACGTAAAACATTTAAATATGTAAATGTCTTTATACACAAATGAGCAAAAAGATACAAGCTTGTTTGTGGTGTTCTTTTTACCGCGCGAGTTTGCAACAAGCAAGAAAACTTAAATCATATAGTTGCAAATTATTCGCCGCTTTAGTTGCTTTTTACCAAGACAAATCACCGAACAAATTTTAAAAACAGCTCTCAAAACAAAAAAAAAACAAAAAAAAAAAATTTATTGCTCGTAATCATTGTCGTGACTGTGAAGAAATATTTTTGGTTAGGAGCATTATTACCTAAAACTGTTTTGAACAGCACACACAAAAGTACAATATGGCTGAAAAAGTGTAAGTAGGCAATGAAAACTCCTTAAGGAAGTTAATTAAATCTATTTAAATTAGAATCATGATTATGCAGAATATAAATTGATAGTTGTGTCGTCCTGTGTACTGAAGTGCAAAATAAAAATATGTACATATATATATAGCAGCACCATACTCGTGATGGAGTGATTGATTAGTGAAGTGTTTGGTTGGTTGGTTGCTGACTGCACACAGCTGGTGGTAATATTCAACCATAAATCAGATATTTATCAAAACTTAAAAGTGGCAAAACAAAGCGTGCAGATTAAAGACCTAAAGAGTTGTTTATAAGGAAATGAATGCTGGATGGAAGCAATTAAACATTTTATTTTTATGTACTTGGATTTTTATTTTTATATTTTTAACCTTAAGCACTAATTTGGATTTACTTTGTTTATGCCTGTGATGGGCGTACATATATCGCTGTTTTAACCAAGTCAAGAGAAATTTTTAATTATTCATTACAACTTTTTTATTAATTTTATTTTTTTTTTTCATAGTAGCAACAAATGAGTGTGCGTTTTAATGAACGGCGTATACGCCCACAGCAGACAAAGAGTATTTTTAGTATAAGAAATATTCAATGTACATACATCCGTATGTAAAAAAGCTTACATACACTACATTTCGCATTACCGTTAAGCGAACAATGAAGAATGCAACGAACTCTTCAAGGAAATTGCAACGCAAAAAAAAAATTATAAAAAAGAAAGTCATATACAGACTAAAGTGCATAACGTTACCAACAAAAAAAAAAAAAAACTTTTATTTTTTCCAATTGGATTTCCCCTGGGCATCAAATGTTAATGACAAAGTTGGGCATTGAAAAATTATAATACTTGTGGCATTAATAATAATAATAACATTTTGGAGCTTTCAACTTGCTTGGCCGACGTGCTACTCTAATTTGTGGTGTACGTCTTAATGTTGTAAGACAAATGGAGGGGCCGGGCCTGCCGAAGGTGACCGCTGTTAGAAAAAACTTTTTCTAATTTAGATATTGCTCGGTTACGCACCTTTAACCACTCAACTAGAGAGGTCGACATGGTTGTATTGGGTTAATAGCCATTAATTTCGTTTCCACATGGAAATTTGTTGTCATTTTAAAGCCTTGCGCACACCAATGCGATAGCGAATGCGATATCTCTGTCGTTGTCGCTATCGCGTTAGTGTGCGCAAGGCTTAATTCCTATTGCATATTCGACTTAACATTCTGTATATTTTATGACTTCATCATTGTTTTTACTCGCCTTGAAAATACTTCCGAAAATATACATCCAGAAAAAAGTTAGCTAAAAATATTTCTTTCAACGCAGGATTTGGTACCTATAACGAAATTATGTGTTGAGAGAAATATATTTAGCTGACTTTTTTTTGGGTGTACACACCTAAAAATTAATACATATACTCGCGAAACTAGAGGTTAAATATTGGAATTATGGAACAATATGGGTATCAAATAAAGAAAACAATTATGTAGAATTGAAAAAGGTTAATATTTTTGGTGCATAATGATCCTTGTTATCTTTGAACATCATTGAAAATATTCAATATTTATTTTTGAAAAAAATACATGTTACACACTGCCACATCCTCGAATTTCGTCCTTCGTCCTAAGAAAGTCGGCTTTAAAAAAAATGAATTAAAAGGTCTTTTTTAATATTTTTTCGTTTTTTATTTTTTATTTTACAGAATTTTCGCTTTCATTTGATACGCATATTGTTATTCTACATTACACTGAGCTTTTTAATTAATTTGTTCAATTATTCATATATTTGAAATTTCAAAGCATTTTAAAATAAAATTCTGACGCCAGACAAAAACTAAAAACGCAGTTTAAGTTGGCCCCTAGTTTCGTGAAAATATTGATTTTTTCGTGTTTTGAAATGTTTTCGCTTTTGTCGCACAATAGAAGATTTGTTTGAAAAAACATTTTCAGGTGTCTGTCACAAAACGCTTGAAAATAATGATCCAGCCGGTAATATGTGCAATACAATTATATGTACAATATAACATACATGGCAAAGAAGGATAAAAAAATGTTTACAGTGTCATTGAATGTGTATGACCATTAATAGAACTGTTTGTGGCGTGAAATATTTGGCAATGAACTCAATTAACTTGGCGAACATCGAAATTCACCTATTACCTATTGAGAAATTTCCGCTATTAATTTAACTACATGTGTATTTACCAAATACATACATACATACGTGTTCGAACTAAATTCGTATGTACATTAGGGCGGCTAGTTAAAAAAAAAAATATATAACTTTTAATAGGCTACCGATCAATTTCGGGAAATTTAATGTTAATAGGACGGGAAGAAGCGTGCTCCAAGTATTTCAGAGTACACAAATCAGTGCAAAAAAAACAAAAGCAAAAGTTTATTTGCTAAATAGCGATTTTTTGTTACTCGAAACGAGGTGAGCGTTTATCGTTCATTTTCATTGCGTTGTCCACCCATGGGTTCCGAGTATGACATGTCCAAGCTAGCGCAATTGTACATTTATTTTAAATGCCTTTTTAAAGCTCGTACAGTTCGCCTTTCTATCTTCTGTATACATTGCGGCGAATAATTATCTTGAAAGCCGCCAAATCCTTCGCACCTTTGTTCGACATCGTCTATGAGAAACTGGCATGTAAATAGAAATTTTTCTTTAGCTGTGTTTTTTTTACACGCATATACATCTAAGCTTAACGTGTAAAAAAACAATCATCGACAATTTTCATTTCAAAACAAGTAATTTCCATTTTATCGACAACTATTTCCCACCCTGGTGCGAAATAAAGTCAGTTGACATTATTACCTTTTCAAAAGCGAAATAAAGTCAACAAAAATTTGGAAATAAAGTCATTGACGCTATTTCCTCATTCAAATGAAAATAGCGTCAACAATGCTTAAAGTATGTATGTATTCATAGAAAAAAATGTTGTTCTTACAATAAACATTGCCCCGTAAGTGTTGTTTTTTAATAGATGAAAAAGGTTATTGCCAAATCTTCAGTGTTGTGATATTAATCCACACACAATCATGAACTACCACCAATTGATTTTATTAAAAAAATTTAAATTACGAATATGTAAAAACAAGACGCGAAAAACTAAACGCTTGCGCACAGCTAGAATACGAGAAATATTTGAAGAAAGAGTAGTAGAAATGATCCATAACTTGCAAAACATGTTTCGTTTCCACAAAAATAAGGCGAACACTATTAAATTGAAGAAACAGTCCATGTCCAAAAACCCCGGAGGAACAGTGAAAGAATTCTGTGCTTTAAATTAGCATATTTTGAACGAATTAGGAATGTCTAAGGTGGAAAAGAAACCAACCTTTCTATAAGGAAACAATTATAGAAAAAGAATTTTCTTACACTGTATTCATGTCTCCGCCAGCAATTTGTGACGACATCATTTAAAAGCAGCTAAGGAGAACGACGACACTATTTATTAGAAGGCACATTCAACGAGCCATTGTGCCAAAATGCGGGTACAAACAATTATTGATTATTTAATATCGGAACCGAGATCATATAAGTTAATTGACTGGTTTTCACACACTTTTGAAACACAAATTATAAGCTTTTTTACTGCAGACAAGTTGTTGCCCCAAAACACAGCAGAAATCTTCCAATCAGGGCTGCCAACTATCCTTAGTTATGAGGTGCCATTATTGAGGAAAAAAAAGGCCAAAATGTGCCAACTAGAAAAATAAAAGTGCCAAAAAAGGTGTCAGTCCTTTTAATCATTCACATTTAGCAATAAAATAAAGCTACATTTTCCAAACAAAAGTGCAATGATAAAATAAGATAAACCAGTTGAATAGCCTTTATAAATTAGAAAATTTTAGTTGAAAAAAAGAAATGCACGCAAAGGATTTCACAAAAATGTATTGAAATGTTTTTTTTTACAAAAGTGCCATTTTGAAAAATTAAGTGTCATTTGAAGTAAAATAGGGACAAATGGCACGGTTTGAGCCAAGTTGGCATCCCTGCTTCCAATAACTTACAAATATAAAAATGTGAAATATCGAGGGCTTGAATTCATTAATACCCTCTATCTGCAATTTGCACAAAACCTATTTTCTGATTTTAGAAACCATCTGGGACTTATTATCTGTCGTTATATAAGGTAGCATTAATATCACTGATGACAGTTAAAGCGCGCTGACGCGGGCCGCCGCAAAGCTACGCACGGGGCCATAGATCTTGCGAACATTAGTTCTCTCGTAAGCCCCCAAAGCCTTCTCATTTTTGCTCGACATCGTCCATGTTTCTGCGCCATATAAAAGGGCGGGTATGACGATAGATTTGTAGAGCGTGATTTTTGTTCGTTGTTGTTGTTGTTGCAGCGGCACATTGTCGCCTTGAAATAAACGTCCCGAGAGACGAGAAAAATAAAAGTCCCACATAATTATTATGAGTAGACGTAAATAATTTTCGTCTGAAAATAATCGTCCCGAAGGACAAAAAAAGATATTTCTCGTAAATAGTTATTATACAAAGACGAAAAAAAAATCTCGACGTTTTTGATCCGAAATATTAGGATAATAATTATTTTGGATCACTGGTAGTAGGACATAGATTTGCAAAAAATTGAACCGCTGGTGGCGCTGATGTCAAAATAAAAAGTACGTTCGACATAAAATGTTGCTTGCACAAAATTCACAAAAATTTATTAAACTTAAAAAATGCACATCAAAATTTCGATTTGTTAAATTGGATTTCTTAAAAAGATTTTTATTTATGAGGTTTCTGATACAGATCGACGCCAAACTTTAAATGAAAAATATTAATAATAAATAAATAAACATAAGTTACCAGCAGCATAATTTTGAATTGAACTGCTATTATTTTACTCGCAGCTATATGTGTTGTACATATGTATGTAAAGAGCTATCGAAAGTATTTTATGAACATTGAATCTAATCAGTGTAAATATAAGGTTAGCTTCAAACAGCAATCTGTTTTTTTTTTAAAGGTTTATCTATCTTTTAACCTTCATGTACGAAGAGGGCATCGTACTTGCGACCTTCATATTACAAATGTACATACAATCTATATTTTACATACAATTACAAGGCTAAGACATGTCAAAAGGCATACATACATAAATAAATAGAATAATAATTTTTATTAACTATATTGACTATGCCGTAAATACATATGTACATACATATATGTACACATTGTTCAGAGACATGTATGTATGTATGAGTTCTAGAATGTGTTTTGAAAGGTCATTCTACCGGCTAGCTATGTATATAAATATCTTTGAAACATTTTATAAATAGTACGTGAAAAATAAATAACAGTTGAGTGTTAAATAGCAATTAGCAGCAAAATAGCAAATTTTGAGCCTACGACACGAAAACAACACTGCACTGTTAAGACCACCAAGTTGATATAGTCAGCTTTGAACTTTTATGTATGTGTACTAGGGTGGCCCAAAATCAGTAAATGCTTTAATAAACCCAATTATTACTGGGAATCTCCTGGAGAGAAACTGGAGAGAGAGTTTTCTGATAGAAAAATATTGATTTTTAAGAATTCTATACCATTTCTACGAAAAGTTTTCCCCATATAAAATACATGGAAGACTTTTAACGCTTTGAGGGACCTCTAAATATTTTTCGATTTCAAAATAAAAAAAATAAGGGTATAGTTATTTTCGGTATAGAACAAACCTAGGGGGTGAGAGCATAAAAATTCCGACTTTACTTTTTCCACATGCATTTTTGGACCACCCTAATGTATACACTTACCAATGTAATACATATAACATGGAGAGCTAAAAAGCTGGTCAAGAATTAAAAATCCAATTTTTTTTTTTAGTTTCAAATACGGTTTCATATTTTAGGCGTATTCATGTACTGAACGCTGAAAATGTAGTAAAACTGTCAAAACATAAAAATTCGCTCAGAGTGAGAGAGTGACACTGAAAAGTATGGGATTCTAGTAAATAAAGGTAACTTCTGACAACTTTAACATAAACTCCAAATTATGGTTGTAAATTTTTGCTTATATTGTATGTAAACACATTCAGCTCACACATGTAAATAATAAAAAATAGTTTCAAATTCATTGGAATCCACTTAAACAAGTAATTCAATACTTTTCAACATGAATTAGCTGAGTGCACTTTTCTTTTGTTAACAATTTGGTTGTCAAACACACTAGGGCAGATCGTTTGATACATTTACCAGGATTTACCATTAAAAAATTCTCGGACTAAAACTGGTAACTTCTGATAGAGAGAGGGCCTTATTTACTCTCTTTTTTGTCCTCGAAATAGCAAGAGAACCGAGAACGGAGGATCGATTTCCAGTCAAATGTTACTATTTCTGACTAGTCCGAACTCGTATGGGATCGCAACTAACGATTCTACTGTCTATATCATTTGAAAGTCATCTGTTTGCAATGTCTCGTGTGATTACCGAAAACGTGAAATTCTTACCTAATTTAAATGTGGTATAACTTTTCAAGGATTTGCTTGGTGTGTATTTCACAACATGGAAATTGTTGTTGTTGGTATGTATTTTGACTTTAAGTGTTTTTTTGTTCAATTACATAGAATGCGTGCTATGTGTTTTGCGTATTTTCAAAAGCTATCTAAAAAGCATGCCGGAATTTTCATATAGGTTACCATAAATTCTTGAAGATAAATATTCATACATCTAGAATTTTTAAGAATTAACTACCACTATTTTGCATCATTTCGTTTAAAACACAGTTGGTCTAGACTTAATTTCCGTAACTTAACTTAACTTAATATTTTGGCCAACGTGTTATATGATAAACTGTGTTGGCGGTTACTTAAAACTTAACTTACCGTAAGAAACTTAGGAACCTGTAGGTTTTAGATTCTTAAGTTACGGCCTTACGGAAATTGAGAGCGGTGAGAGAATCAGGCTTGCCAAATTTTCGTTTTTTTATTTCTCAAAAATAAATGAACGCAAACATATTTTTTTGCATGCATTTTTTTGATGTGGCATTTTTGGCGGCAAACTGCCAAACAGCTGAGAAAGAAAATACAAAAATAAAATATTTGCGCTTCTGGCTTAAGTTGACGTGCTGTGTAAACTAAGTTAAGCCTAGACTAACTAAGCAATTAGGCATTTTTTGTCATGTGTGCAGTTGGTTGGACGCTGATAAGGAACGTATTTTAAAGCCTATTTCAACAAAGCTTGACCAATTACAACATTTTGCCTAGGGTAGGGTAATCTCTGTAACAAATTTGGTTAATTGTTAAAGTTTGTTGAATTTGTATAATTTTTGTACAAATTTACGTGGCGCTGGTTATGTAATATCTTAGACTTTTATAAAAAACTATAAACATTAAATAAATAAAAGAAAAATAGCCAAAGCTGGTCAAAATTTCTCTTATCTTAATTAGCTGACCACAAGTGTATGTATGTATGTACATACATATATATGTATTAATTTAAAAATTTTGCTTTTTTGTCACCTCGTAACACTTAAGAAAATTCATTTAAAAAATTCGTACTCAATTGAAGTTAATAAAAGAGAATTAAAAAGAATTTTAAATTGGCCTGAAAATTGCATGCCTGCATATTTACATACATACATATGTATGTACATACACGTATATACATACATACGTATGCACGCATATACTATATATAAGGCCTGCTTAATTTTGTTCTGCTTTGACATAATTTAAAAATTTTTTAAAACATTTTTTCGAAAATTTCCGATGCTTAAATTCGCATATGTGTATGTATGTATATGTACATGGATATTAGAGTAATTTTGGAACTTTGTCCTACAAAGCAAGACTCCCCCAGAAAGTTTCATTTGGTCATAAAAACGAGACCTGTGATTTTTTTTTTTAAATCGATAATGAAAAGACCTGCCTCCAAGGTCGTAAAATTTAGCACATTAATGGAATTTTTCATAAAGTGGTCAAAATTAACTACAAGTCAGTGGGGAATTTAATATATTTTAATAGCACTTGATGTAGTTTGTCCCCCGATGTCAAAAATGGCTACAATATTTTTGAAGCTCCCCAACTTTTAAAGTTACTGAGGTTTTCCCCACGTAAAATTACAATTTTCTGCGATTTCAGAAGTTAAATTTTAGCCCAGTAAATTTAGTTCAAATTGGTACGAAGAAAAAAAATGTTTAGCTGCGAACTTTTGATGCAGTTTACTTCTATTTAACACGAAGGTTATGGATCCACAGTCTTGCCATCCAATTTCATACGCGAACATTCCGCCATTTTGTAATATACGTTTTTTTTGGGTTTTTTGCGATTTTATGTGAAGCTTGTTTTGAATTTTTTGTAAAAAACGGTTGTATGTATACAAAGTTGTAGAGAATTTAATTTCCCATATTTTCTATATACAAGCTTTAAAAAAAAAAAAAATATTTTTTATTGTAAACAATTAGCAAAATGTGCGAAAGATTTTTACATTCTCACAGTTGTAGAGAATTGTCCCTTTTAGTGTTGGGTTCTCCGGTTGCACAAAAGTTGTAAAGCAAAATCTAATTTACGGTTAGTTTAGATCAGAGGTTCCCAAACTTTTTTTTCTCATAGACCCCTTTCAAAAATTTTCTGGTTTCGGTGGAACCCCTGCTGATACATTTCTAAATATTCCCAAAGATCGTAAAAAAATTAAATGTGAAAATTATTAGATCGCGGGTGAATTCAAAAACTAAAATCAGAGTGGCCAAAATAAAAGTAAAATATTTTCTATTTATAAAAACAATGTGATTACACAATTGTAAGTTTTAAAAAATAGAGCTCGTAAATACATCAAAATACTCTCTCTCGCTCGGAAGAGTTCAATTTTTTAAAAGCACTGCAAGCGCCAGCGTTATTTACATTATCTTCACCATAAACTCATCAAATGTTCGGCTCATTCATGACTTTGCACGTGGAGTATATGTATAATAGTTTATTTGTGTTAATGGCATCATTTTTATTTTTATCGCTCTGACTTTTAAAGTGAGGCAAAAAATATTTATCACATTTTTAAAACGCAAAACTTAAAACATCAAAACGGCTAAGCTTTTTTCGACAAACTTTTAATTAAGAAACTGACAATAGAGAAAAGAGCGAGTATTCACCCAGTTTCTGA
Source organism: Rhagoletis pomonella (assembly GCF_013731165.1). Taxonomy (NCBI): domain Eukaryota; kingdom Metazoa; phylum Arthropoda; class Insecta; order Diptera; family Tephritidae; genus Rhagoletis; species Rhagoletis pomonella. The sequence goes on along the minus strand of NW_023458561.1, from coordinate 38,951,654 downwards.
TGGTGGCTTCGATTGCCGAAGGTAGAAATGCTAAAACTGGTTGCGGACCTATGAATGCCTGGTCTGAGCAAACTCTGGCCAAATGATCAGATGTCTCATAACGAGGTACTCCAGAGTGACCTGGCACCCAGAGTAAAACAACCTCGTTATGTTTATGTACCATCATATTTTAATCGAGCCTTGCATTGCCCAACTAGTTTGGAAGTACTTAAATAGAGGGCTGGTCAATGCCTTAAGTGCAGCTTGGCTGTCACGTAAACTCCTTCCCCTCCACCTATGTTCCACCACGTAGTCCAAGGCTTTGAGTATTGCAATTACCTCAGCCTGGAAGACCGAAGCATATTCCCCTACAGAAATGTGAAGCTTATCTCCATTAACCTCGAAAAAGACCCCAGATCATGACCCAGAGTCAGTTTTGGAGCCATCAGTGAAGATGCGACAATATGTGTGTCTGGTCTCAGCGATGGAATCAAACCAGAATTCAGTCTCAGGGAACTCAACATTATAGAATATAGCCTTTGATGTAGTCGCATCAACATGCGACCTCCAAAGAAGTTTTGAGTCCAAGATTAGGCAAAGATACTTCATTTCTGTGGCAACGTTGACATATCTGGCGGGTTATTCTTCTGGTAAAGGTATGACTTAACAGAAAAATTGGCAGAAGGTCATCGACCAAAGCCGCGTGTATTTGAAGAGAGTTAATTTACTTTTCGCAAATTTCAGAGATTAATTTTCATTGTATCTATATAAATACTCCAAATACTAAATCGTATTTGGATATTAAGCACTTCTTTCAATGTTCATAGAACATGCACTCCCATACTCTTGCGAACTGTTTTGGAGCGTAAACAATTGAACATCTAGAATGGCGAGGACTAGCATCTACGTAGTAGAACATTCCGTGTCTTTAGTTGATTGCCAGTTTCTTGTAACCCAACTTTATAAGTGATACACACTCACAAATGCATGTTCATATATAAAAACCAGTAAGAGAGGGTTCACCACAAAAAAAAAACTACAATTACCAGACATATGCATGTATGTATGTAGTCTCCCTCAGCGAATATACAGTCAGAGTCGAAAGTTAGCATGCACCTTGTTCTAATAAAATATTCACAATTACACATTTTCATGAAAATTTTTTTTTCATTAATCTTTTATAAAAATGTAGTTCATTCTACATATAACATAAACCATATAAGTTTCACTCTTTATATAAAATTCATAAAAATTAAAAAAATGTTCGTCAAAATATCAAGCTTTTTATTCAGAATTTTAAGAAAATTTTCCAGTATGTAGATTCGTAGTCCATTCAATTTTAGTATAATAAAGTAACAGTTTCAACTCACTTCAAATTGCCGGTGATTTTTTAGATTTTTTGTTTTTGTGGGGGGTGTAGTGCATATAACGCATAATCAAAATATATTTTTATCAACGGTAATTTTTAGTAACTTGAAGCTTGCACTTTAGTATACTAAAATTGAATGGGTTCCAAAACTGCATGCTCAAATATTTTCGTAAAATTCTGAATATAAAGTTTAAAATTTTGATTCAAATTTTTTAGTTTTTATGATTTTTTATATATCAGGCCTATTCTGCGTTGGTAACAAAAATTTTGTTACCGGTTAGTAAAGTTACTGTCAATTTTTAAACCCTTTTCGTATTCTCTACACTCTTGTAACGGGTAAATTTTGTTACCATCTCATGAGCAGGTAACAAAATATTGCCCCGTGAAATATGCAACACCAGAATTTAGACAAAACTCCATAACTGAATTGCCGAATAAATTAAATCGTTACCATGGTAAATAGAATTGCGGTTACAAGAAGTGGTGACAATTGTTGGTAACAAAATTAGCTTGTTACAAAATGTTCGGTTACAAGCAGAATAGGCCTGATAGAGTGAAACTTTGATTTATGTGGTTTATGTTATAGAATGAACTACATTTTCATAAAAAATTAATGAACGAATTCGTTTATTATAATAATTATGAATATAATATTAGAATATTAGAACAAGGTGCATGCTAGCTTTTGACTATGGCTGTATTTATGCGAGCACGCACATATGCATATATGTATGTACATATATATGTATGTACATATGTACGTCTATATCTAAATGTAAAGAAAAGCTAATGAAATAAAAGAATCACGCAGGCGCAGCTAAACAGAATGGGTGAGCAGTCGATGACTGGTTCTTTATCATTAACAGTGTGACCGCGGGTTTGTGAAAATTTATAGCAAAGAAGAGACTTAAAATGTATAACTTTTTTATTTTATTTGCAAAAAAGGTACACGTATCAGTTATACTTGGTACTAGTATAATAACAATAACGAAAATGTCTTACATGTATGAGTTCAACTGGGTATTAGTATAATAAACAGCAAAATGTCTTATATGTGTATCATCGTATATTTATGTAGTTTAAATACCTTTTGTACTTATAGGACTGTCTTCAACGCAATCTATTTTATTGTTGAATTTCAAAAGTTGCTATTGTAAACAAATTTTTTCTTTGTCGCTTTCTTTGTACAAGTTACGAAAATTGTTCAAAACTTTCTTTGTATTACAATGGATCAATACATACAAGGCTTTTCAAAAGTTTCATTGTTAAAATCAAATCTGTTGCAAAATTTGCGGGCAAAGTTCAATATTACTTTGCTGAACACTTTTCTTTTCATTTTTAATATTTGGACTTTACTTAAATGTGCTGTTGATACAAATAAACTTGCTTGGTAGTTAAATGCTTATCTGGGTTACAAACGTCTATATCGGCTGAGTTGATTGGCATACAGTTTAGTTTGACAAAAAATAAGTTTATAGTTACTTTAAAAATTTTTATATAACTTATGCTATCTGTATGATTCATTTTGAAATTCTATGTTCATTCGATTGACAAGATCCAAAATATTTAACAGAAAATAAATAATAAATTGTTATTGGTGCGGAATAAATTTTTTCGGCAATAGCTCGCACTTGGTTCACACCGTCATCGAAACAAGATATGAAAAGTACATAATTGCAACGCGCTCCATTTTTAACACCAACGTAGTTTTGAAACTCGGCTAATTCATCCACCCTTTTAGTACTATGAGTGAGGAAATTGTAAACACCTCTGGCAAGTTTATCGACTTCTACGGGTTTTTTTTACACGATTGGAAAAGTATCAAAATTTAAAAAGAAAAATGTATCACTTTTGATCCACTTGGATCAAAACGGTCACACTGTTCGCCAACGTCAATTACATACATATATACCCGTGCATACATATTGCAGGCTGACACTTAGATGGTTTGGTTTTATACAACTGGGTTGGCTGTGCGCTGGTTAAAATTGCATGCAGCAAAGCAACAAAGTTGAAAATCAAAAAATCGAAAGCCATAAAGTTAAAACTAAAAACAACGAAAGAAAAATGCAAAACACCAAACGCAAAAAAAAACAAAAGGGAAATGCAAAAGCCAAAATGCTGCTGAAATGTGGTGATCACGTTGCAGTGCGTGACGATCACGCTGCCATCGCCTGACTGAGGCGCAGCGAACTCGCAATTTTTTTTCGCTTTTTGTTTATATGTACATACATATGTGCGTACGTATGCATGTACATATATTTGTACACGATATATCTTTACGTTGTTCCACGTACATAGCTTGACTCTGCTAGACATCTGTGCTCCTCTTCTTTTTTTACCTTTATTGTGCTCTCAACTTCCACACATTTTACAAAACGTACATATCTAGTGCATATGTATGTACATCTGTATGCAAGCATGTAATACATACTTATGTATTTGTAATTGTTTATTACGATCGGTTTACATTTTTATTTTGTTTGTGTGTCATTTTCTCAATTTAGGCGCTAATTTTTTTTTTGTTTATATTTTGCCGCTACTGCTGCCGTTCCGGCTGCCGCCTACTATTTGTACTTTGCCGAACAATAAGTCAATTGTACTAATTAATACGAGTACATACATACATACATACATACATACATTGTATCTATGATCAAAAGCACATTTGTATGTACGTACATATATATGTATGTATGTGCATAATTAGTGTTCTAGATGCTAATTACGACCTTTGTAGTATGTATTTACATGTTAACCCTGACAGGCAGCATCACCAACAAGTCGCAAAGCTTGTAATTTAAATTTTGCAAAACTCTCATAGATTTCCAAAAGTATATCTGGCATGCGCTGCCAGTGTGGCTCACTTGATGTCTAACGAGTGGGCTGAGGTATAGGAAGATATGTACATATTATATATCTATTGCTCACGCGATCAACAGCGATCAACGTCATCAGCCCACCACCAACGCCGTTGCTGCCAACAAAGCGCGAACATTGAACACAGTTCATACACAGAAAATGTTAAACCAAAAATATTACTAATGCTTTTGAGTTTTTGATGACGTCTCGTACATATATATGTACATATTAAATTTACCAATAACTGAGCGCTTAGTTTCTATGGATTCTCGAAGGGGAATACTTAAAAATATAATAAGCATTTGACTTTCGTTTTTTTTTTCTGTGTTAATGTGTATTTTCTGGCGGTCATCGTAGTTCAGTATCTTGTGGACAACATGTACATACAGTGGCGCTCACCTAAATAGCACACTTTTGTTTTTTTACAATATTCACAATGTTTTACGTCATACATATTTTTTCGTTAATTTTTTATAAAAATATTGTAGATTCTATAACATAAATCATATAAGTCAAAGTTTAAAACTTTGTGTACAGTTCAGCAAAGCATGAACAAAATCTAAATGTATTTTCATCTGGAAGAAAATGCGCAACATGCTCGACAAAATAATCTAAAAAATATACGGGATTTTTCAGAATTTTAAAGCCTGCACACTAAAATTGAATGGACTACAAAACTGCATACCCAATAAGTTACCAAAAATTCTGAATGAAAAATTTACAATTTTGAAGACATATTTTTTAAATTTGTTAAATTTTCGTGAATTGTGCAGAAAGTTTTAAACTTTGACTTATATGGTTTATGTTATAGAATCTACTATGTATATTTTTATAAAAAATTTACGATAAAAATTTATCTCGAGAAACATTGCGAATATTGTAAAAAATAAAAGTGTGCTATTTAGGTGAGCGCCACTTTATATTGAGTTCCATAACACACATATATAAGTAGGTACATATTTTTGTACCTTCATACGTAGGTTCATGTTCATCCAAAGCGGTCGATATTATGAAGAAGCTTTATGGGGGTTTGCCTACAGTTTACGCCGACTCCGAACGGCGATTCTATTTTCATGAGAAGCTGTCTTCATAGCAGAAATCACTCGGAGATCGCTGTTAGAAATTTTTTATTTTTATTTTTTTATGTTAGTTTGAACTGGGTCTGAACCCAGGCCCTGCGAAATGGTAGCGCGCACTGCTAGCCACTACACCACAGCGGCCGCCAATAATTACTCCAAATTGTTGTGCCTAACTTTGCAGGCCACACCCTTTTATTGCGACCATAATAGGTTATCGAGAGGCTTTAAATGTGGGCTGCTCGGGGCCACTGTTCAATCTCCTTAATTTTATATGCTGGTGCAAAGCCTTGGTGAAAAACCCAGTGTTCTTCATTAAAGGGGAAAACATCTTGTTGGTACACTATTGCTTTAGGTTTTACGGCCTTTTCGCAAAAATGCATACAACCAAACCCTAACGAATGCGGGATAATGACATGACAAAACAGAAATTGATCCAAGATTTCGAAGAGCATAAATTATTGCGAAAAGTGTGCTAGATAACAAAGAAACGTTTCAAAAAAACTTCTAGCTGGGACGATGAATGTACGGCAATATATCACATATCGCACACCGTCTTCAAAAGGTGCACGCGTTTGTCAGAAAATGCGAAAAACTATTTCTTACCACATGATAATCATATGGGTAAGGGGGACTTTATATTAGGTTTTTTTTTAAACAAATTGTAACCAAAAATTAGCTCCAGATTTTGTTAAAAGGTAAAAAAAGCTCTGTATACATACATTTTTAGCGCATAATTTCAAAAAATGCCAAATTTTTTCGCTAACATCGAAAAACCAAAAATTACAATGTTAAAAATAATCATGGTACTATGTACATATGTATATTCTTACATAAGCATATAGTACATAGGATAAGTTCCATAACGCAATGATCGAAAATAAATTCCACTAAATATTGACAGTTAATTATTTATGACAGAATATGATTGTTTTTTTTTGTGTATGTATGGTTTTTTTTCACATTTAAGGGTATTCATAAGTAATTTCATATTTATGAACATTAGGGTGGTGGTGGTCCTTAAATGTAGGAAGCAAATTTTTACATCCGATTTCCTAAGTCTCAACCCCTACGTCGACGCTACTATCGTCGAAGATATCACATATAAATTTTGATCCTGATTGGAGACGGTTAAGGCGTGTCGCACAGGGGCAAAGTTCAGTTCTTAACCGACTGCAATCGGAACCAAAATTCATATGTGATATCTTCGACTTTAGTGGTATCGATTTGGAGTACTAAATGAAAAAATATTTTTAATTTTTTGAGTCTCCATAGAGGCATCTGGTGGCCTCTAACCCCATTTGCGACATGCCTTAACCGTCTCCAATCGGGACCAAAATTTATATGTGATATATGTGTGACCGTGGTATTACTGATTACGGGGACTGAGACTGAAAAAATCATTCATTTGATTTTTTAAAGACCAACCTAATGTATATATACTAACATATGTACATAAATAGCGCTATAAAATGCATAAATTACAATATTTTAGAAATACAATGACTTTCTAAAATTTAATTGCAGTACGTATACTTTACTAAAAATGTACGTAATGTACTTGTGAACATGTAATGTTAACATGTAGGTGCATATGTATATATATGTGTGTCCATTTGGGTGGCCCATAAAATATCAATTTCAAGATTGAAGAAATTTTTTTTAATTTTTTTAAATCGCAAATTATCGACAAAATTTTGACTTTGGCCAGCTATACCTCAGCGGGTTTATAAATTCATATGAATAAGTTTCAGTAATATCTCAAACTTATCAAATTTCAGGACAAAATTTTGTCAAATTTTTGCGATTAAAAAAATTTCAAACCTTGGTACCCATAAAAGTTTTTTTAAATTTTGAAATTTTCGTGGATTTTATTATATGCACACAATAAGGCACCCCTTTATACAAAAATTAAATGCTATTTTTAATTACCACCCTAACGTACATGCATACATATGTATGTATTAGAGGGCTGCATGAATTCATTCAAACTTCTAGCCAAACAGAGTACAAAAGATTTGAATATTTTACTTGAAATACAAAGCACTCAGCGTTTGGAATTTTGTAAGTTATGAATATACATTTTGTTTTAAATTTTCCACCTTCAAATGGGAGAATGTGAATGAATGAAAAACATTGAAATCATTCAAACTCATTTCGGTAAAGTTTTTTTTTACAAACAAGTTTGTTCGTAATAGGAGCGCTGCAATACATACATACATACCTATGTTTGTACATATGTACATAGAAAAAATATTTTTGGATATTCATAAAAAAAACTGCCATTATTTCAATTCAATTTATTTTCACTCTGTTTGATTATTGTAATGTCGGCAAATACATATGTGTGTACATATATCAGAACAGAATTCACTCAAATTCCAAAAAAATTTAAGCCAAAATCATTCTTTCGTTTTGCATATGAACAATTCATAAGCCGTTTTGAATAAATTCATGCAGCCTTCTAGTATGTACATATGTATGTAAGGTATATGTATTATTGAAGGCATACTTTTTTTGTTTTGCCATGAATTGAACCGGTATTATATTACCGATTTATTACTAAATGGTTTTTGATTTCTCGCTTGCATTTAACCTTTCACAAAATGTTTTTTTCAGTTTGAAAATTTCAGTTGTAAAATGTAAAAATCGCTAATTATCAATTTAATTCACCGAATCAACAAACCCAAGGTTGGGAAATTTAAATGGAAATCCTGCTTTGGGGAAGCCTAAACTGAACGCTTTTTCGAGAATCTTTTGGAATGAAAAGGAATTTGTCCTCTGAAATTTACCTGCTGATATATTTATGTAAATATTTGGAATTTATAACTTATGCCGAATTTCCCATAGGCATTGAAATGACAAAAAATGTATACCATTCAAAAAAAAAAGGCCATGTGGACATGAACTTAATGACTATTTTTTCCACATAATGACACGATAATTTTTTAATGCCCAACTTTGTCATTTGTCATATTTACCATTTAATGCCTAGTGTAAATCCAGCATAACCTAACTACATACATACATATAAACATCTAGCTTAGAGTAAAAGGTTGCTACGCCAACTTTTTGTGAAAACTCATACTTCGATAAAGGAAGCAAATTAATTAAAAAATACATTCGTTTCGAATAGGATTAAGGTAGTTGTTTTATTTTTCCTCGTTTAATTTATGTACTGCCCCCACATTAGCACTGAACGCCTTAAAGTTAAAGTTTAGGGGGGCCTTTCCAAATTGTGGTATCACAAAGGACAATCTTACATTGTCTAAGTGAGCTCCGGTTACACGGGGCTGCCACCTAACCTTACCTAACCTAACCTAACCTAGGGTGGTGCATTAGGCCGATAAGAACTGAGATCTCGTGGGTAAGTTGTAAAACGGGGTACTTTAGGCGAATGAGCTTCTGAACAATAAAAAATTTGTTTTGGAGACAAAAATAAATCTGAGTCTTTATAACACTTAAATAGCGTATAATCAATATATGTTATGGTTTCGAGCGCTTCGATTGATCCTAGAGAATTATATTGACCGAAGAAGAGAATTTATTTCTTACGCGTTATTCCCATGGGAAAAATAAACGATCGATGCGCGACCTCTTAGAATTATCGTCGAGGTGGTATATTCATTGAGGATCATTACTATACCAAATACTTAAATCTGAGTCGGGTTCCGGCGAATTGCGGGATTTTTTTTTTTTACGTGGTCTAATGTATATGAATATTCTAATAAGGTAACATACGTATGCAATGGTTAGTTACAGCTTTCAGAAAGTTGCCGCTGTTAGTTTTTTATTTTATTTCTATTTTTCTTATTTGTGGCCTAATAATAATTTAATCTGAAAAATTATTGTGGAAAACAACAATAAGAGTATAGCTGCTATTTGGGTTCAAATCCTAGTGAATTCGAAGAAGAATGAAGAGATGTAGTAATCGCCAAAATAGTAGCGACAACTTATACCTTTATAAATTATTGTTGTTTTCCACAATAATTTTTCAAACAGAACAACCTCAAGCTCAATAAATTTTTTTGTATATTTATTATTTTTTTTAATTTATCTTTTTTATATTATTAATATTTTTATTTACATTTTTTTACCTACAGTTTCAAGATCCATAAGCAAATTCTCCAATCGCTTAGTTTTTCGGGCATTAATTATTTTTTTTTTCTTAGGCCAAGGCATATTGAACAGGTAGTAACAGTAGAGCAGCTGCTTTGATATTTTTTAATTAATTGGGGTCTAAACTTTCAAATATTATTAATTTTTTTTACAAAATTCTTAATTAACAACATGTGAATCTTCAAAGAAAGCGATTGAAAACCAGACTTTGGGACGTTTGCTTAGCTCAGGAGCATAAACGCTGATTATTGGGTTTTGCAAAAATCGAACGGATTTTTAATTTTTGCTGTAATTAACCAATTTTCTTTAAAACATTTTTTACTATGGAGAAAAGAAAAACTATCACAGTTTCTCGTAAAATAAACTATGTACCTATGTAGATGTACCTACATACATATGTAAATGCGTGCATACTTATGTACTATGTGCATCCATATGTACATATATAAATGCTTACAATAGGGAAGACTTACAAACAAAGACGGGTTGGTTGGCTCAAGATCAAACACCTCTATGTACATATATAAATACATTCATACATACATATCTACAGAAAAATATAAGATATAGAGATACAGCACCGACACATAAAGAATCGTACGCAATTGCATATGCAGATGCACAAGTAATGAAAATTTTATTTACGAGTGAACGCATTTAAGTACTATGTACTTACATACACATATGTACATACATACATACATACATATATTAATATTATACATACCGTTTAAAAGTTAAGCATAGTTACAAATACAACAAAAGAGATGTAAACGCCAATAGATAAACAAATAAACAAGTACAAACTCTCGTCCAACCATGGAAAAAAGCACAAAAGCAAAAGACGGCAAACATACGTACATATGTGCATACATTCATACATACGTATGTAGTATATGTACATATGTACAGCGGGGATAGTAGAAGTACTTATAAATGGTCATATAATATATATTTACTACACTCAAAGCTTGTACATAATATATATACACCCGATGTGTGTTTGTATGTATACCAAGCCCGGCAATATGGTACTGCCACACTTCACATTTGTGGCTCTCATAAGCGCTGGCAAGTTTCAGTTGAATGGTAATACTACGCCTGAAAGCATCAGCCGAAATTGGCTCTCCCAACTTACATACAAAAAAAGATATTTGTTGTTTCAAAAAGAATCACTCTCAGCTGAACCCTTTTGCTTTGTGAGAATATTCATAATTGGTTACAATATCCTGAAAGGACAATACGGAAACAAGTTTATAAAATTTACAAATTCACATATACATACATATGTACATACAAATAAAGTGAAGTGAAAAGCATACCTACAAAAATCTAATGCACAGAATTGCAAGCATTCCTTTTGTATTTATAAGAATATTAAGACATTTATTTAACTAAAAGTAAAAAAAAAAACATTGTTTTAAGTGCATTTAGAGTGTTTTATTGTTTTTATTTTAACAAAGTGAAATAGACTTTTTTAGCAAAAATGCCGGTGGATATATGCAGTCGTCCTCAATTTACACTAGAGCCGTACGTACATACATACACACATATATACATTTTTTATTGTTGTTTTACTTTTGTTCGTGCATACAAAAAATTAGCAAGAGGCCTTACTTTTATAAAATAGTTATAGTTATTATTTTTAAGGTGTTCCATAACTCAATGCAACAATTTAAATTGAAAAACTTTTCATTATATTTCTATACTTATTTAGGTATTTTAAAAGTTATACATAACTTTTATATTCTTCATAATAAAAGTCCGAACTGAAAATTTCATTCCTCCTTAGCACAACAACAACAAATTATTTACATATCTGATTTTTATTATAAAAATAAAAAAATAATAAAATAACTCCTGCTTCTGATTTCTAATGTTTTAAATAAATATCAATACTTAAATTTTTTAATATAGTTCGACATATGATTCTTATTTTGCCAACTATAAAAAAAAAACATAAAAAGTGGAGTTAGGCGATTTGGCGTGTAACTCCTGATTGAATGTTTATAATAAAGCGCATAAAATAAGATGAGATAAAATTAAATAAAATAAAACATTTATAATAAGCAATATAAAATAAAATCAAAAATAAAATTAAATAAATTTAAAAAATATTCTATGAAAATGAAAAACTTATTAAATCAAATAAGGTAAAAGAAATAAAATAAAATAAAATGAGATACAATGATTTAAAATAAAAACAACAAAAAATATATTTACATATTAAAATAAAACAAAACAAACAAAATTATATGAAAATAAAAATTTTAATTGACAATATAAGATAAAATAAAAATAAAATAAAATCAGTAAGCTATGCTGCAAGTATAACAAATTAAATAAAATTTAATCAAGCAAAATAAAATGTTCTATAAAAGTTAAAACTGAATTGATAATAAAATTTTTTTTCTAAATTTAAATAAAAATATAACAAAATAATTAAAAATAAAATATAAAACAAATAAATTAACTGACGTTTCACTAGCAATTTAAGTAAAAATTTATTTTTTCTCTTCTGTCAGTTTTCATAATAAATTGAAATTAAAAAACAAATTTTTCAGTTAAATTGCTATCGAAAAACTGGCTGTTAATGAAAAAAAATGTTTTTTTTGCTATTTTTGGCCTAATAACAAATCATATACAAAAAAATTTATTGAGCTTGAGGTCAGTACATTCAATGAAGAAGTCTGAAAGGGAGATGTGATGATCTCCGAAATAACAGCTATAACTTCTACCATTTGTAAACCATTTGCTGTTTTCCACATTAATTTTTCATTAAAAACGCCCTCAAGCTCAGTAAAACTGTGGGATATGAAATAGGATAAAATAACTATAAACAAAAATAAGTAAAATAAAATTTAATACAGTGAAATTAAGATAAATCAAAATAGTCAAAATAAAATTAGAAAGATACCTAAAATTAAATAAAAATTAAATAAAATATTCTACAAATCTAAAAAGATAAATGAAATAAAAATAAATTAATTAAAATAAAATAAGAGCAAAAGAAATATTATATTAAAACAAAAATGTAATGCAAGAAAATAAAATAAAATTAGGTACAAGAAAATAAAATAAAAACAACATAAAAATAAATTTAAAATAAAATAAAAATTTTATTAATAAAATAAGATAAAACAAAGTAAAATAGAAGACAAATATAATAAAATAAATTTAATAAACATTTCAAACTTTTTAATATGAATTTTTAGAAAATTTTTGAGTAGGCAGTATTATAACCCAAGTAAAAAACTGCAAGACTGTCAACAAAAAAAATTTAAATCAGCGTCCATCCCTAGCTGCTTCCAGCATCCTTTTTATTTGTTTTATACATTTTGTAATGCATCGGGTTTAAAACTTCATACTAAAAAATTCAGATCAAAATGTTTGAAATTTTCCTAAATCGGGTGACCTGGCTATGTGGCTATATTTTTTATACAGTTTACAAATATTAAAAAATCTTGCATAAATAACATGACACATTCAAAAACATTGTAAATATTTAAGAAAAAAATTTCCTTGTGCTCGATTGTTGGAGTCACTGTATAACCAATTCTTAAATTTAACATCTCAACTTATATTAATTTCAAATCAAATCATTGCATTTCTAGAATTTCTATGTAGTATGTACGCATGTACATACATATGTAAGTATGTCATTTGTTTGACAAATATTCTGATACACAAGCAAACATGAATTGATCTAATTGAATTGTCAATTGATATTAATTGTGTTTTCGTTTTTTGTTTTTGAATTTCTGCATTGTGTCAATTGTGACAATTGACCCTCTATTCACATTTTAATTACATATTTCGACAAACAAACAAAAATATTAATAGAGATTGCCATACGAATTGCAGTAGTTAAGTAAATTGGAAGTTGGTACGCGGTTAAAATTTCAACTGTCAACGTCCTTTGCAGCTTATTTTTGGTAATCTGTTAAATGTTAGATCTCAACAGCTGTTCTCTTGCGCGTTGGATGGAAAGATCTACAATGAAAAAAAAGTTTAGTGACGTCACTTAGAACAGCTATTGCCAAATCCATATGTTGAGTATAATTTTTATTTGCTCTTGAAATACAAAAATATCGAATTTAGCTGAAACATAAAAAAAAAACTTCGCGCTCATGTACTCAATGAATTTCAGAGTAAAAGCTGATTTCACTTTATCACCTGCACTGTCAGCATTATAATTTGTTAGTGGAGGAGAGAGTCATATTCTGTTAATTATCTCTTAAACGATTAAGAAACACTTTTCAATATTTATTTATGTATTTCAATATTTTATTGCCTTTTTACATTGGAATTTATTGTAAAGGGTTAAGGTTAAAGCTCAAATAATGGTATCAAAATATCTAAATTACAGCAGCGCGTATGTTTACAAATATCTTTAAATCGCTACCACCCAACAGTTGTAATTTTTTTACTGAATAAGGGGACATTTAATTGCTATGCAAATCTAGAAAAACATTTTTAAAATGTTGACTTTTTAAATTTTTCTTTTAACATTTTGTCATATGAGCATCACGTAACGCCAGATTGGAAATACCCATATGTATTTATGTACATACATACATATGTACGTATATCAACGTGTTTTTTAGATTCTTCTCTCTATACAATTACAATTATGTCTGTCACGAGTCAACCTTAATTTATTTAAAATATTACAACCAACAAATGTAATGAAAAACAATTATTTACAAGCAACAAATACTACATATGTTTGCTATGATCAGTGATCATGGATCACCTTGAGCTGGGCAAGTACACATGTGGGTAGTATGTATTTTCAAAAGTGTTCATGTAGATACATATCTACATATGTACATACATATGTATGTATACAGAGCGGATCAGTAAAGAATTATATAAATTTTTCAAGAAAACATATTTATGGCGTTTGTGAGAATAGTAAAAATAGAAAAATACTGTATATTAAAATGAGGTTATACTAAGTGGTACATAAATACAGGCATACAGTATAGTGAAAGTGAAAAAACTATATGATATTTTAACTTCCAAAATTAGAATGCATATCTAGAATTTAGCTGAAATGCAAAAAGTCGTAACTAACAAAAACTTTATATGCATAAAACGATGTAGGGATTTGAAATTCGATGAAATGCATTAAGTATAAACAATCAGTAAGTATTTTTTTTTAATTTTTTGTTAGTAACAGCCTTTTGCCTTTATTGTAGTATGTAAATGTCGTACGATTACATTCAAATTGCTCTATCAGTTATATAGTATGTACCTATAGGTATAACATTAATATATAAAAATCACACTTGGAGAATATCGAATAATGATCCTCTTTATGTACACATACAAATTTACATATAGCACATCCATATGCATACATATGTATAAATGCAGTTTTCTATATTATAGAACTAATTTAATTTCAAAGTACTACATAAATTCCAAATCGAGGTAATTGCATTTGCACGTAAGTCCATAAAAGCCTACTTACATAGCTAACGTAAACGACATTTGCTAAAGCGAATTTTCATTATTTTTTTATTTAGCCAAAATATTAACGTAGATTTATGCACTTTACTTTTGCCCCACTCGAAAGATAAGAGCGGCCTTTTTCCAACGCCCATAAAAAATAAAAAATAGCAAATCAGACTCGATAATTTGATAAATGTAGCTTTAATTAGCAGCATGACCAGTATAATACATATATATGTACGGTGGCGGGCAACCAGATAGGGAAGCAGCATATTAACAAGTTTTGGCAATTAAAAATCAAATAATTGGGAGTTGCCTTTATTTTTGGAAACTTTTTTGATGGCGGTGTTGTGCAATTTCCCCCATATACAAAAATTTTCGAACGTATTTGAATGAAAGAAAATGCGTGACACCGAAAGCAAAAAAAAAAATTAAACAAAATGGACTACAAAACTGCATATAAAGGTTTTTACTAAACATTTTGATTGAAAAGTTTGAAAGTTGGTCGAATTTTCCTAATTGTACAAACAAAGTTTAAAATTCGCAATTACATGGTTTTTGTTATATTTTCATTAAAAAAATATTAAATAAACAAAAGAAATATATACGAAAAACTTGTTAAAATGTCGCGTCTCTATATGTTTGCCCGCCACTGTATAATAAACGTGAGTTTGAATAATTTCGATCACTCTTTTGATGAATGCATTTAACCCAATTCGAGTGTGCATATAAGTCATAGACTAGACATATAAGTAAGCATTTACGATCCAAAGTGCTATTCGACATAGATAAAACACTTGTGGCTAAGAATAGCCTCTTCTATAGGAATAAAAATGCTGAATGTCTAAATTTAATCATGACACTTTTAAACAAATAATAAAATTCTTATAATTTCAGATAACTTAGTAGATAGGTAATTTCAAAAAAATGTCCACAAATGCCTTTATACAAATACTAATAAAATAATATAAGCTCCTGTGAAAAGACAATTAAATCGGTAACTTTAGGTAAACACATACTGTAGGATTGCTAAATGATTATTGTACATACATACATATGTATTTCTATGGCAGCTTATAAAAACTTTTTAAATTTTTTTCAATAAAATATTGCACTTGCATATTTCTTACTCTGGTATACAATAAGAAAATATTTACCATACATTGGGGCGCATTCCATCTTCAAATAGTCCATATTTCAAATATAGTACAAGATCCCACAAGGGCATATGGACCCATTCGTTTAATGGATGAAATCTACTTTGTATGAAATTTAACGTTTTAGGAAATATTTCGCGAGTGGGTTGGCTGAAAAAATCCTGGCCGATATTTTTAATTAAATATTCAAAAATTTTAGTTTTTTTTTTGATTTGCACTCATTTGTTTAATGATCAAATTACATATCCATCACGTAAGGATGAACAGCTGCCAAGTCTATTTTTTAAATTGTTCAGGAGAGACGAAAATCGATGTAGCTTCGCATTACCTGTCATTCTGTATCAAAAACCAAATTAAAAAAAAAAAATAATTACCTTTAGGTGGCGATATGTACATACAATATATACCATCGAAAGCATAAAGCAATAGAATTTTTTAAATAGATCGGTAAAATTAATAGTATTACCTGTGTACCTGTTCATACCTGCCAACCCGATAGGTGGTAGGCCAGCACAAAAAATAGACAACCCAACGTTTTCCAACGTTGGATTTTTTCCAAAGAACCATAAATTATAATATATTTCCAAAAGTTTACACAAAATATGGATATATGGGTATAAATTAAAAGAAAAATTCTAGACAAGACTAATTATAACTTTTGTTTTCAATTATCCTTTTGGAACATGTCACAAATGTTCTTTCAAATTATTATCCTTCAAGATTTTTAATTTTGAATCCATTTTAAAACATCTTGGTTTAATTTAAATCCTATAAATATATGTACATTAGGCTGCATCACCAAAAAAAGTTGCGGTTTTTCCGCCGGGATTACAAAATTTATTATATTTTAAGACGTCCCCCAAAATATTTCGTAAAAATATTAAGATTTAAGTGAGCGGAACCGATTTGAAAATACCTCCAAAAATTAAGTTTTTTATGAATAAAAATTTCTTGAAGAACTTTTTGAAAAAAGTCCCCTCAGATGCCAAATTAGATTAAGCTTAAAAAATCTGCATAAAAGTATTTAAAAATATTTTCAACGGAATCGTAAGAATGAGATTTTTGATGCTGTTTTTTTACTTTTTCAAAGATTGATTTACGAAAAACTTGAATAACTGGACCAAAAATGATTTAGACTTATGGGATCTCAGTAGAAAGGTATTTGTACACTGTTTTTATTTCTGGCCAAAAAAACGTCATTCGTGTCCCATCTTTTTTCTTCGAGTACCAACACATCTTAATTCAACTTTGAATGAAGTTCGTTCCTCCTACCTTTCTCTTCCCTCCTTTGAATGAGTTGATTAGCAAAGGTGAGAAAATACCTTTCCAATGACACCTGTCAAGTCTAAATCGGAAGAGTTTAGGTTCAGTTATTCAAGTTTTTCTTATACGAATCTTTGAAAAAAGTTAAAAAAAACAGCATAAAAAATCTCATCATTACGATTCCGTTAAAAATTTTTTTTAATTTTTTTTAAATATTTTTCTGCAAATATTTTAAGCTTAAGCCGTTTTGTCATTTGAGGGGAATTTTTCAAAAAAAAATCTTTAAGAAACTATTTTTATTCATAAAAAACTCCATCTTTGGAGGTATTTTCAAATCGGTCCAACTCACTTAAATCTTAATATTTTTCCGAAATATTTTGGTGGACGTCTTAAAATATAATAGATTTTATAATTCCAGTGGAAAAATAGTACCGATTTTTTTTTGTATGAGGAGTGATGCAGTCTAATGTACATAAGTAAGGATATTGAAAGATAAAAATTGCAAATGATATTTGCCTTTCATTCATTTTTTCGATGTCCCTGGGGAAATCCTGCCGTCCTATTAAAAATTTAAAGGTGCAGATTTACTAGAAATTCGTTCAAAATTAGGAAAAATATCGAATTTTTCGCATTTCCAAATTTTCATGGACGATCAATTCAAGTTATTAACTAAAACTTCAACTAAAAGTCGGCGGGGGTTATCGTTATCCTACGGCCATAAAACTTCATACCTACATATGCTATTTACGCTAAAAAGCTCAAATATAGAGGGTATGCATATCGAAATTTGCAAACGAATTTGTTTCCATATATTCTTGGACAGTCAACATTGTAAGTAAATTAGCAAAATTCAACAAAGTTCCATCAAAATATTAAACTTTATTGCACTTTACGACAGTAAAATTTAGTGTGCTATAAAACTGCATACCACAAAAGATTCTGCTTAACAAGTTTGAAACTTTGATAAAACCTTGTTGAATTTTTCTAATTTTCGTACAAAGTTTGAAATTTGTATTTACATATACATATGTACATATCGTCGCTACCATGTCGAACTATCGAATGTGCAAAAATGCTTTTTCAATTACGATACCTTGCGCATGCGTTTAGAATGATACGCAAGTTGGCAAATCGTCACATTTGTAGTGTTTTTAGAAGCAGAGGATACTGGATTTAACAAAGTGTCAAATCCCACAGTTTTTCCTAATGACAACAACATTTTTTACAACAGTTTTTTTGCTCACTTGAAAAATACCCATTTTCACATTCGATAGCTTGGACATGGTAGCGACGATATGTACACATAATTAGCTGTTATTTTATATAAAATTGAAACAAGCAAAAGAAAAGTAGTAAAAGCTGGTCAAAAAGTCGTATTTCTATTATTTCGGCCATATGTATTTGTATATAAAAAATGCGAAAAAATACACAAATTTTAAATTTGAACTTTTCTCCATATTTCCAAGGCGACCAATAGCAGATATACATATATCTAAGCAAGTAAATTTATATGTATTTAATGCGTATGTAAGTATGTGGTTGTACATTACATGGCAGTGTACAAAGTCCATATCCATATAAAAACCAATTAATTGAAACATGCGCCCCCGTAAGCTTTCCAATGTGCATAATGTGTTCTTATTTCTATGAAATATGTATGTACGTAGTACATATATATGTATTTTAGATTATTTTTAAAATATTGCATTTATTTATTATTTTTTTTTAAATTGTTGCTGCTCTTATTGAAGTTGATTTGTTTTTGTTTACCTCAAGTCAGAAAGAAAAAAAAATGGGTAAACAACGCGTGTTGAGCAGTCGTCGGCCACATGAACGAGTACTTGTACAGATACTTACTTATACTTATTTCCAAACATTGCTGGCGATATCATAGCACTAAAAATGCGCAACTTCTTAACACAAGAAAATCTATTCATAAAAACTTACATAGATACACATATTGTACATACAGTGACTCAAACAAATGACCACGTGTTGATTTTCTTCAAATATTCGTAATGTTCTTCGAGCTAAATTTTTTTATTTTTTATTTCTATATAAAAATATCGTCTAGGCTTGAACCAAAACCGTGTAAATCAAAGTTTCAACTTTATACAAAACTTAGGAATATTCAAAAAATTTTCATCAAATTTTCAACTTTTTATTCTGATTTTTTAGTTGAATAGCCCATACGATTTTGGTCAAGTTTCACACGGCTAAAAAATCGCGTTGAATTATGAGAATTACTTTTTTGTTGACGGATTTTTGCACTCTTTTTCTTATAAGAATGAATTTCTTATTCAACAAAATATCAACGCAAATTTTTGTAAATTGCACTTTTTATATTAAAAAGCCCGAAAAAGTAGCCCCCATAAAAAATTCTCAAAAATCAACACGATTATTTGCAGTTTGAAACTTTGCACTTGTATGGGCTATAAAATAAAACTGCATACCCAAAAATTGTCTAAAAATTCAGAATAAAAAGTTGAATATTCGGTAAAATTTTTTTGAATTTTCCTGAATTTTGTATTAAGTTTGAAACTGTGATTTACACGGTTTTGTTTAAAGATTAGACGATATTTTTATATAAAAATAACAAAAATAAGTAAAAAGTCTAAGTTCGAACATTAGATACCCGGGCGCAAGTATCAAATATAGATTTTTCACCTTTCCGAAAACTACCGCTTCATGGTAATCAGGGGTTTCAAACATCTTCGATAAACTTATGTAGTTATACCACGCCTAAATTACCGTTATATGGGATGTGGGCGTGGTTGTTGCCCGATTTTTTAAATTTTCAGCCATTGCGTATGTTGTACCAAGACCAACAACTGTGCCAAGTTTGGGAGATATTGGTGGAGCGGTTCCCGAAATATACACGTGTAATCATAAGTGGGCGTGGCAACGCACATTTTCCCAAAATTTATAATATTCTAATTTTTCGCCTCACAATAATTGTAAATATCAATTTTAAGTGAATAAGCATCAGTAGTTACTAAAATATCTGTTTTCGTATTTCCGAAAACTACAGTTATATAGGAGGTAGGCGTCGTTATTGTCCGATTTTGCCCATTTTCAATACCATCCGTCCTACGTCGAAAAGAAGTACACATACCAAGTTTCGTTGAGAAATATATTACTAGAGTTATCGTGTGCACAGACGGACGGACGGACATATAGTCGCCACTTAATCAATTTCTTTTTTATTATCTATCTATCTATTTATTATAATATCCTTGTGCCCAAGTGCCCTCGGGTATAAAAATTTTGCTGGAAAAATATTACGAATATTTACAAAAAAAAAACAACACGTGGTCATTTGTTTGAGTCACTGTATGTACATGTTGTATCTACATATGTACATATTCATACATAGGTTTCTCTAACATTCTCGAGCTTTTTCGGCATGTTTTCACACTCATATTAAACAGATGTCAACGAACCACTTTTATAACCACTCGAATACAGCGTGATACAAATAGAGACATACAGATATGCATACCTACAATGTACATATGTATGTATGTATGTATGGTAAATGAAGGGCAAACATGTGTCACACTAACCGACTTGGCATTTTATTATTTCTTAGTTTTACTATTAGTTTTGTTGATGAGTTAGAACATTTTTTAATAAAATATGTAATGTTTTATTTATTTTATTTTTTGATATTGGTTTTTATTTTTTTTAAGCCAGTGGTAAAAATAAGTCAACAACCCTTATCACAATGATATCGTGGCACCTTCAATGCTGTTTTTCTGATTAAAATATGTATTTAATTAGAGATTTTAATTAAGAACATAAAATTATAAAAAAGAACCCACTCAAGCCTTTGGGGTAAACGTACTCTAAATGCATGACATAATTTAATGTATTCGACTTTGATATGAGAAAATCCTAAGAAAATATGTACAATCAAAACAAAAGGAAATAAAATTATGTACTCCAAATATAGTTTACTTAACCTTCTATGCAAGTCGTCCAGAGTTTCTTCGAATCTTACAAATAGTGATTGAGTGATAGTTCTCTTCTGTGAGCCATTTAATTTTGGTTGTGAAGAGGAAATAATCACTGAGAGCTTAACCCGAAATATATGGCGGATGAAAAGGCAGTTATTCTGCTGCGAATTACAAATTTGCTATAGGAACCACGCGCGAGTGCCGCCGTGAATTTTCTTTTTGAAGAGCACGGGTTTTGCCACAAGCATCATAAAAAACTGTCTCTCAATCACCTAGTGACAGGCCGATTGCTCGGAGATCCAAGCTCAAAAACTCGTCTGGATTTCCATCCGATCATGCCATCGTTATCAATTGAAAAATTTAGTTTACTTAACCATTCGTACTTGATTCTTTTATGTACTTTTTTATTAAAATGGAAAAATTATTTAGTAAAACTTGGATATGAGCTTATTAAAAAAACTTTAAAATAGTTATCGTTTTCGATTCGGTTTCTTATTTGCATGAAATTATTTTCATCAGTATTGTAAATTTACAACTTTTAAATCGGTTTCATTTTATAATAAACCTCAAAAGAAATACTTTGTATTGATTCTTATTATTTTTTTACGGCTAAAAATAACAAAAGTTATGCTCCTCTTGCCGTTTGAATATTTTTTTGGAAAGGGCCCGAAATGTGCGGAACTAATCGCGAAAACACCGAAAAGTTCCGAAACATTCCGAATTGTCTTGAGACGTTCCGAAAAGTTCCGAAAAATCCCTTAAGGTTAAAAAAACTCCAAATGGGCTCCCAAAAGGCATGAAAAAATCCGAAAATTTATAAGTCAAATATATACATAAATATTTATCGTATAAATGATAAACAATAAATAATAATAACTAATAAATATTAAATAGGGAGAATACATAAATAAAATTGTATTTGTTATTCCAGAGATTTCATCGAGTTGTGCAAATGACATTGCTATTATTTATCTTATCAATTAATTATTTTGTTTGCGCAACTTATTTACCATTAAGAATTGCTCTCTAAACAACCATTTAAATGGAGTATTTTCGCCATTCAAGCGCGTAATCAATATACGCATAACTAACATTTAGAGTACCACTCAATTATGTAAGGAAGTACATACTTCTAAGCGAACACTAAACACTTCAACTTGTTTATTACCATAAATTTGCTATTACTTGAATTCTAATTAGCCTCTTTTCCCCCAATTTCTCTATCCCACCTCTTTGCAGTGAGTCCAGCTCGGTAGCCGCATCGACCGCAGATACCTCGTCACTACCACCCAGAGAGAAACCGCGCAGCATGAACAAACTCTGTCGTCAAGTGTCAATTGAATCACCCGGTCCAGTGGTGAAGAATTGTGTCTTCAATTTTTTCGTACCCATAGAGGACACACCACCACAGGGCGCTCGCATCAAAATCGTTTATGCCGGTGCTTGTTATCGTCGCCGTGATCGCTCAGCCTCAATCACCAGCATGTCGTCAGTGTCGTCAGATCTTAGTGACTATTGCCCGACTTTGCCCACTCAGTCGTCACCTGCACATCAGATGCGCGAAAATACAGCACATCAAGGCATACGCGAGGGTTCCATTTATGCCGGCTACGAAGTAGCCGGTGTTATTGAAGCACTTGGCGCCGAAATTACAGATGCCAACAACTATGGCCTACGTATTGGCCAACGTGTAGTGGTCTATCCATTCGATGAGGCACCTGCCGGTTATGCTGAATTGATGGTAGTACCCGATCTCAAGTACATAGTACCAATTCCTGATAATTTACCATTGAGCGTTGCCGCTCTATTGCCAACTGGTGCTTTGCTAGCGATGAATGCCGTCTTCAAGGCTTACGAAGTAGTCACAGAGTTGTCAAAGAAACGCCCAGCAGAAGAGGCGGATAAGAAGTTCAAAGTGCTGATTGTTGGCACTGGCGGCTTGGCATTGTGGGCTGTACGCATTGCTACACATCACTTCGCATCGACTGGGGCCAACAACTATGTTGACATTACTGTGGCCAGTCTGCGGGACGAAGGCTTCCGCTTGGCCACCGAGATTGAGAAGTAAGTTAATGGTGGAGGACGCGCTTTTTTTGTTATCAAGCGCATTAACTAAGTATGGTCTTAACTTTGCAGTGTCAGCGTAGTGCAGTGGAATGAGTGTCTCTATGAGCCACAACTGATCGAACGCACCAAGGATGTGTGCGGTGGCCCCGTGGATGTCGTTATTGATTTCGGCACAACTTCACGCAGTTTACATCGATCGATGCATTGTCTGACTAAGGTAATTAAGTAATTAAAGTTAAGTTTTTTTTTTTTTGTTATGAGTACTACAAAGACATTACTTCAAATAAATACTTTACACGTACATTACTTGAATGAAACAGATATTCATTTTAATTCTGCTTTTAGGGTGGTGTCGTACTCATAAGCGAAGATGTCGCTGAGAAACTAATGCCCAAATTTTCGCGCCTGGCTACTGAATACCAGCAGGAGATTATACCCATATCAAACGGCACAGTGGAGCAGCTGCACGAGCTCGTTCAATTAGTTGCCAGCAAAACGGTAAGCAAATAATTGATAATTTACTCATTTACTCAACCAAAAAGAAAATATATCAAACTATGTAGATTATACATTCTCTAAGTTCACTAGTAGTAGTTGTTGTTGTAACAGCATACAACTTTCCCCAGAGAGTTTTTAGGGAAGGATACTAGATATGGCGTTATGGATCTGTGTCGTTTCGGTCGCTTAGACCCGGCTGTCGTGGGAATTTCAGTCGATGGCATTAATTAATAAATTATAATTGGTTTTGTTTTTACCTGTACACATATTTAGAAAGAAAACTCTATTGGCTTTTGGTTTTGGTTTCTTTACTGACAAATCGATTAATTTTGCTTTTGTAAGGCAAACATGAAATGCAGAGTTTGCTTTACAAACGACTATTGTCCATATGACCGACTGCTGTAGAGATGAGGATGAAATATAATCAATTCAGGACTTCATATTCGAGTGTCCCATACTCCAAAGAATTCGCCTCAAACTTGCGAGAACTTTCAGCACTTATCACAAAACCTCGTTCAGTCGTAATGAAACGCAACAATTCCCCTAAAGCGTATTTGTCTTCTTCCAGCAACGACAATGCGTTTTAGAAGAAGTTGCAGTGGAATATCTGCTCCGAGCAACGACAGAAGTCGTCTGAGCTAATTCCCAGGCCTTGCTTGTAGGCTCGCAGCCTGCAATAGCATGTCAGTATAGCGCTCATAAGTGTTAAACTTGTCTTTAGTAGAGTGATTCCTAAACCTTTTGGAGTTGTAACATCCTATAGTTTTGCGGTATTCTGTAGCCTGGTGAATTCCCCCAATTTTCTCGTCTAAGACGCCGCTCCTGTTCTCTTTAATATTCGCTAATAGTATGTGGTCATATAGCAAAGACAGATTTGTATTCCTCTGAATTTCTCTACACATTCTCTTCTATAAGATAGAGCTTTTAGTGCAGCCGGAATTCTTTGCAAATGGCAATGTGTTCACCTATTATATGCATGTCTCTGCAGGTTTACGTCAACAAAAAAACTTCTATTTGGAAGATGCTAAAAATGTTTGCCTTAATTATGCCATCTCTATTAAACTGGTAAATGGGAATTTTGGCTTTGATTTTCTGATTAGCCTGCTTGAGACCAGCACGTCTTTTCTTCTGCCATCTCCCATGAATTTTAAAAACTTTTAGGTCTATTCTAGGACTATGTAAAGTGGTGTCAGGTTCGGCCTTGTTTCGATTTGGTGTTTTGGACAATCTGTTTTTGATTTGGAGCTTAAATAATATTTAGATACATTCATAGTTAATTACCATTGTTTAATTAGAATTTGCTTTTCATAAACAGATCGAACCGATACCGCATTCGGTATTCCCCTGCGAGCAAGCAACAGAAGTCGTGCAGAAATTATGTAATTCCGAAATACCCGGTCGTGCCATATTAAAGTTTCACGATATCGAATAAATCATCTTCAATCAGGAATGCATCGACTACAAGGATGAATGAGTTCATCTTTCCTTCACATCATCCCCAGTCGCCCAGTTAAATTCTGCTGTATCACAGATTAATTATTTATTACTTAACTAACCAAAACAATTTGTATGTATATTTAGTCCGAAAAGTATAAAGTTTTAGATGTAAAATCAGCAAAAAATTTATATGCGATAAAACTAGAGGAGAGTATGCATCATTTTGGTCGTCCGCACAAATACTTATGAGATCTTTGTGCATTTAAAATGTGGAAGAAAACCAAAAAAAGTATGTATTTAAATGCACTGAAATTATGTTATTAGTTGTTTTTGTTAGAAGAAAAACAAAACCATTACTACTTTTAATATTAAAATTTTTAAATTACGCTTTGGACGACCGATGCAGTACATATGTATGTATATGTGCATATAGATGTACATATGTATGTACATATATACATATGTTAACATACGATTATAATTAATCATCAACAGCATTACATACAGGGCTGCAAACCACTCCAAAAATCGGTGCGGTTCGGTATAGTGGCTCGAACCACTTACGAAAAAGCGTGTACCGGAACAAGAACCGGTTCACGAGTATCCCTAACCGCGGTTCGGTTCGGTTCAAGTGGTTCAATTTCTTTATGCTAAAGTATATAAATTTAACAAAAATATGACAAATCCATAATATAAAAATTAAAGGGTGAGATCAAATTTAAATATCCACATGTACTATAGTGGTGAAAAAATAGGGACGCGATATTTTATCAAGTATTACCTATTTTTCATTTCTTTATTTATTGTTTATTTTTTGAACATAATTATGAATAGTCTACACGGTTTTCATCTAAATTGCAAACTTCAATTTTTCATAGATTTTTTCATGTATGTTGGACAAATTTTTTCTATGGAAGAAAACAAAAAAAATATATATTTAAAATCAACAAAGTGGTTAGCCTAGTCGAGTATGTAGATTAATAAAACAGCACACTCAGAATTTTTAATTGACCCTCAATATCTTGGCTTAATGTTGAAAACCTCAACTTCGGTAGGCTGGAACTTATACTTGGCCTTGACTTCATATGTACAATAGCGTGGGCCGAAAATCCGCTTTTTTTTTAATTTTGGTTGTGTGAAAGATGAAAATTTGTGGTCAATATTTTAGGCTCGCCCAAGTCCAGCAGAGTTCAAGTGCTAAAAAATAATTTTCTTAGCTTACCTCGATTCTCTACCAAAAAAGTACATATTCCAAATTATGTAGGACTAATACTTTCAGTATCTTCGAAGTATTAATAAAAAAATAATAATTAATCAATATATTTATTAATTTTTATTTTTTGAGAACATTGCACTTTGATGGACTTGGGCGAGCCTAAGATATTGACCAAAAATTGTCATCTTTCACAAGATTGTCTTTAGAGCCATATTTTTGCTATTACCAATCAAAATCGAAAAAAGCGGATTTTCGGCTCACGATAATGTACAAGTATGGTCAAAATAATTTTAGTGCGGCATTTGTCTATTTTTCTTTTGTCGGTTTAATGTTCATCAATTTTTTATAAAATATAGCTCGTTATATAACAACAAGCATATAAATCCAAATTGCAAACTTTGTACGAAAATTAGAAAAAATCTACAAATTTCAACAAAATTGCATTAAAGATTCAAACTTTTTAATCCAAACGAAAAAAATCCGAATTTTTGGAATTTTTTATTTAACTGGCTTTGTTAAGTATTTTCTTCTATACAAAAAATAAATCAAGCATTATTTATATGGACGAAATTACAACTCACGGAGGTGCCATCAAACAAAAAAATGTTTGAAGTTTTACTATACGGGTTGCACTTTTAGACCAAGTGGTGTATTACAAAACTTGAAAAATGCTTCAGTGGACTTTCATTTTGAACCGAACCGAACCATTTTTTGGAGTGGTTTTCGGTTCGGTTTTGGCATTTCAAAATAAAAATGGTTCGGTTCGTGCTTCGGTTCGAGACCCGAAAAAAGCGACGGTTCGGTTCAAAACCGGTTTGCAGCCCTGATTTCATACGCAATCCTTATTACGCATAAGCATACATACATTCATACATACCTACAGCATGGTAATTCGCATTCATGCCAATAGTGGATATACTCCCAACTGACGACAAAACTCAAAACTATGTATTCACGGTTGTGTGAGAATAAAAATAATCAAAGGACAAGTTTTATCTAACTTATTCGTAATGTACTGTAATTTAAAATATCTTTGTAATAATCGTAAAAAACATCGATCCTAGCGAATTGAATGAGTTTATAAGATTACTCAAGAGCCAGTGGCATGAATGCCCGCACACATTTGCATGTACATATGTATGTGAGGTTAAAGTTAAAAACACAAGTCAACACGTTTTTAGGAGTACTCATACACACCAGTACACAGATTTGTCTTCAGTTTAAATATTTTTTGATCTACCTTATTGGACTAGTTGCACTTACAGATGCACTATTATATGTTCATACATACAAACATTTATACAAACATATTCATATACATATATTCGCAGTGTAAGAGCTCTTAGGTTTTAAGTTAGTTGCAATACTTTGCTTTCGGTAGTGATGGTTTAGTTATTGTTTTAAGCGCAACAACAAAATTTTAGTATAGTTTTGGAACCCCTGACTTCAACATTGTGATTAAAAATATTTTTGTATTTTATTTTACATTTTATTTTTATTTAATTTATCATGTATGTAGTATAAATATTTTGTTTGAAAACATCACTTCACCAAAATGTATTAGTATTTGAATTGGAAATTATTGTTTAGTTAGTTTACGAATACTTATTTATGTGTAATGATTTTTATAATTATTATTTCTGTAAATACATACTTTCGTATACTACTTACAAATTTATATTAACGGATTTATACTTCTAATTTTTAACAAATATTTTATTCTCAGTGTATCAAAAATAATGAACAAATATAAAAGAAAATAAAAAACAAATATCTTTGTAGATGTTCAATAATAATTTATGTATTATTAATTGTTACTTCTATTATTGTAATGCAATGTATGCGTACAAAAATGCTATTTGTACTCTTAAAATTTAAAAAATACTTCAAGTTATCTATCAACTCGCACAGTTATTTGTCATAAATGGCGAAAATTTGTGCAGTGTGGTACACGAAATTAAGAAAAATTTATTAAATAAAGTAAAAAACAGAAAATGTTACAAAAGGTTTTCTTTTTTTCTCGAAAGAATACTCCCACTCTCCTATTTAGAAGAATCGATATAGACGGTGTTGCTTTTGTAATAGTCAGATTATAATAACAAGGATATCCAGCTTTAATAGAACGTCAAAACGAAAAATCAATCGAATCAAAAGAGTTCAGAACAAAGAAGTAGCGAGCTGAAATGTGCCTTGTTCGTACATATGTATATCTACTTGAAATATCGAAGTAAAACATTTAGGAAAGTCAAGTAGTGCTCTTCGAGTGATTCTTTTGGTAGTGGTTGGTTGGCCTCCGAAATCGGCACCCACAGGTAGCGAGGCTTGTTATTAGAGATCAATGCGCTGTATTTTTTTGTAGTTTGTCGAATATCAATTACTACATAAATTTGACTACAATCAAGAACTCTCATCATTCACTTACCGTTTGCATTTTCTTCTTCTCCCTCCTCCTCTTCAATAAATACATTTGTAGAAATTACTTGCTGCTTAAAAATTTTATGTTTTCGCTTTTTATGTGAGCTCAAACCGGAAATCAATCGAAAGCGTTCACCACAAACTTTGCATTCATAGCGCTTAACATCTGAATGCAGTAGCTTATGACGGAAGAGGCCATGCATATTTGTAAACCCTTTGCCACAAATATTACAAATTTTATCACGTATATTTAAATGTGTACGTATGTGATCGTCTAACTGACGTTTTCGCAAAAAATCTTTAGGGCACATAGTACACTTAAATCTTCGCAAACGTTCGTGCATAATCTTTACATGCTCTGTCATTTGGTGCTTAAGGCGAAAGCCCTTGCCACAATGTTCACAAATACTTTTTCGCTCTCCGGTATGTACCATTTGGTGCATTTCCATGTCACGACGATTGGCAAATCCTTTCGCACAGTAGGGACAAAACCATTCGAATTCTTTTGTATGAGCGCGTATTTGATGCTCCCTTTTTATACTTCGTTGTGCAAAACGTTGTTCACAATAATCACATTTGTGTGGTAGCTCACCAATATTGTGCACTTTTAGCAAATGTGTCTGCAACGTGGCATTACTGCGTAATATACGCTCGCATATATGGCATTGTAAATTGTAGTCGGATTGTGGCAGAAAATTACAACGTGCTATGAAATCCTGCTCGTCTTTTGTTAGTGATTCATTTAGGATCTTCTTTTGCTGCAAGTTATAAAAGTGCTGCTTCAACCGAGAGATAGCGTAATAAAGCTCATCATGGCTGAATTCGACATTGTATATATGTTGTAAATTCGCGGCGATTTCTTCATAAGCTTTTTTGCGAATATTTAACACTGAATAATTAGGGTGAGTTTTGTCCCACAGTACAGGGTGCATGGCACAGAAGTCGATAAACCCAAGTGTAAATTCATCACTTACGGAAAATGAGATTTTCTGTAAATTCAACCGGAAAATTTTAGCCAAAAACATTGCGTAACATAAGTACATACACATATTGGTATTAAAGCAAGTTTTACTCAGTGTGAATTACTCACCTTATAGCCGTTACTACGTATTAGATGCATATTGTCCAATTCCGCATCAGCTAAAAATTTGCAGCGTTCGTAATAATATTTACGAATTGTATTTAAATCTCGGCATGAATAATAGCATCTTTTGTAAAAAATGTATAATCGTTTAATGTCACTGTTGATTTTTCCTTCCGTAAGCTGCAAACTATAGTTATTCAAAAAGAAGTCTTTTATTTTGATGATCGCTTGCCGGCGCTCCTTAAAGTCATTATAAGCTGGGTCATGTGGATTCCATAAACAAGGCTGATCGCGAAAGCATTGAATGAAATCACGTGTAATATTATTTCGGGTAGAAAACTTCACAACAGACTGCTGCAAAGGAAAGAACAAAATCTGCATACATGCCAAAACAAAACATCACAAATACTAAGTTTAGTTTTGTTGTTGTTGTAACGGCTACAACAACCCCGACCAGATTGTCGTTAAGCTCTACTAGCGGTAGCCCTAGGAAGCGTGCAGCCTCGATGGGGTCTGTCCATATGGACAGGGGCATCAGTAGGGTGGGGTTCAGTGCGCATGCGAAGAGATGCTGTGAGTCATGGGGCGCCTCTCCGCATGCCGGGCATTCGTTTACAGCATCCTCATTTATTCTGCTCAGGTATGAGTTCAACCTGCTACAGTATCCAGAGCGTAATTGGGCTATTGTGGTCCGAGTCTTCCGGAGAAGACGAAGTTCTATCTCGTCCACGTCTGGTGGTTGTGTGCCCAGAACGCCATTCACATGTCGCGAGTCTACATAACTCGAGACTGTCTCTCTGTGAATGCCGTGCAAGGCCTGTCGATAAGCTGTCGAGTCCAGAGGTTTATTGATGAACCTCTGGACTTCGGCCGTCAGGTCGTAGAGATGCCTCCTGACGTGCCTGGGCGAGGGCTCTTCGGCAAACAGTTGTCTATTTGGGTGACAACGTCTGCGGTCCCAACTAGAAACTGCTTGCAGACCATTGTTTTGCTCCTTAACGGGGAACATATGGGCCTCGTCGTGCAGGTGATGTTGCGACGACATCAAAAGGCATCCTGTCGCTCTCCTGAGTGCCGTGTTTTGGCAAGTTTGCAGCTTTATCCACTGCGTCCTACTAGTCCCGGCGACCACACAAGCGCTGCACAGTTCAGAACCGGCCGTGCGTTGCCTTTGCTCCAGGTGCTGCCGGCTAGCGACTTGAGGACCTTGTTGCGGCTTTTGTACTTTTTTGACAATTGCGGTTGTATGCGCCTAGAAGTAGAGCAAACTGTCGAAGGTTACTCCGCGGATCTTCGGGTTGTTCACCGTCAGCATTGGTTCGTCATCGACGTGAATTCCTAGTTATAGTCTGACCTCCTTCGTCCAGGTGGTAAACAGTGTTGCGGAGGATTTTGTAGGGGAGAGGGTTAGGCTCCGTGCAGTGCAGAAGCGAAAAAGCTCGGCGAGATAACCGTTTACTTTCGAGCATAGGTCATCAATTCCATTCCGAGACGCCATTATTGAACAATCGTCAAGCATAAGGGACAATGGAGACTCCCTCTGGTGGCGGAGGGAACTTTGAAATGTAAAAGTTAAACAGTAATGGGGAAAGGACACCTCCTTGTGGAACCCCCTGTTTTATTTTCCTAGGCTTGCTCGATTTGTCTCTAAAAGTTACTGACGAGTGACGACCACTCAGTTAATTCGCCGACCACCGTTTGGGTCCCTGTGGGAGAGAGGAGGCATCTATGTATTCTAGTAGCGTTGAATGACCGACAGTGTCGAACGCCTTAGACAGGTCCAGCGCTACTAGAATGGTTCTCTCACAGGGGCGGTTTCGGTTAAGGCCACGAGTTATCTGGGTATTTATGGCGTTAAGTGCTGTTGTTGTGCTGTGGACTTTACGGAACCCATGCTGATGCCTCGCTTGGGTCAGGTGGTTTGTATAGTGCGGGAGTAGAGGGGCCTCTAGTGTCTTCGCTACCGGAGAAAGGAGAATTAAACCGGCGATAGGACTCTCCTTTGTTGGACAGTTTCCCCGGTTTAAGCAGTGGGACCACTCTCCCCATTTTCCAGATGTCTGGAATGATGAGAATGGCCATTGACAGGTTGAGGACATTAGTTAAATAATCCACTCCCGCGGGACCCAAATTTTTCAAAATTAACATGCAAATTCCGTCGGGTCGGTGGCTTTGGAGGCTTTCGCCTACCTTTACGCTGCCCATAATCCTGGTGGGTGCATCGCCCTTCATTGTGCAGAATGTCGAATCGTCTATCTGCTCAGCGAATTGTGTTCCCATACAATCGTTTGACAGGCTTGAATGCCAAGATCGTGGTGCGCATTAAAGTCACCAACTACCATCACCTCTGAGGAGCGCACCTATTTCAGGGTGATATCCTGCCGGGCAGCTAGTGACAGGGGGTATATATACGTTAAATATTTCGAGCTCGAAATCGCCTGACCGGACAGCAATATCCTGACATTCTAGGATAGTATCTCTGCGGTCGATGTTTGCTTCGATAAGACGTTACTGCACGGTGTGGTGCGCGATGAACGCTAGGCCATCACCATTATCTCGCTCGCGATCTCGACGGTGCACGTTGTATCCGACGCAATTCAACAATGTTGAATTGCCATGCAGCTTCGTCTCTTGGACCGCAGCTAATAATATTCCGTGCCGGCCCATAAAGACTGTTATCACCTCGATCTTTCTCTGAATTATAGTTAAATTGTAAAATCTTCGTGTGCCTAGTGAGACTTATTGGAATGTGAGGCGTTGCCGGACCGCCACATGCTGTGCTTGCTGCTGCAAACACTGTTGCCCTGTGGTGGTAGTGCGCGGTAGTCCCAAAGACTTTTTGGGGAGTGTTGGCGGAATCCGTTGTACCGTGGAGGCAGCAAGGGGCCACATATGCGTTGGTCTACTGCATGTGAGTCGTAAGGCCTGAGCAAACTCGGAGGTGGATCCAACAAATACATGTGTTGCATCTAACGGAGGTGGAGTTGTGGTGGAGTCGTCTCTGGCACACTCAGCAGGTATAGGTTTCTGGTCCAGCGTTCGACTCAATGCCAGCCCTGAGCAGAAGTATGCGAAGAAGATGTAGCCCTATGGACGTACAACTTTTGAGGGATTGCACCGACCTAAACGGGGTTACATCGCCGAAACAACAGCCCTTGGTCGGCTAAAACTCGAATCATTCCGGTAAGTAGAACGAGCTGTCGTGGGAAAGTTTGTTCGTTAGTTTTGTTCATAACTTACGGTTTGGCGTTTATCTTGAAGCGTATCTATGCCATCATCTGATAAGTCACATCCACTTTGCGTGCCATAGTTATATTCTTTTTCATTTGATGACTTGAAATAAAATTAAAACAAATCAAATGACTTACTAAAACCAGCTACAAAAACATTTACCTCATTTTCACTTTGGCCAACGAAAGAACTTTCGCTTTCCGTCTCCGTAATGGGACCTTGTTCGAGCACCGATTTTGCGTAGGGTTCTAGAAACGAGCAGGCTTTTAAGTAGTTTTCTTCAATAGCCGAAATTTCGATTCCTTCCTCCAACCTTCTAGCTATGTCAATATATTGACGGCGAAGTTCAGAAAGAGACTCTTCTAAATTAGATGTAGAAATTAGCATATTTTGCTCGGCAAACGCTCTTAATATATCCTTTTTTGCAAGACATTGTTTTCTATTGGTATTATTACCGAAATTTTTCATTGACCAAAGAGTGGGAAAGAATTGGTATATTTCAATGAATTTGTGCGTTGCTACATTTTCAACTTTCAAATCTATATTAATCTGAAATCATAGTTGAGTTTTACGAAACTAATGTTTTTATTTGCTTTTATACTTGAACTCATCTCACCTCTTGTGTAAAAGATTCTGGAGATACAGGATTTTGATTCATGTTAAAATGTAAATCCCCCTGTGAATCATTTATATCTTCTTCGTAAATAGATTTGTTTAATGAGTTTTCATTATCAGAATCTACAACTAGTACGTTCTCCGCACTCTCGGCATTGACATCTTGATCCAGTTGACTTTCCTCGGATATATCTTCCAATTCATTAACCTTTTTATTCAACTCACTCTGGTTCGGGGAAATCCTTCTATCATTCGTTTCCATGTCTACGTCGACACAATGCGTATGACAATCCACCGTTGTCAGTCTTTTACTTTCGACCTGTGATTCCAATGCATCCTCAGGACATTCAATAAGCCATTGTGTTTCTTCTTCAACACCCATATGAAGCTCCCTTAAATGCTGCAGAAATGTTGCCCATTGACCATAATTTTTGTCACAATAAAGGCATTTCAATGCAAAATATTTATACTGGCTAGTGGCCAAGACATAACCACATGGTCTAAGGTCTGACAAAATGGAAGCATTGCTCATTATTATTAACTATTTATGCCCTCGGTCGTCGGTCACAATTAAACTATTGATCACTTATGATGTGCAAAACGTATACCAAGGCGAATTTATACATATATTTATTTATGTTTTTATTTATTTATTTATTATTTATTTATATAGCTTCGCCTCGAAATATACGAAAAAATACATTTTATACAAAACAAACCGTGAATTCGCCTTGCAGTAGAGCTGGGATATTATCGATAGTAACATCGATAGTATCGATAGTTAAAAACTGTCGCCACTATCGATCGTTTTTGAAAACTATCGATGTCAGTTTTAGCAAGACTTCAGAATGTCTCTTCATTACATCTCTACATTAATTTATTTTTTTTTATGCAAGAAAATTCACAACACAGGCGGGAAAAATAAAAATTAAGTCACTGGGATTTTTAGCAACTATAAGCTTACACTGAGTTATAGTAAAATTTAATAAGCTATAAAACTGCTTACACAAAATGTTTATAGAAACTCGAATTAAAAAGCATGAATTTTTAATTATATGGTAGTTTTTTGTTTTGTAAATTTTTTATAAAAAATTAGCAGACACTAAATAAACAAAAAAAGTAGTCAAAACTGCTAAAAAATGTTGTGGTGCTATTATTTTGAGCATTACTATATTCGTTTTCTTATAAAATGGTAAAATGTTAATAATTTCCCTTGTACGGATTTTGATATGCTCCTCCGCATTTGATCTCAGTTGAACTTTTATACGAATGAGTTGTCAATTTAAACGAATATCTTTTATTTTTTTGTTTTGTAGTATTATAAATGTATTTTTATAGCGAATTTCACTTCTTTGCACTTTAAAAGGGACAAACACAATCCGATTTTAATTTTGCCATATAAAAAATAAATTCAGATTTTGCCTGTCGCTATTCAAGGGGATGCAAGGGTATGTATGTAAGTTATATAATTCAGACGCATAAATTAATAAGTTTATTTTATTATTATAAAAAGTTATTTTTGATGCACTCAAATCAAAAAAAAAAAATATACAATCTCTTTAATTTACAAAGTAGTTTATAAATTTTAAACTACTCGCCATCAACACCACCTTGTATAAATTCGCCTTGGTCAAAATTATGTGTTTGTAGTAAAATGAATTCGCCTTGTTTACAACAAACACATCATTTTGACATTTAGTAGTACCGCGGCGAAAATTTAATTCTCCATCAACACCACCTTGTATAAATTCGACTATTCAAGGCGAATTTATACAAGGTGGTGTTCAAGGCGAAATACCTGGTAACCTGTACAACTGGGTTCACACAGAGAAACTTTTGTTGCTCATTTCGGCAATTTCTATTTTGGTGTAGCCCTTCGCGTTAACACACAGCAATTCTTTTGTACACAATTGTTGTTGTCAGCTGTGAACGACCAATTAGAATTACTCAGAGGAACGAGAGCACAAAACGTGTTGCCAGAGCACGAGAGCAACTCCGTGCCCTTTTCCTTTCCTCGTCCCTCCCTCTCGCACAAGTAACAAGTTGCCGCGACAAAAGTTTCTCTGTCTGAACCTAGACTAAGGGTTGAATTTTGCTGAAATTTTTACATTTATCCCCAAAACTCGTTTGATGAAGTGATAAACTTTGGTCAAATAGATTTCCATACAAAGTTTGACAGTTCACTTATCAAAATGGTAAATTTACCCCTTTATCAAGTTTATCAAGAGTTTATCACTTTTGAGTTATTAATTCATGAACCAAAAATACAAGATCACGTAAGAACGCGACGTTGTATTTGTAACTGGTTTTGAGAAAAAAGTTTGGGAAAGCGGGTTCGTCAGCTGAGCGTTTGTTTACATCACAAGCACCACTATTTTACACTTTTATTCAAGTAAAGAAAAGTTAATTCAACATGACAACACATTTTAAAGCATTTTGTTGCATCATTTTACCTAAATTGTGCGTTTAAAGTGGCTGACAATAATTTTGGCTAATTTTGGTTTTCGTTGTTTTCTTTGCTTTGTTTACTTTTCGCTCGTTTTCCAGTGAAACAAGATGGCGTAGAACCCGCTAAAAAAATCGACTTTTTTCACTCTCTTGTTCTTACGTGATCTTGTGTCTTTCGTTCATGGATGGGCACTGTCACACCGTCAGGTTTTATTGACGTGATCCAAGTATCGCGATATTTATTGACGGTGTAGCATGCAGTATTGATGGATCGTGATACATATCGCAAAATTTCTAAAAATTTTGAAATCAGGATCGCGGATCGCAATACCATCAATAAATATTGAACGTGTAGCACTTTCAAAACGCGATCCATACATTTCGTCAGTACATCTTTTACTCTCATAATGCGAACATTGGCTCTGCCTTCGCTCTCGGGGCTTAAAATCTTGCAAAACAAATTTTAATTAACATTGGAAATTTTAAAATAATTGTGGAATGCATTATCTGTAAATTATACGTACAAAATGAAAATATTTTCTTGCGTCATAATAAGCTTTCAGCACAAAAATTATGCAAATACTCACGCGATAAATATTGAACATGTAGCATTCGTGCGCGAGCCATCAATCCATCAATATGGATGGCGATCCAAATATCGTGATAATTACTGACCGTGTGACAGAGCCCGATGGAAAGCAAATGTCAAGGCGCGCAAATGTCATTTGAATTGGCGCCAAGAAAAGAAAACAACGTTTTGGTGCTTGCGCAGAGCATTGAGGAGCGAAGCTGCTCCAATTATTAATTTCTTTGCTGAGTTTGCATTAAAAAATTTTTAAATTATGGTACTCAAAGAAAATAAGCCCAATAAGGCACCAGTTGTGAAGTGGATCGGTACCAACGAAAGCATAGTTGATGTGCCTAGATTGGCTCATAAAGAAGTGAGCTTTTATCGAAAGTGTATTTTTGAAGATTTAACGCTTAGTTTGGGTGACTTTGTACTTGTGTCCAATGCTGATGCTGCTGAGCCTGATACCGTAGAAGGCTGTGACATTGGAAAAATATTGTATCTGTATGAACTGCATGACGCTGTCGATCGTGATCCGTACCGGGCCATTGTTCAGTGGTACTCTCGTCCTGAGTGTGTGCCACACAAAGAATTTGATCGAGACGATCTTTGTATTGATTTCAATTCGGAACTGATAGAAGAACACCGCCCTTATGACCCAGATATTTCACTAGAAACAATTTTTCGTAAATGTATCGTTTTGTTTGGTGGAACTGAGGAGTGTGCCAGCGCTATTCTACATAAATACAAAGCAAAACGGAACGAGTGTCCAATGTTTGTGTGCCGATATAAGTTTATTAAAGATAAAAACTCATACAGGCTGGTACCATTGGAATGGAATACCGATGATTTGACTGCTACTGGGGTAAAAACCCGTGGACGCAACGATTCGCCGACTACTACCAAGAAAACGAAATCGGCACGCGTAGCTAGAAGTGCATCAGTACGTAAGCAAAAGGTTGATGCCGACGTAGCAGTTAGAAAGCGTAGAGCGTCCGTTGCTGCTGCGACGGCATTGGAGTTCATTGACTG
Organism: Rhagoletis pomonella; assembly: GCF_013731165.1. Taxonomy (NCBI): domain Eukaryota; kingdom Metazoa; phylum Arthropoda; class Insecta; order Diptera; family Tephritidae; genus Rhagoletis; species Rhagoletis pomonella. The sequence continues at coordinate 38,913,799 of NW_023458561.1, read as the reverse complement.
CAACGTTTACGAAAGAGCAGACAAAGTATCGCCTATAAAAATAGTTGGTGGAAGAAATGTGGTACGCTTGTCAGCGAAAAAGAAAATTGCGGCAGGAAATGAGGCAATTGGTGGCTTCACTCCCACATCGCCACTCACCGAACGCAATAGGAAAGTGACAACACCAACAACACGTGTCTCAGCTGCTCGTCGTAATCTAAATTTGAGTTTGGATAATGGCGCTGACACCAGTGTAGAATCTGATTGTCTTAATTATTCTATAGTCAGAACACCAACAACTGAAGAACCGACCAGCGAAATGAAAATCAAATTTAGATTGTCCGCAAAGTAATTGTTAACAAGTAATTTTTAAGCAAAAAAACAAAACCGACTTCAATTCTCATATAAAAATTTAAGATTATCGTTAATTTCTGAAGGATCCAATGATTGGATTTAAACCAAATTATGTGGTAACTTACTGACAAAAAAAATTGCGACGAACTTTTTGTGAAGTCGGTTAAAAATTTAATGGGGAAACTTATTTAAAAATTTTCTAACAAATATCTATTTTATCTCTATATTTTTAGACAACAAGCTTCTAAGCTTGCAGCCATGGACGAGCAATTCAACGATCCACTTTCCATGAATGTAGTAGAGCATACAATCAAAAACACATCAGAGGAAATCTATTCCACCCCCACCAAGAAATCGAAAAGAGTTAGCGATGATACAGATATGACGCCATCTACACGACGCAAAAGTATACTAAAATCAGCCACAAGACAGCAAGGTAGTTTAACTATAACCTTTTTCAGTGTGAATTGTTATAACGATTTTATTTTAGTTGATAGCACGCCAAAACGAAGTATTCAACTGTCGGATATTGTTGAAAAGAGAGTATTCAACGATGAAGATTACATTTCCACACCAAAACGTAAGCCAAAAGGAGATGACAATGATATTAAACGATCGGCACTTAAAAATGCGGCAATCATTCGTCGTCGCAATTCTACTACAGCTGTAGCAGGTGCGATGACTCCTTCGCAAAAACTCAAACTGATGCGCCGTGGTGAGTTATCACCAACAATGGAACATAGGCAAACCTCTGTTTCGACTGAAGCTCGACGAAAATCGGATTTACAACTAGCACGAGAACGCTTACATGTTTCTGTGGTACCACAAAGCCTTCCATGTCGTGAAAAGGAATTTGAAAATGTGTACGCATTTTTAGAAGGAAAAATTCTAGATCAATGTGGCGGCTGCATGTATGTGTCAGGTGTGCCTGGAACTGGGAAAACAGCAACAGTTACTGGTGTAATACGCGCGTTGCAGTGTAAACAAAAAGATGATGAACTGCCCGCTTTTGAGTTTGTTGAAATCAATGGTATGCGATTAACGGAACCACGGCAGGCATATGTACAAATCTATAAGCAATTAACTGGTAAAACTGTTTCCTGGGAACAAGCACATTCGCTGCTTGAAAAGCGTTTCACCACATCAGCACCGCGTCGCATTCCTACAGTGCTTTTAGTTGATGAATTAGATGTACTGTGCAATCGACGTCAGGATGTTGTATACAATCTACTGGATTGGCCAACAAAATCTTCCGCACGCTTGGTAGTGGTGACTATAGCTAATACAATGGATTTGCCAGAGCGCCTACTAATGGGTAAATTGCACACAATTGTAATTAACTTTTCTTTATTTAATATTTTTTATATATATAAAAGGCAAGGTAACATCGCGTCTTGGGCTAACACGTCTTACCTTCCAACCTTACACACACAAGCAATTGCAAGAAATAGTGACAATGCGTTTATGTGGTTCAGATGCCTTTAAAAGTGATGCTGTTCAACTTGTAGCACGGTATGTATCGTACATACGCATATGAGTGTATAACAATAGCCGTCATCGATTCGCCCCTTCTCTGCTCGCTATGTTTGAGTTCCGGTCGCTTAAAGAAGAATTTTGCATGTGAAACCAACAACAAAGTTATCTGGCATGGATAGACGATAGCTAGTTTGGTTGTACCTCATTGAGTTTGTTCGTTTCGCCACTCGCTACCTGTTGGCGAATCGATAACGGCTAAAAAGTATTTAAACATACTTCCGATCTATTTTTTCATTACAGTAAAGTGGCTGCAGTTTCAGGTGATGCTCGACGTGCCTTGGACATATGTCGGCGCGCTACCGAAATCGCAGAAGCAGCCATACTTCCTAGGGACAGTGACAATTCTACGCCAGTTCAAAAATTTGTTGGCATTGCACATGTGCAGCAGGCACTTTCGGAAATGATTGCTAGCGCAAAAGTACAAGCAATAAAGAATTGCTCACGCATGGAGCAACTCTTTTTGCAGGCTGTGCTCGCCGAAGTGACTCGTACAGGAGTCGAGGAAACGTCCTTCTTAGGTGTTTACTCACAAGTCGAAAATTTAGCACCTTTCGAAGGTATAACTGC
>NW_023458561.1:38908446-38911353 GCF_013731165.1 Rhagoletis pomonella | reverse complement strand
GCAAAATATGCATAATGAAATACAGAAATGCAATAAATTGAGCAGAGTACATATTGAGTGTTACAAGGATGCCCACAATGATTGGATTATATGCAGTTTGACCAACGTAACCAGGATTAAGATCAATAGTAGCAAAACTATTTGAATTGCCCTGAAAAAATTTAATTCGTAAATATGAAAAGCTATGTAAGCCACTTACCTGATAAAAGTAGAACATATTTGCGACAAATATAGTACACAGGACTTTTGCTAAGAGCTTGTGTGTACGTAGAATTATATCTAATCTGTCACACAACTCATAAGTCATTGAAAGAGTGTATATCACATAAGCGACTAGAACCGCGTTGTGCGGTTTATGCAGCAGTAGCGAAATCGTAAGTAAAGAAGTAAGTAGAATATTGTTGCAACCTGTTGAGTAGGTGCGCGTTCGGAACCCGTTCAGTCGTTTCGAGTTTACTATCACAGTTGATAAGCCAAGGCAAGTGGTAATACCGACAATGAGCCAAAATATATTCAGAATAATGTTATCACTGAAATTATATAACGATGAATAGAATCAGTTTAAAACGTTTGGCAACTTATCAAAGAGTTTTAAAAAGGCACTGGCAGCTTTTTTTTTAGTTACTCACCAACAGCTTGTGTCAAACACAAAGAGAACACGTCCTTTAGAAGCCCGATAGCAATAAATCAGCATTGCAGCTAAAGAATAAGCCACAACTTCTTTACGGGTTTGAACGAGTGCCTGTTGGCGTAGGCACAACGAAAATAGGGCAAGTCCTATGAAAATTAAAGTTCAATAAATATGTGAGACGCTTGGAAATATGGTTTATACGCACCAGTTGCAAACAGACAGCTTAACAATGCCTTAGAATTTACTTGATTAATGTAAGATGCGACAAGGTTAAAACGTGCTAAAATTCCCAAGCCGGCAATCGTTAGCAATGAATAGCGGGATTTTAAAATCTTCATAAATAAAATTTTCGATAATGCTGCGCTGCCGACACACATTTCCGGTTTGTTATCCCACAAGTCTCTACTGAAGCTTCGCAGGTACAGCAAAATTAATGCACTCGTACCTAGATAGTGCCAAGTTTTTTCTTCACCTTCGATGAACGACGAAGATGCCAATGATAACGTTTGGAATATTAAGCAACCCAAAAGCGCCCAGGTAAGGCTTGGAAGTGATATCCTGATATCTTTGCCAGCATAAAAATTGCTCCAAAAAAAGTTGACTATATTTACTATGAAGTAAACGAGTGTCACTATAGCCAGCAAAAGCCCAAAGTTGCTTGCAGTGCCAATAGCAGTAAGGTAACGTTGGAGGTAACACCATTTATATATGCATACGGCAATTGCAATAACGCCAAGGAATGTGCATTTTCCGTTAATAAAATTGTGCTCCTTTATATTGTAAAATATCACCAGTGTTTGTAAAACCACCTAAAACGAAGTAGTAAAAAAATTTTACATAAAAAAATGCTTGACATATTCACGTTTATTTTTATTCACTACCAATGTGGTTAGCATTAGTCCTATGGTAATGAGTCCATAGTCGAATCGCACCAAAGAGTCGGATAATTTTTCAGAAATTTCCCGTGACACCCGTAAATAATGCACTTTGGCATCTTCGAAAATAAATGCATTGCCAAAGTTTTCATTTCGTTTGAGATAAAGGAAACGTTTATGCGCTGACTTGGCATGTTCAAACCATTTTCTTTTAGCTGAAATTTTTTAAAAACACACCATAAGCAAATAAATTTAGTGGTGGAAGAAGTATACTCACAACTGGACTGCATATATTTTTGACCGAATTTTCTCTCAACTTTCCGCACTAAATGCAAAGCATTGTAATAATACGCGTACAGTTGATCTTCGAAAGATAGGTCAGATAAGAGCTCAGGAATCAAACAACCGATAGACATTGGTGGTATTTCTATAGACCACAATAATGCTAATGTAGGTGCTACGTCAATTTGATGATACTCTTTAGAATTGATACTAAAATTTTTAAATTAACTAATTTTCATAATTAAATATGTTTTATGCAAACCTTGAAGTGCTACAGTTTTCCTTGAATACAAATAAGGGCACATACATTTCGCCATAAGTGCTGCCTCCATGTCCACCCCCATCCTTCATACCATGGTCACCAGTCAATAGGAGTAGCTGCCTGTGAAAGCTCTTTTTATCAAATTGTAAATCAATTTCCATCAATAAAAATTGGATTTGATTATTACATACTTTTGTTGTAGAAACTTTTTGCACGACTTCATCCATTTCATTTAACTTTAATGGAATTTTTGGACTTTCACTGCCTTCTACATGTCCAACATGGTCCAAACCTAGATAATGTAACACTAACAACATCCAATCTGTTTGCTGAAGCTCATTAGTTAGTACCTCGGTAACATTCTTGTCGCCCTACGCATAGGATGGCTAACGTTTCAAACATACAAAAATACTCGCCGTAGTGTACATATTTATATACCTACCTCAAAAAAGTCGTTTACAAAAAATGAATCCAAATTAGCTGTAGAGCGTTTAAATTGTTTGGGGAATAGGCTTATCCACGTGCGATCACCAGCGAAAACCGTAGTTTCATTACGTTCTTTTAGGCGATGCAGTAGTGAATCTGACAGCTGTTCGACATGACCAATGTTTAGGATGATGTCAATGAAGTTGGAAACGGTACCAGTTGTTAGGCTTTTAAGGCGAGGCATAGTCACGGTAGGTATATTGACTCTCAATTTAAGTCTACTGCACGAGTTTTTGTAAGAAAATGGCATACTCATTGGTGTAGGAAAATCTGAGCGCAGTGCATCCACTAACATAAGTATAGTCTGAGCATAAACTTGAGCCGGCGGCTTCAATCTGCGTGTGAATACAGGCATAGCTATATATATGCTT
>NW_023458561.1:38906320-38908346 GCF_013731165.1 Rhagoletis pomonella | reverse complement strand
GCGGCTTCAATCTGCGTGTGAATACAGGCATAGCTATATATATGCTTTAGATGCTTAGTGAACTTATAGACTTGACTTACCTCAACTCGTCCAAATTTTGTGGGCGGCCCTCTCCTGTACCATGTTCTGCGGAATAGTTATTTATTGGAAAGAAACCAATCAAAAAAATAGTTGCACCAGAAACAAATGTAATAATCATCCATAACAAAACCAATTTGATGTATGGGGTTTCCTCATGCATGTATGCATTTTTAAACATTTTTTAGTTTATAATCACGAAAATCATTTGATGGTATTTTCACGGAAATCATCCAATACATTGTAGGGATGGCAAAGTCGACTTCGACTATCGACCAAAATCGACTTTTTACTCCTGAAAGTCGAATTTTAGTGATCAACTTTTAGTTTATGGAAGTCGACTGAAGTCGACTTTTCACTTTCGACTCTCGACTTTTTTTGATTTATTTGCATATAAAAGCTGATCTGCTAACAAGGGCGCAGAGTGCTTTTTGCTCGTATTTAAAAAAAAATTGCCAATAAAACTGAAGTGAAATTTGAAAAGTGTGGTAGATATAGCATTGACACATTAAGTTAAACTTTTGGCAGATAAAATTAATCTTCTGGCAAATAAATTTAGTCTTTTGGCAAATAAATTTAATCTTTTGACAAATAAAATTAATCTTTTGGCAAATAAATTTAATCTTTTGGCAAATAAATTTAACCTTTTGGAGGGTACTGTTTATGAATTTGTACAACGATTTTGGGTTGCTGTGCCCAAACGCGTGAATCGAATCAAAAAACTTTTACACACACTTGTAGACAACAGTTCACGCTGGGGCGGTGCCCCAGTTATGTCACGCAGAAAGGAGAATTCTACGTAGTAAGGGTTATAATCCCTAAGCGCGGCCGAAGGCCGCCTACGCAGAAAGGTGTTCTCTGCAAAAGGTGTTCACCCCCCTTCTTCGGACGCAAGTTTAACTTTGTTTTTTCCTTGCAAAAAATCTAAAATCCCCTATTTTCAAACAGCTCCCCAGAGGTCTGTGGGAGGGGTTGGGGGGGGAGCGGTGACTTTTCATAAAGCGGCGTCAATCCTCTTTCGTTTAGGGGGGATTTGTGGGGCCCACACCCCGTCCCCCTCCGCCCGCACCCCTAAATCGTTGAACAAATAGCTAAACATTTCCCCTTTTGGCAAATAAAATTAATCTTTTGGCAAATAAATTTAATCTTTTAGCAAATAAAATTAAACTCTACTATAGTACTAAACAGTGTTTGAAAAAGTAAAAAATGCACTAAAAAACTGCTGTTGCTAAGCTAGGAAAGCATTTTTTTTTAACTTTTGTCGCTTAGCTTTACTGCGCCTATATCAACAGTTAACCTCCAGGACAGCTGAAAAGTGTTTTTCTGTTCTGTCGATTTGACTGCTCACTTTCAAATAGTTCTGTCACAGCATGGTCTCAAATATTCGTCAAGCTATCTGGCGCATTTTATTTCAACCAAACCAAGGGCCAAAAAAAAAACCATTTTCGATGAGCACCCTAATGTACATATGTGCGTATGCACATAAATAAATTTTTTTTTGTACCTTCAATTGAAAATATATTAAGGGAGTTCAAGATTTGTAGCATTTTAGATGGTTTTTTTATCTCATTTGGCCATAATGCGTGGTTTGGTTGAAATAAAATGCGCCAGATAGTTCGACGAATACAGGTTTGCCGAAGTCAATATCAGTATGAGCTGTTATAAGCATCGTTCACTTGTGGTGGCTGTATTTGCAAGACAGCACGCTTTGCGCTGGTGTCCGTTCATCCCCCGTTTTTAACGTGAGTAGGCTTAAAGTCACAAAAACGGCACCCTTTGCCAATGTCTGGTACTGAAGTACTTGGATATAATTTTGAACTTAAGAGCGAAATACACCACACAAGCGGTTTGACAAACCAAGCGAAATTTCCCTTTGTTTCAAGCCATTTGTGCTGTGTATGGGGGTGTTTGAAGGTTTGACAAACCGCTTGAGGGAAATTTGAGCAAA
>NW_023458561.1:38904724-38906310 GCF_013731165.1 Rhagoletis pomonella | reverse complement strand
TTGAAGGTTTGACAAACCGCTTGAGGGAAATTTGAGCAAAAATCAAATTTTTTTGATTTTCTGGCCGCCATGTTGACGTTTGATCAAACCGCTTGCGATGTGGATGGTAAAATCGCCTCAATTGCAACTGAAATTTCACCAAGTGAAGACGTAAGGGAGAATAATGGTAGAAAACTAAAATTCTGTGCTTGAACGACTCATGTTTGCATGGTCTATGGCAAAATGGGAAAAGTATGTTTGACAAGCCGCTTGTGTGGTGTATTTCGCTCTTAAGTTTAAACGATAATTTTACCATTTATCGGACCCTATTTATAGCAAAAGTAAGTAAAATAAAAGTTTTTATTGCGGTATGACAATTTTTTATATATAAACGTAATAAATAAAACCGTATTATAAAGTACTTGGTATTGAAGAAGTCGAAATGCGCACATCAACAGAAAAAAGAAAGTCGCAAAACGAAAAGACGAGCAAAACTTAAAGTGCTGTGGAAAAATAAAATAAGGTTTATAAAATAGTTAATTTAAAATGCAGAAAAAAGTACCTTTGTTGTACCCTTAGGTTGATGCGGCTGTGTTTGTACCTTTGTGTCATTGTATTTTATCGAAATTTTGTAATCCCATCACTAATCATACGAAAACAAAAAACGTCAAAAAGTTCTAGAAGGAAAATTAATTGTGGTCCTGGTGATGGGAGCGTAAGTTGATTTATTTATGATTCAAAAAAACTATTATATCTTTATTGTACAAATTGAACAGGAAATAAAGCACAACTCATGTCAGCATACACATCAAATTGGCGTGAGCTTTATTTTTAATCTCCTCGGCCAGGACACAATTCACAACTTTTAATAACACAATGAACAAGGAGAACGGATTTACGAATCCAATGTTAAAAAATTGCATCGAAATCGGCGTTTCTCAACCATTGCAGTCCTATTGCGATGGGGATTTAGTAGAAACAAAATGAAAAGATCCAGAGCCATTTGTATCATAAAAAAATTGCTGAAGTTTAACTGGGACAGAAGATGGGAGAGAAAACCACTGAACAAACTTATCTGGTTGACACAATCCTACAAGGGAATAAGTGCACATATTAGGGAAACTTTGTTTATTTAATGTTTATTACACTGTACTTAGTGTAATATATTTAGCTTTTAATTTGATGTGATGTACTTAGCTTCTGATTTTTGATTGATTAATAATTAGTTCATAAGATAAGTGTCATAAATGAAAAATTTCTATATCATGCGTGACAGATCACACTTGACGAATTTTTACATCAACTGTGAGTAATCAACAATGATATGAAAACATCTCAGACTTGGTAAGACTTGTCTAAATAGTCAACTTTTTATTCCGACTTGTCTGATATCAGGAATTGGCTGGCAAATGTGCTAGCTGGGATGTGTGAGCGAGTGAACATACTGCCATACCTAAACAAAAGCGTCGAGCGGAGCGGTTTCTGACGCCTAGCGTTAGTGCCGAAGTGCCATACCTAAACAAAAGCGTCAACGAAAAGTTTTAGTAAGTTTTTCCACTCATTTACAGCCCTATTCCGGTTTTGCAATAGAATGACAATTAATCATC
>NW_023458561.1:38901448-38904624 GCF_013731165.1 Rhagoletis pomonella | reverse complement strand
GGCGAATGAAAGTATTGGTCTAATAACACCAACTTGTATTAATTCGCTCGCTTGTTTGTCCACGTTTTGATGATGTCTAGGGCTCGGAATCTCATGCAAATGCATGTTTTTATTGTGCATATTCAAACGGAAATTGTAAAGTTTCCTTTACGAATCATGAAATTTCCTTTAAAATGGCATTCAATCGTTAGTGAATATTTAGCATATTTTGCAGTAAATGCATAGTTTTGCATATATGTATTGCAAAAATACCTATTTGTGCATATTTATTGCGCATATTTTATTATATTTTACAATAAACGCATATAGTTATACATGTTTCTGCTTTTTTTAAATTTAAAATCATTTAAATTTAGTGCGAAATCTCTTGACAAAAAAAAATTACCGATAATTTTTTCCAAAATATTCATCTGAATATCTTCTTGGATAGCCAAGCGGCCATTAAGACCCTCCCTTATACCTCTGTTAGATCTCAACTAGTGGAGGACTGTAGAAGAAAGCTAGCATATATCTCTGATCAATATGAAATTACTCTACTAAGGGTCCCGGGACATAGAGACATTTGCGGAAACGAGGCAGCGGACGAACTGGCAAGGTGCGGATCGGCACTGAACGTGTCCCACTAAAAAGTTACCGAAATTTATCACTCCAAGGCCAAGAAGAGGTGGAACCATGAAGGATGTACAGGATTATCCGGCAGTTCTGGGTGTCCTACGACCCATTTAAAACCAAATCTCTCTTAGGAATGAACAAAGGATTGGCCTGTAACAAGTTTTGTCTCAGTTGCGATGACCGTGGCTCAAAAGAGACAGCCGAACACTTTCTGTGCGAGTGTCCAGCCCTTGCAAGGATGTGGCTTTAGGCACTCGGCAAGCCATTCCTGCAGGACGTTTTAGAGTGCAGCTGCCTCTTTATGTATGATGTACTGAAATTCATTAAAGCCGCAAAATGGCTGTGGGTTGTACAAGTTGTGGAATCAAAATGGCTAATTTACTAATAGCTTGTCACCACTTAAACCAACCAAACATTCATCTGAACCACTATTAAACTGTGAATGTCTGCTAAATTGTAAACTAATTTTATGCATAAATGTATATTACATTTTGAAGTTAATTGTTTTCGTTATTTTCTTATTAAAATACACTTGTTATTTATTTTTGTACCGGCAATAAAATATTAGGAAAATATTTTTAATTGCATATTTTACTTGTTTATAGCGCATATTTTTGTATTTTAAATGCATACTTTTTTATTTTTTAGTGCATGAGATTCCGAGCCCCAATGATGACCAACTGTGACCAGACACGCTATTGAACTTCAGAAAGATGTATACCCAAATGAATATTGAATGTGCTAAATTGTCGGTACCTAATACTCGGTACCCGATACCGATATATTTCAAGTTTATTTTATATGATATCGGCTAAAAAACTTGAACTTATCGCAACAGTGAAATATTATTTTATCAGTTTTAATCTTAGTAGATCCAAGGTTCAAGAAAAATGCTTTGACAGATAAGGACGTCCATCAGGCCTACAAAGAAGATGTCGTCCAATTCATCTAGAATAAAAATGCTTATAACAAGTAAGAGTTTCTCTGCATTATGATGACGAACATTTTTCATTTGAAATAGTACTAAAAGCTCTTTTGGTCCCTAAATTCGGCGATAGGCAAGTCTCCAATAAACCGTGTTTTCCATATTTTTGGCCTGTGTGAGCTTTTATTCGAACTCTTAATATTTCGGTGCTGAGTATCGAAGTATTGGATACTTTTTATATCGGTACCGAATATCGATAAATGCTTAAATGTATCGACTCAGTACATTGCTATTATTCAATGATGCAAGTCCATTTAAAACTGGTAAAACAGCCAAATCTAAATTTTTGAACTTTGGTTTTAAAAATGTCACGCCCGTTTCTAGAAGATTATTTGATTGAAAAAGTGGTAGAGCAATCCGCAATAAAATCTGCGTTTTGCTAACTTTGGCCCTACAATTGCCACGCCCATTTCTAGGGGTTTGTCGCCTTAAAGAAAAACCTTGCCGTACAAATATTATTTCTGGATAGGTATTCTATCGGAATCCTCGACAAAATTTAACTTTTTGCAAAAACCCGATTTTTAACACCTTGCTAAATATATGTATCTCATCATAAGTTTTTGAAAAAAAGAAATAAAAAAATATGTGACTCACAAAATAAACCATCTCGTCATGAAAAAAAAAAATATTTTTAAAATAGTTCTTGGAAAACGCAGCAGAATCCGAGATATAACAATTTGAAGAAGTACATGTTGGTTAGCATCACGAAAAAATCCAAACTTTGAAATATCATATCTCCGAAGAAAAAAAGAAACCAAAAATTCCTCGAATAAATACGTATTAGCTTATTTCATGAATAGAACCCATAAAAAATGCGAAGCTTTTCGAAAGTGTGACACCAAATTTGGTGTCCGATGTGACAAAGAATGTCCCATATAAGAAATATTGCACAAAACAACACAAATGTCAAAATTACGCTTACGTTAAGTGCGTCAAACACATTTTCGAAACTCGGACCAGCCGCTCGTCTTCTCCACATTTTGACCTTAGATGCAAATTTATTATCCGAATAATTCAGGACACTTTCTTAAAATTCATAAAGCTTCTTACATTTATCGAAGTTGTACTAATTTTTGGCGAACAAAACACCGACGTTTTCAAAAACAGATTTATTATTGAAAAAACGTCTTCATCGCTCTCAGTATCGACGTTGCATCTATTTCCTTGGCGTGTTTTCCAAACCACCTCTCGATGAAATACCTGGTGGCAGTACCGGTAGATTGGTCCTTAGACGGTAGGTGGTTCCCACACAATAAAAACACAAAATCTTGCTCTCTCATCTCTTACTAAAACCTTATAACTACATAACTCCTCTCTGACTTCACCCTCCGAAAGGTAAACAGTCTTAATCAAACAATGAGATGGATTCTTTTTTGCCGTTTACTCCTTCAGAGGCCATTGCAAATTTAGGTAAGGATGTTTATGTATTAAAGAGATTGAAGACTGTTAGCTTGCAGATTGCGTCTGGATACTCGGTATCATATTTTATTTTTTCCCCACTGCAAAGTTAGGAAATTTACTGCGTACGCATAAGTTTCATATGCCTGCATGTCCCTGTTCAGAATATAGAACACTTATT
>NW_023458561.1:38898768-38901348 GCF_013731165.1 Rhagoletis pomonella | reverse complement strand
TTTAAAAAAAAAGTTATCAAGCTCTTAAAAAATCACCCGTTATTTCATCGAGAGGTGGTTTGGAAAACACGCCAAGGAAATAGATGCAACGTCGATGCTGAGAGCGATGAAGACGTTTTTTCAATAATAAATCTGTTTTTGAAAACGTCGGTGTTTTGTTCGCCAACAATTAGTACAACTTCGATAAATGCAAGAATCTTTATGAATTTTAAGAAAGTGTCCTGAATTATTCCGAAAATAAATTTGCATCTAAGGTCAAAATGTGGAGAAGACGAGCGGCTGGTCGGAGTTTCGAAAATGCGTTTGACGCACTTAACGTAAGCGTAATTTTGACATTCAACTATAATATAGTTTTTGTGTAATATTTCTTATATGAGACATTCTTTTTCATATCGGACACCAAATTTGGGGTCACACTTTTGAATTTTTTGTTTCTTTTTTTCTTCGGAGATGTGATATTTCAAAGTTTCCATTTTTTCGTGATTCCAATTAACATTTACTTCTTCAAATTGTTATATCTCGGGTTATGCTGTATTTTTTAAGAACTATTTTAAAAATATTTTTTTTTTTTTGTGACGAGATGGCTTATTTTGTGAGTCAAACATTTCTTTTAATTTTTTTACGAAAACTTATGTTGAGATATATTTAGCAAGGTTTTAAAAATCGGGTTTTTGCGAAAAGTTAAATTTTGTTGAGGATTCCGATTGAATACCTACAGGTTAAAACTGATAAAATAATATTTCACTGTTGCGATAAGTTCAAGTTTTTAGCCGATATCATATAAAATAAACTTGAAATATATCGGTATCGGGTACCGAAAAGAAAGTATTGGGTACCGCAATATTTTTGAAGTATCGGGTACCGAGTATTGGGTACCGACAATTCAAGACTTCACTATTGAATATTCATTTTTGTGTACATCTTTATGAAGTCCAATAGCTTGTCTGGCCACAGTTAGTCATCATTGGGGCTCGGAATCTCATGCACTAAAAAATCGAAAATATGCGCATATAATATGCATTCAGAATTCCAAAATATGCGCTATAAACAAGTAAAATATGCAATTAAAAATATTTTCCTAATATTTTATTGACGGTACAAACAGTACGGACAGTCACAGTTTAATAGTGGTTCAGATGAATGTTTGGTTGGTTTAAGTGGTGACAAACTATTAGTAAATTAGCCATTTTGATTCCACAACTTGTACAACCCACAGCCATTTGACGGCTTTAATGAATTTCAGTACGTCATACATATAGAGGCAGCTGCACTATAAAACATCCTGCAAGAATGGCTTGCCGAGTGTCTTAAGCCTCACCTTTGCAAGGGCTGGACACTCGGACAGAAAGTGTTCGGCTATCTCTTTTGAGCCACGGTCATCGCAACAGCGACAAAACTTGTTGGAGGGCAATCCAATCCTTTCGGCATGTACATATGTACCTCACCGGGGCAGTACCCTGTGCATGCTGCAGTAAGTTTGCAGGTATCTTCTTTGTTCATTCCTAAGAGAGATTCGGTTTCATATGGGTCGTAGGACACCCAGAAGTGCCGGGAAATCCTCTACATACTTCATGGTTCCACCTCTTCTTGGCCTTGGAGTGATAAATTTCGGTAATTTTTTTATGGGACACGTTCAGTGCGGAGCCGTACTTTGCCAGTTCGTCCGCTGTCTCGTTTCTGTAAATGTCTTTATGTCCCGGGAGCCATATTAGAGTAATTTCGTATTGATCAGAGATATATGCAAGTTTTATTCTACAGTCCTCCACTAGCTGAGATCTATTAATAATAATAATAATAATAATCTCAACGGTTTTTACCCTCCATTCCCGCCCATCCGCACGAGGGGCGCAGTCCGCATGACGTACGGAACCAGTAAATATTTTCAATTTTTGCGCCGAGTCACGATATGCAGGAGTTTGTTAAGTGTCGAGATCTAAAACTGTTCAGCTACAGAACTAAATTCATCAGCCGATTTTATGTCTTTATTTTAATGATTCATTTATTGAGAGAGGACAGTATCGATTTATTAATGCTGAAAAGCAGATCTGATATATCAAACGTGCTGGAATGAGAGTTAAAATCCTGGCATAAGCAACGGAGTGGGTCGTGCAATTCAAAATTAGTTTTACAAGCTTTCAGAAATAGGGGACAAAAGTGTCTTGATACCCGGGAGGGAACATTAAGGCTAACTTCGCCCAGAAGAAGCGGACTTGAAATTGAGCCTGTTAGTTATTTAACTACAAAAATTGTACCAGATGAATATTTTGAAAAAATTGTCGGTAATTTTTTTCTCAAGAGATTTCGCACTAAATTTAAATGGTTGTAAATCGAAAAAAGCAGAATAATGCATAACTATATGCGTTTATTGTAAAATATACTAAATATTCACTAAAGATTGAATGCCATTTTAAAGGAAATTTCATGATTCGTAAAGGAAACTTAACAATTTCCGTTTGAATATGCCCAATAAAAACATGCATTTGCATGAGATTCCGAGCCCTAGTCATCATCAAAACGTGGACAAACAAGCGAGGCGAATTAATACAAGTTGGTGTTATTAGACCAATACTTTCATTCGCC
>NW_023458561.1:38893429-38898668 GCF_013731165.1 Rhagoletis pomonella | reverse complement strand
TCAAGAGTCTCATTGGTCGTGTTTCTATTATTTTTAACAGCACTGTACAAATTAAATTATATGTGTATTCCTACTGACGCACGCACAATTTTTTAAAAGGAATTCCTCCCTAGGCTTTTCGCCTTCATTATTTTTATTTTCTTTATTCAATCGTTGCGTTGAATGCGTAAAAAATCATATGCATGTCTCTATAAATACAATGCATACATGCATACACACATATGTATCGCATTGCCTCGAAACCGTTCTTGAGAAGATTGCTGCAGACAGTAAAACAACAGCAAAAAGAACTACTTACATACATACCTAAAAGCGATAGGCTGTAAAGGCAGTCGAGCAGCCATGTGAAAACAACCCCTGTTGCTATATAATATGTATGTATGTATGTATGTTAGTACCAACGTCGTTCTCAGAAGTTTGAACTCAGAAAACTCACCCCTCGTCAAATTAATACTATTGCGATTTTTGCGTCCTTCTGAAAGGTACCCATTCTCTAGCAGAGCCTAGCTACACCCATACGAATGCATACATATGCGTGTATGTATGTATGTATGTACTTATTATTATGCGTCGTATATATGTATGTATGTACAAACGTATCGTACAGCAAGTTCAGTGCAGAAGGACACAATAAATGCTAAGGACTATGCAAGGATAAGGGAGAATGCAAGGTATTAACAGTAGTTTTTCTTTGCCGAACATGTGAGTATGCGCATATAAATATGTATGTATGCACTTAAATGTACATACTTACACGCATGCATATGTATGTATGTACATTAGACGGCATCACCAAAAAAAGTTGCGGTTTTTCCTACGGGATTATATTTGAAGACGTCCGCCCAAATATTTCGTAAAAATATTAAGATTTAAGAGCTGGACCGATTTGAAAATACTTCCAAAAATGGAGATTTTTATGAATAAAAATAGTTTCTTAAAGAACTTTTTGAAAAAAGTCCCCTCAGATGACAAAACAGACTAAGCTTTTAAAATCTGCGTAAAATTATTTAAAACAAATTTTCAACGGAATCGTAATAATGAGATTTTTGATGCTGTTTTTTAACTTTTTTCAGAGATTGATTTACGAAAAACTTGAGTAACGGGGCGATAACTATTCTGATTTAGACTTATGGGGTCTCAGTAGAGAGGCATTTTCCCACTCTTTTTATTTCTGTGCAAAAAAAAAACTCATTAACGTCCTATTTTTATTCAAATGCCAACTTGGAATGAGGCTCTTTCAATCTCCTTTCTCTTTCATCCTTTGAATGAGTTTTTATCATAAGGCGAGAAAATGCCTTTCCAATGATACCTCACAAATCTACATCGGAATAGTTTAGGTTCAGTTATTTAAGTTTTTCTTATACCAATCCACTTTAGGTCAAATGATTCATTTGGCTAAGCAAAAGTCCAATTTCGTTATTTTTTATTGCCATTCTGTAGGGAATACTCCAAAATAACAGAAACTTCACTTTGTTATTGTAAAATAAGAAACACCGTTAGACAGCACTAAACCAATGTTACACTTTCAAAAAGTTATTGACACGTTGTTTGCGCAACCGGTTTATTTTGTAAGTTCCAAATGCATTTTTTTTCGAATAATTAAAGGAAAATTTTAAATGGAAAACAAAACTATAAGTGAGAATCTATGTCCGAATTTAAAAAAGTGATTTTTATCATTTGTTTGCAAAAAAAACTGACTTATTTGCATAACCTAAAAAATTTTCTGATTTATTTCCATTTATGATTTTATGTAAGCTTTTACAATTTGGTTAACTTTCGGCAAACAAAATGGAAAAGGAAATGGATAAATTAAGATATAGTGAGTTGATTTTACTTTACTTAACCCTCAATTTGGAGCAGCCTTCGCAAAAAGGCAAAGGAGAATTTACGGACTGAAATTTCGAAATTTTTTACTCAAAGTGAATAGAGCTTTGAACATTCTTTTCACAAATTAGTTTCAAAAACATTCGTATTCTTTTCAGCAAATTGCCAGCGATTTTTAGTAAATGTTTCACAAAGCAGCATTTGCATTCTGAATATAAATAATATCGGTGGAGAATTTGGGAATACTGAAACCTCAAGTGAAAATGAAGTGTTTTATGTTTTTTTTTTTTTTTTTTAATTTAAGAATTTCGACAATGCCATAATTAATCACTAGAATAAACCATTTATGTACATGTAACCAAACTTATTTTATTATGTAGCTTATTTTAAGAGGGAGGGGGTTGATTATGGTAAGAAATAACTTGTGTCAACAAAACCAAACTATTTGGACACTGTTTTTGAGTACTACTTAAACACATATACTCATCATTTGAACATACAATAAGCAGAAAAGTCTGTTTTACGAAAGCCAAGTCATGCTTTCATATTTTATTGACTGCATTTACAGTTTTTTTAAAGTTTGCCATCTTTTTACATCAAAATAAAGCAATATTTTAGCTGCTATTAATTTCGCACAGAAAAAGTAAATATTTGACCTAATGTGCAATCTTTGAAAAAAGTTAAACAGCATCAAAAGTCTCACTATTACGATTCCGTTGAAAAATTTTTAAAAATATTTTTTTTTCAAAAATTTTTAGCTTAAACCGTTTTGTCATTTGGGAGGATTTTTTTTTTAATCTTTAAGAAACTATTTTATTCATAAACAAGTAAGAAAGTCTAAGTTCGGGCGGAGCCGAACATTAAACACCCGGCGCAAATATTAAATATATGTTTTTTCACCTTTCCGAAACCTACCGCAGATGGTAAGCCGGGGTGTATCAATTTTGAGTAAATTAGCGTCCTTCAATTTCGAAATATTGAAGTTTCAAGCATTTCTGAAATTTACCGTTATATGAAAAGCGGCCGTAATTTTAGCGCGATTTAAACAATTTTCAATGTTTTGCTTTTATGTGACAAGCACAATAACCATACCGTTTTGTATGCTGTACCAAGCCCAACAACTGTGCCAAGGTTGGAAGAAATTGGTGCAGCGGTTCCTAAGATATACACATGTAACCATAAGTGGGCGTGGCTACGCCCATTTTCCAAAAATGTATAATATTCATATTTTTCGTCAAAAAGTTATTGTAAATATCAATTTTGAGTGAATTATCTTCAGTAGTTACTAAAATATCGCAGTTTTCGTATTTCTGGAAATTACCGTTATATGGGAAGTGGGCGTGGTTACAGTCCGATTTCACCCATTTTCAATACCAACCTACCTTGTATTAAGGGAAACCTACATACCAAATTTCGTTGAGATATCTCAATTTTTGCTCGAGTTATCGTGTACACGGACGGACGGACAGACGGACAGACGGACGGACAGACAGACATGGCTTAATCGATTTCGTTTTTCATCCTGATCATTTATGTATACATTTGTCTATATCTATCTCGATTCGTTTTAGCTGTTACAAACAACCGTTATGTGAACAAAATTAATATACCCTTGTGCACAAGTGCGCTCGGGTATAAAAACTCCATCTTTGGAGATATTTTCAAATCGGTCCAGCTCACGCAAATCTTAATATTTTTTTGAAATATTTTGGTGGAAATATAATAGAGATTTTATAATTCCAATGGAAATACAGTACCGATTTTTTTTTGTATGGGGAGTGATGCAGTCTAATGTACATACATACTTATATAGATATAAATATCTGCAAGCTATATGCTTTATATTTAACTCGAAAATCGTATTTTAAAAAGGTATAGACAGATATGTAATTATATAGTATACATATCCAAATGTACATACATACATATGTCAATACGAATGCTTGGAAAATGCGGAAATCTTGAAAAGCTAATTTTATGCTCACTTTGCTGAGAATATTGTACAAAACGTAGTATCTGAGTATCCAAAGTATGCTTTGTTTTACTGTCACGTTGCCTTGAAATATGCAATAAATTTACATACATACCTTTCATGAACCTAAAATTGCATGATAACTTTGGTCCGATGTATCTTGGTTGTAAACCAATTTAAAACCGATAATAAAATGATTTAATTTAGACACAATCATAAATTTTAATGCAACCTTTAAATTTAAAGTGAGCTTTAAAATTAAAGGTTACTTGAGAAAGCGGCTCTAATACTAGGTTTACATATAAGTAGATTATCCTCATTTTCGAGCTTAACGCCCTAATCTGTAATTAGAAAAGAGATAAGCCATAGAAAATTCGTCCCGTAATTATAAAATAACCTCAAATTAAGCTGATAACTTATCGGGGAGAAATGCCAAATGTAAAGGTAAACGACAATGGACGCTTGTGCGTAAAAGTATTATTAATAAAATATTTAGTTGAAATATATTTAAATTGCTTAATATATCATAAAAATGTGATCATGGTGGCACAGAGAAGAAACATATATTTTCCTTGAGATGTGTAAATAACAAGCACAACAAATTTGACGGCTAATAATCCGAGATTTGCCTATGTAAACAGGGTGATTAAAAAACAGGCTTCAATGGAGATTATACTTATATGTGAACATACTATAAATATAATATTTCATATGCATATGTACATGTGCACCATATGTATAATTAAAAGTATTTGAATATCAATTTCGAGAAAGCCGACTGAAATCTGATATGCGGGTGTCTTTATCATTTCTTAGAACCGACAAAACCGAAACACTGCTATGACCGTGAAATTTCGCATAATTTTCACTAAATACCAACACAGAGTTCACATTGAATATTACAAAGATCGAATCACTATAAGGTTATAGCTCCCATAAATGACTGTTCAGATATAAGGTTTTAATTTAAAACTTCTTCATTTAAACTACTTAACAGGTCTACTGAGAAAATCGTCAGGATCGGTGCTACATATGGTATCCCATACCACTGTATATATATATACATGTATGTAGGTATAGATGTGGGGTAAATTAAAATTTTTTAACTAGCAAGGTCAGGTATGTGCCAATCTTCCACAAACTTTTCTTACGAAGCAAGGCAACTTTCCCCGAGTTGACAAACAAAAGATGGTCTGCAGAGGCAACAAGTGGGGCAACACCCCGGCTAGTAATATGGTTCATTAAGGGGTATTGCCTTATGGAACCGCACGTCCATAGAATGGGATTTCGGGCGAAAGACTACTGTCGTGTCAAATATCGTAAAAATAGTTTGGAAGTGCTAAATTATTAAGATAATCCGACTATACCTGATACATTAGACTGAAAAGGGGAATATTTTTAACGGGTGATTTTTTAAGAGCTTGATAACTTTTTTTTTAAAAA
>NW_023458561.1:38889660-38893329 GCF_013731165.1 Rhagoletis pomonella | reverse complement strand
ACAACAGACCTGCAATCAAGAGTTTTTCTAAAAAAAACCTGAAAATTGAGGAAGCATTTTTCATGACTTAAAATTAAAATTGTTCTGATTTCTATGGTTTTAGAAAAAAAGTTTTTGCCCTGATGCAATAGTACATGAAAAACATAATTAGCTCAGTTATAATAACTAATTTGAAATTTTGTGCAATTTCGCTAATAACACATTTTGTTGTGAAATAACATTTGAAAAATACTATGCATATCGAAGCATTGATGTATTACCTCCGTTGCACAGTGCTTCCCTTCCGTATAAAATGTGGGCAAAAATAGAATTATGGACGGATTTAAATGAAAATTATCTTCTTAGTAAAATGGAAGACGGTAAATTCAAAAATGCAATTTGTTTTTGGATAGCATTTATACTTTCACTGTAAATGCAGTTTGAATTTGAAAATGTGGGTTCTTGTGGCTTTTACATAGGTATATACATATAGTTCGTTCTATTTTCAAAAGTGAGGTGTCAAATGACAGGGATTGGCATGTAGATGTGCAATAAAGGTTTTCATTTTTGAAAAGGGTTGCCACCTGTTACAAATTTTATTAAAATTATTTAATAAATAATTTTGAACTAGTTTTGAAAATACTTCACTTCTAAACGACACGTAGACACGTTGTTTAAAAAACAAATTCGCTTTAATTAAGTGAAAAAGGTAACTGAAATATGTGTGACAATATAAATATCAGAAAAATGAAAAAATTTTACATATTTAGAAAGTAAGAAGTGAAGAGTACAAACTTTCGTGAGTTAATTTAAGAGTCCAGTAGTTTAAAAGGAGTGTAATCAGAACAAATCACTGATTGACAATGTATGTATTTGTAATAAAACAACAAATACGATGGCGTAATCCTATGGTTTGACGTAATTATTATTTAGTTTAACTAAATAATGGGCATACCTATCTATTTCAATTAACTAATTCCTTTAATTCAGGCGAAATTTGATTTTTTAAACAGCTGGCAACTCGCTGCATGTAGTTAATACACATTTCGATTGATACCCATCTCTTAATAATTGATTTAACTTATAAAAAACTTGAATCTAATATTTTAACAATCTAATTTTTTAACAGGTGGCAACTCTTTAAAAAAAATAAACCTTCTATTATCCACAGGTCAAGCCTTTTAATCTGACACTTCATTTTTGAAAATGGAACGAATCGTGCAGATCTCAAGGCACTGCCAAAAATTGAAAAAATAATTTTATGCATGAGGGAAAAACGCATTACTTCAGAAAGTGCAAAAAATGAGCAGGTTTTTATTTCTTCGTTTGAAAGCTAAAAGCCCGTACTATTTAATAAAATAATAAAAAAAAACTATTTTTACATATATTTTTTATTCATTCCATTAAAATTTACCATTTTTTGAAATTTTGTTAAAAAAAATTGTTTTCTGGAATACCGCAGGGGCAGCCTGTGTTTAATTTTATCCCAAAATTTTAATTACTGTAATTCTCTACTATCCATATGAAAACAAGAAACGTCAAACCAACATTTTATTTCAAAGAATATATTTTTGACATTTTTTTCTATGAAGAGCTTACGAATGGCTATGCTCTTATTAAAATTCTTAGTGTAAAATTTGTCGACTTTAGTGGCTTCCTGGCGGTATATAACTAATTTCTTAGGGAAATGTCTGTTTAATTCTTTTTAGTGGATAAATTGTCTTTACAAAAATACCAAACAAGTTCACATTGCAGATAACGAATTTTTCGATTTTTGCCCACTTAGGCGGCACTGTGGCGTTGTATCGAAAAATATCAATGTATCGAATCAAAGAAATACATACATCGATATATTTATTTAGCGCCTATTGGCAATAATTATTTTTCACTGACAAGCTGAATTTAATGGTGGTGTAAATATTAGATCCTAGGTAGACAAAGAGCCAATTTACACGATGACTTTTCACCCTGGGTTGAAAGCCATGCGTGTCGAGCTTGTAGGGAAGTCAGCGGGGTAGGCAAGCACGCACGGTGAGCGAAATCGAGTTTTTTTTTGGCGTTTCGCTTTTATCGAATTCACTTTTTCGTATTTTTACTTTGAGTTCGCCATTCGCCGCAAAGAAAAAGTCATCGTTTAAATGCACGAGTCTTTTCGAAGACTTTTTAAAGCGAACGTGCAAAAAACGCATGGTGAAAAGTCGTGTAAATTGGCTCAAATACCTTCACTACTTCAAAGTTATATCTGCTAATAGTGTCGTATGCTCAATAACCGAAGACTGTGCTGTTAGAGGGTACTATGTCTTGTCGTCATTTACCGATAAGTCAATCTATTTTGCCGCCTTGTCTAAGTAGGGAAATGCTGTGCCGTTTTAGTTTTATGTAGTGATGGCAAAGAAATAAAATAATCGATTAATTGATCATATGATTAATCGCAAGCCAGAAAAAATTAATTGCAATTAATTGCAATTATTGAGAACCATCTTTTGAAAAAAAGCGCTCAGCAGGTACCGAGGTACCAATTAAATAACATTATTTTTTCGAAAGTCCGTAAAGTTTTGGGTAAACAGCTTTTATTTCCTCAAGGTTGACCAACTTGCTTACATACGGCTTATTTACAACCAACTTCTAGCATTTCACCAACTGGTTCGCCGATAAATCAACGCTGTCACACTAAGGGCCGGTTTCTCTATCTCTGGTTAACACTAACTCCCCGGTTAAACATTGTTATCGACGTTCTAACTCCATGCATATAACAGGGAGTCGATACGGTCGGTAACGATGTTTTCCGGGGGATAAGTGTTAACCGGAGATAGAGAAACCGGCCCTAAGGGCCGGTTATTCAATGTTTAGTTATGACTACCTCGCAAGTAAATATCATTATCGACGATTTCGACATCATACATATAACATATGATCGATAAAGCAGTTGTTGCATTTAAACGGAGCTTCTACCTCCGGTTTGAGTTAACCAGATACGATTACGATTATTTTACAGTTAATCGATTACTAATCGATTAATGAAACACAAAGTTACGATACAATTGAAACGTAAATTGGACAAAAGAAATCGATTAATTTAATCAAATGATTAATCGCTGCCATCCCTAGTTTTTCGGGTATCCCTAATTTAGATATGGCATTGTACAGGCAGGTTCTCTTTCTGCTATCAAGTGCGATTTTCAAATCACTTAAACACCGCCTATGAAAATCTGCTCAATGGTGAACTTACATACCAGGGCTGAAGGCAAATGCCCAACTATCTGCTCGGTGAAGGGCTTTAGTCACGCAATGTTATCTATGCCAACTTGAATGATCTTATATGCTATGTTAGGAAAGTTTATCCCGCTGTTTCCTGTTGTTTAATCAATATACATAGATTTTTTTATTTTTAATAAAAATATAACATATTCTATAACAAAAACCATGTAAATTTAAACTCTATAATAATTCAACAAATTCCCACCAAAATTTCTAATTTAAAAAAATTTGGATTTTTGTGAGTAAGCAGTTTTATACACAATAGATTTTTAAATTTTAGTAATAAAGCGCAAATTTTAGGGGTATAGAAACTACCGTAAACTTTAGATAATTTTTTTCCGCATATTCTTTAAAAAAAATCTGTTTTTTTTTCAGTTTGAAATTGTTGTTGAAATGTGGTTGAATTATACATGTTTTATAAAGTCTGAAAAT